>NC_137201.1:2338083-2505583 GCF_960531495.2 Zeus faber
GATGTAAGGATGGATGGATGGATTGAATTCCACTTCATTAGTCCCCATTGGAAAAAGTGAGGAAATGACCAATAAATGTCCAAGCAAATGTTGCCCAGAAAAGCCACTAGGATGTTTCAGTGATGGTCATCACACACACACACACACACACACACACACACACACACACACACACTTGACCCACTTGACTCTTTCGTATTTCAATTCTATTTTTACCCCCTTTAGTTCCATCAACTTCCCATCTGTGAACCACAAAAATCGGCCCACCGCGGCGAAGCACTCTCCGGCTGTGCCCGCATGGAGCAAGAAAAAAAGCTTCTATTTTCTGGGCCTTCATGTGGGACCAAGCGTTCTCCTTTTGAGGCCCTCTAGCCTCAGCAGCCTTTTGGCTACACTTAAAGAAAGTGCACTGACACACTCCCTGCACAGTGCTACTAATTACACTGTGTGTGTGTGTGCGTGCGTGCGTGCGTGCGTGCGTAGGCACCCTTTTACCGCATGCCAACTCTTTCTTACCTCCTTTCGTTCTTTCTTGAAATGCCAGTTAACGGTTGAGCATGACGCATTAGCAGAGGTAGTTTTTTTATTGCAGAGTTTTTTTTAATCGTGTCGAAACTTTCTGTCGGGGAGGTGAATTTGAAACGGAAAAGAAAATCTAGCAGATAGAAGCGCGAATTGGGGATTTTTGAGATTGAAGGTCTTCAAATGAAGACAAAACAAACAAACAAAAAAAGACAGATTTCTTCTGTGGTTTTTGTAAATTGTGGTTCACTAAATGTGACACTGCCCCCAAGTGGACGCATTTAACATTACACACAAAATCCGTACCAGTCCAAAAGCAAACAGCCAGGCAAATGTCTCAATACGACACCCGTGCACATTCGCTTACGTGCAGACAGAGAAGCATCATCGAGCCTTTACCCTGTTAAATACTGTAACTTTTCATTTTCCATGATCTATTTTTATTTATCTCCCTTGGAAATGACTGTAGGTATATACATGTATATGTATATGTCTGGAGACATACGCAAATCGTTTCTTATTCTAGTGATTGAGGAATTATTAATGACGCTCACACTTCATTTTGGGAACAATCCCACTTTACTGGAGCGTGCCTGAATTAAGAGTCAAACCTGGATTATACTTCTCGTCTGCACCCAAGCGAACATGCACGGGTGTGGCTCCTCTGCAATCTACGATAGCCCCCTTCGCTGCGTAGCTCTGCAGAGACATTTGCGCGTATCTTCGCTAGAACCATAATCGAGCTTTCTGTCCTTATTGGAGTGAGACCTTTCCAATCAAATACAAAAAAACATACAAGGGGATTAATAAATGGGAACCCATAGAAAAGAATGGAACCTTTGGCTTTACGTGACACAATAACCCCTAATCCTATTTCTTTCGCCTGCAGTACGGATGTCAAGAAGGGGGTTCAAAGGAAGTGAAGGAGTGGGAGAGAGGGAGATAGAGGATAGAAGGAGGGGCGCATGGGGGAGGGTGAGCGACATAGCTTGGGGTGGTGGGGGTGTTTGGGAGGGGTGTCAGGGGGGAGAAGGTCATCTGCCGAACAATGACTCCTGCATGCCAGCACTCGCTTGCTCGTGCTCTCTCTCACACACATTACACAAAATGGTAAATTTCCCAGCTTGTATCACAGATGGCCCTCTATTATGCGTTGCGTGTTGTGTGTGTGCGTGCATGTGTGCGTGTTGTGCACGTGCATATTTTTGCATAGAGGAATCCTCGTGCGTCATTGACCCCCTTGAAATGCCACATAAATAAGTGCATGTGAAGGCATTTCCTTGTTCCTAGTGGGACTGGCCAGTGTGTGTGTGTGTGTGTGTGTGTGTGTGTGTGTGTGTGTGTGTGTGTGTGTGTGTGTGTGTGTGTGTGCATTATATTGAATTAGCAGTAAATGTACATGTAACAACCTTCACTGTCTTGCCCTGTAATGACTGGATATATTTCACAGAGTGGGCCCCTGTGAAAATAATTGAAAAATTAACAGATTTCATTGTGTTTGATAAAGAGAAACACATACAGTCATTATAGGAACTGATTGCTGTATCAATAAACAGTCATTGCTGCCAGCCTGGCAACTTCAGCACACACACACACACACACACACACACACACACACACACACACACACACACACACACACACACGACAAGCACTAATGGCATTCAGTAAGTGGAGGACATTTATCAATAACCATTGATGAGCTTGACACTGGCAACCCCAACACACACATACAGACACACACACACACACACACACACACACACACACACACACACACACACACACACACACACACACACACACACACACACACACACACACACACACACACACACTCACTATCAGTGACAAATGTCTATAAGTTACCAGAGGTGACCATCGATCCACTACTCTGTGATTACCTAAAAGGATTAAATGGCTTAGTAGACTGGTAAGCAGGTCTGAGTCTCACACACACACACACACACACACACACACACACACACACACACACACACACACACACACACACACACACACACACACACACACAGGTGATCAATTGCATGAATTATGAATTAGACACGGGGGACTGGACAGGCAGAGTGTGTGTGTGTGTGTGTGTGTGTGTATGTGTGTGTGTGTGTGTGTGTGTGTGTGTGTGTGTGTGTGTGTGTGATAATGCAAGTGTGCACAGAGGGCACATCTGGCACTTAGCAGAGTGTTGTCATTACCACTGAGAGGTTTCTGTCAAGGGGGGGGGGCTGGACTGCGATGTCAAGACCGGTTATCTGCTTTCCATATTACAGCGGCATCTCCAGACCATCAGAAACTCGTATTTCATGCCATTGGTGAACATTGCAATGTGATATGAGTATTTTTTCTTAAATTCCTTTAAAGAACATTATTTTTTAACAATTAACGACAAAGACTCGGGGCCTTGCCTAGCCATCCTTTTCTTACACCACACCGTCCCAGTGAGGCATGAAATACCAATGTTCTACAGTGTTTTCATCAAAACTGGATATAAAGCAGGAGTTGGGGGGGGGGGGGGTCTGCATTGTTCCCTGGTTCAGTTTCTCCGGATGTTACAGCATCTTTTTAAGTAACTGAAGTGTGAAGACACCTATTAGAATATGTAACTGTCTAAGTGTAGATTGGTAATCGTCAGCGAGGTTGTGTTATTTACACTTATAATTGATAGGAACTAACACTTTAATGAAGTCCGTGTTGGAAAAATAAGTTCTTCTATTCTTAAGCAACGGCATGCTACAGTAAAATAAAATGAGGGGTGGTGCTTTTTTGGAGTGTATTTCTTCCCCTCCCAGCGACGAGAGCCACACAGCTGTCAAATTTTTATCTCTCATCTCTACTTCGGCTGCTAGAAGCCGTGATCAGTTTGGCTCGATAAGTCAACGTGGCAGCCAATAAAAAATATTGCTCGGTGCTGAGAAACGTCCCTGAGGGATTTTGAAAATGAGAGATGAAGGTTCCGAAGACATGAGGACGCTGTGTGAGGAGCATCATTTTCCTCTCTCTCTCTCTCTCTCTCTCTCTCTCTCTTTCTCTCTCTCTCTGGTTGAAGATTATCTGAATGATTATTATTTGAATGATAAACTGTGTTGCTTTATTCCTCTCAAGTAGTACTGGGAAGCCACACTGGATTCCTCATCGGGTCAAGGGCCCCTCTCTCTCTTTTGGTTATGGCCCCCTACGATGGTAGAAATGCATTAATGTCACATAGACTGTAGTAAGGATATAGTGTCTGACATCACCTGTTGGTTTCTGGAGAGATTAACGCGACACCATTACAAGTATCTAAGTTAACTTTGCTTATTGTTGTGTGACTTTGTATTTCCATTTACAATTTTCTTCTTTTTTCAATGACTTCCATTCTGTCTGAAGTTTTATGAAGCACATCTAGAGGCCAGTAGTTGAACTGCAGATTCCTTTGAAAGGGAATAGTGTATCACAGACACACACACACACACACACACACACACACACACACAAAACACACACACACACACACAAAACACACACACACACACACAAACACAAATAAGACAATACTCATTTATAGTAATGGATAGTAAGGGATGAATAGACACAATGCCGGATTTTGAATTCTCAAACTGATATTGTGGCATATATCGGTATTGTGGAGTGTCATGCTAATAATTGTCATTTACAACCTTCAGTTACAACATTGTACGGCTGGGATCATGCAGTGCTGCAAGAAGAAACACATTGCCATTCACGTTGTGTTAGTGGCTAGCAGCAGTGTGACTATGTTTTACCTGGGGGTGTGCATGTGTTTGTCACTAACACACCCTTTTCAATAAAAGTGACTTTCTGTGAGAGATACAAATGTCACACTGCAATGGCGAATAAAGGTCTATTAAGAAACCACAATTTAAATTGGGCACAGTTCATAGGATGTTTGCCCGCACGCATTAGTATACTTGTGCGCAGCGAAGTGATAGTGAGAGTGTGTGTGTGTGTGTGTGTGTGTGTGTGTGTGTGTGCACATTACTACTGCATGGGTTGTGATTTCCCAGGCTCAGCCGGTTGACACTAGGTGGAGATCAGATAATGCAATGTTTAAATAGGCACACAATGGGGGCATCCCCATTCCCACGGTGACACCAAAGGACCCCTGGCTTCGTTTTTACTGCCATTGGATAGGTGTGTGTGTGTGTGTGTGTGTGTGTGTGTGTGTGTGTGTGTGTTGTAGGAGGGTCGTGGGGGCGACCTTTACATGGCACCTTATTTTCGAAAGTTTTTCTTAATGGAATAAACAACTCCTCCTCTACTGTTGTCCCTCCCTCTATGTATCTATGTATTTTTTTCTCAATTAGAGACATCTGCCAGGGTGTCAAGCAGAAAAATCAAGTCACTTTTTTTTAATATCTGACCCTTTGTGGGAGTCTCTGCCCACAGGTAGGGGTTTCTAGCGGTGGTTTGCTGCCATGGCAAGACTTCCTTATAAAGTTGAACAGAACGGCTCGCTGGCCAAAAGGATAAATAATAAAAAAAATTGAGTTTGGAAAACCCATTCCTCACAGGAGGAATTCTGTTTCCGCTCTGTCTCCTGGTCGGCAAATGAGCCGATGCGCCGATGCGCCGATCTCCTTTGCAAGACAAACATTAAGAAAGCTCCTTGTCCTGGATCAGACCAATGAGCGCCGTACGTGCGCTGATTCGGGGCAGGTGTGCAGTTGTGGGGGAATGAAGCCATGCTGCCATCTGCAGCTTAACCACACCCCTTTGTCCGCCACACACTTGTCGTCAGATTAACCTTTTCAGCATCACTTACTCACGCTCTCTCTCTTGCCACCCTTTCCAGGTGGTTGTGCCCACCCGCGTGGGGCAAGTGTACCTGTACGATGCCGTGAAGTCGAACCAGGACGAGTACGATGTCCTGCCCAGGCATCAGGACATCTACGATGTCCCACCCACACGGCAGCAGTACAACGTACAGCAGGTGAGAGATCCCCAGCCCCATCCCCAATACAGTACACGATGATGATGAGTGATTATAGATTTTGTCGACAGTACAGCAAAGTAGCCAGGCGTGCGATGATTCAAAACAAACCCAGTGATAAACACATCAATTTTCCTGAATTTCTGCTCGGGATTAATAAAAACTATTGGTTATCGCACAATAACATCCTCTGAAGTGGACTGGATCTAGGAAAATAATGGACGGACCTGATAGGAATACTGCATTACATTTTTTTTTGGCATTATGATTTCATTTACTTTAAACATTCAAGCCAACTATAATTCCTGTACAAATCAATAGGGCTGCCCCCTAAAAGTCGACGAATCGAATCATTAGTCGGAAACTCACGGAGCCAAACCCCATTCCTCCAAATAAAACAACTAAAAACAGTGTGGAGACAGGGCATGGAGGAATAGGGCATGACTCATAGACTCGTTAAGATAATTTTCTGCGCATAAGGCATGGAGAGGGAGTGATCAGTGAGAGAGTCGCGGAGAAAGTGTCCCCATTATGCACAGTTTTATATCATACCGTTCCATTACGGGCACCCCATTGCTGTGCTCTAGTTAGACATTTCACTGTCCTGTGGCAAATTCATTTTCTGGCACACACATGCAGTGGAGTCATCGAGTTTTTGTGCCATGTTCTGAAAGGAAACACATCACACAGACACACACACACCCACTCACACACGCAAACACAGCAGCTCCTGTCATCGTCGAGTCAAATACATTTTAAGTGGATTATTACTATCCAAAGCTCTCCATATCCAACAGACAGGATAGATATCCAAGTTGAAGATATATATACAGTTTGTGTGTGTATGTATATATATATATACTGTGTGTGTGTGTATGTGTGTGTGTCTGTATATATATATATATATATATATATATATATATATATATATATATACATATATATATATATATATATATATATATATATATATATATATACACACACACACACTAAATTCTTACAACAATAGAGTCTACCATAGTTCTTGTCAGACAAGCCAATAGGACTCAAAGGGAGGGGACAGAAAATTAGTCTCTTTTATAGATGTGGGACAGGCATTCAGTCACCACCTAAACTATTAAATTCTAACGACTACTAACTACTATAAAATATTAAAATTTATTTCACAAAATGAATAGTCACGTTTAAAAAATTGCATGGTTAGCTGACCTAGACCTGGCTAACTAGATGGTGTGACATGTGGGACCTTGTGTGTGATGTGAGGTCACGACAGCCACTGTGTTTTCAAAATAAAAGCACAGCGTCTGAAAAATGTGCGACACCCACATATTTCTACTCTTTCGCTTTCCATTCCAAATGTACCAGAGACCCCGTTTTGGATTGCTACCCACCATATCAAGTGGTGGAATATGCGAACCTGAAGGGTATACGGACAAGATATAGATATGAAAAATAAAGATAAATAATCTAATCCGATCACGTTTGGCTGCTTCTGTGCGTATGATGTGCGTCAATTTGACTTTTATTGCCTGTTGGCCTGTATATTGAGCATAATGGTTTGAATACATTTTTTTGTTGTTGTTAGAATTGCAGCTGTAACAGGTAGACACTAGCTAACTACAACCATCCAACCTAACCAACCAACCTAATTCTGCGTTCAACAGCGCCTGAAAAGGATCCAATTCAGGTCATGCAGCTGGGATGTTTCAACTTCGTGATTTTGGGCATTTATCAATACCCGGAGTGCTCCCGGAATGGAGAGTATGTCCTTCCAGAATGGTCTTTGGAAGAACAAACCCAGTCGGTTACTGCTACCCTGGTGGCATCACAGTCGAAACGAATGCCAGGGTATCTGGGTCAATTCAGTTAGCCAAGTCACCAATCCAGGATTTTGTTTTGCCAGAGTGTGTGCTCGTCCTGGTCAGAAAAGCTATTAAGTCAAGGATGAAAGTAACCAAATTCAGCTACGTGCTTATAGGGCTGTGTTTCTTGTCAAAGTCGCTCAGATCCTTACACTTGCCCATTTTTCCTGCTTCCAACACATCAACTTCAAGAACTGACTGTTAACTTGCTGCCTGATATATCCCACCCTTTGACAGGTGCCATTGGAACGGGATGAGCAATGTAATTCACTTCAACTGTCAGTGGTTTTAATGTTGTGGCTCATGGGTGTATGCACAAATGTTGCTGTAGGACTTAAGTGTATCTGTCCAGAAGGGGGAAAAAAGTTCAGTCTGGAAAATGGAAAAAAACAAACAAAAAAAAAAAAACAATGCTAAGAGAAAATTATGCAGCAACTGGAGAGTTATCATTTGGCACAGAGCCAGATGGAACTGCAGTGTAAATTAATAATGCATGGTTTCTTATTTATACTTTGTCTCTCCTGCTCTCTGTCATCTATCTATGTATCTCTCTCTCTCTCTCTGTCTCCTGGGAAGACAGCATACCAGATTGAAACACATTGTCACGGCTACATTCGACTTGCTAATAAGTCAGAGAGAGGAGAGTAAGCGAGATAGAGGGTAAGAGTTAGAGAGGGAGAATGGAGTGATGGAGAAAGTATGTAAATAGGAGAACGGCTTACGCAGTGTGTATGCGTATGGTCGTACGTGTGCACCCAACACACACACACACACACACACAAATGTTTTATTGTTTCATTGAACATACAAACCAGCATTTACCCAATGCCAAACTAAGGAGTGGAATCGCGTGTGTGTGTGTGTCAGAAGTCAGAGGTTAGAGAGCCATGGGAAACAGGATATCATTTTCAGGTCTGAGATGAGAGAGAGGGGGTGTGTAGGTATGATGAGAATAAAGGCATACAGACATAGAAAGAGATAAAACTGGCTAAGCATCTTTGGCTAAACAATTTCATCCCTTTGTCCCTCCCTCCCTCCGTCCTTCCTTATGAATTGTATCCTTCAATACTGCACGTGCGGTAACCCCGTGCATTTCCATCTCTCTTCTTTAATTCTCCCAAAATCTCTCTCTCTAACATCCCCTCCATCCCATACCCCTACACTCCTTTTTTCTCTCCTTACTCCTTTCTCTCCCTCGCTGCCCTGGATCCAGCTAGACCGATTTAGTCCCATTTAAAGCACTAAACCATCTGAAGACTAATTTAATTACGTGTGTGTGTGTGTGTGTGTGTGTGTGTGTGTGTGTGTGTGTGTGTGTGTGTGTGTGTGTGTGTTTTCATTGTATTTTCTGTTGTTTTTTTGGTGGTCATTTTTCACCGATTGCAGACAGACATAATTATTGACCATCTCTCTCTCTCCCTCCCTTCTGCTCTTTTACCTTCCTAGGTGTATGACACTCCCCCAATGGTGGTAAAGGGGCCATCTAGTGGTCAGGACATATATGACACTCCACCCTGCACAGACAAGAGCACCCTCTTATCGCAGCAAACGGTACTCTGTGTGTGTGTGTGCGTGAGAGAGAGAATTCAGAATTTTAATTGTAAATGTTTAAATTGTTAATGTTTACATTTGAGTCATACCACTTCTCAGTGCCTTTAATGTGCTGGCCTGAAGTTAAACATAGAAACACTGCAAGCATTTATTTGGGACGTTGATCCAGTTTTGTCCATTTTAACATCAAATATTTATGCAATGGAATAATGGCAGGTAGGGTTAGGGGTTAGAGGTTAGGCTTAGGGTTACAGTTCAGTGTAATATTTCTCAAATTGCCACCAAAGAATCATGGCTGTAATCGATACACTGTAGTAGTGTGTTAAACATAGTGTGTAAAAGATGGGGCGCAATTTCATAAAAACAGTTATAAAAACAGGTTGGACACTAAAGTCTTTATTGCTCTCTCTCTCTCTCTCCCTCTTTCCATCCTTATCTCCAGGTGTATGACTTCCCTCCGTCCGTCAGCAAGGATGTCCCCGACGCTCAGCCGATCAGAGAAGAAACCTACGACGTCCCGCCGCACTTTGCCAAACTCAAAGGCCCGCCCCCAAGCTATCACCGTGGCAACCTAAACGGGGCAGACGGCGATGAGGATGACGAGCCTCCCATCCCGGAGGACGTCTATGATGTCCCGCCGCCCGCCCTGGCTGACAAGTGTTTCCGCGGCGACAGCGGGATGAGCCGTGCCCCGCAGGACATCTATGACATCCCCGCCAGCCTGCGACCTGCGGGGGGCCACGCTGCCCAGGATGTCTACGACTTCCCCCGTGAGAGAGAAGAGAGGGGCGGGGACAATGTCTACGACGTGCCGCCCCAGGTCAGCTGACCTTCTGCTAAGGTGGTGGGCAAGACCACCGAGAATATGTTGCTGCATCCAAAATCACACGTTATCTGCTTGGCACGCCAAGTTTGCATGTAATAATTATTAGTCTGCTCAAACACCATAGTTTGTAGCATGTTGTTGGACGATTTATTTGACTTGCACTAATGTTGCATTTTGGTTGGTGACAAAAACTCAAGGTGTTTTTCAAATCTGTCAACATTTTAGGGAATTGTTATTTGGAAAATCGTTTAACGCTTAATGGATGGCGAAAAGCGTTCCTAGTGGTAAGATTCCGGCTATCGAACACTAAATTGTGCTTTTGTGCTTTGTACAGGTCGTGCGCGATGCCCAGTCCACCAGTGAAGAGCTTACCATGTCTTTTAAGCGTTTATCTGCCTCCAGCACAGGCAGCACGCGCAGCAACCACTCCGCTTCCTCCTTAGACATGGTGCCTGTCCGTGACCCCTCCTCCTCTTCCTCCTCCTCCTCCTCTTCTTCACTCCCTCCTTCTGGCGCTGTGCCCACCAAACCCCTCCTGCTGGACTTGGAACAGGCCATGGAGCGCTTGTCACGGCTCCAGCAGGCCGTGGAGTCCAGCGTCTCCCTGCTCATGTCCTTCATTGTGGGAAGCTGGCGGAGCCCTTCCCACATGGAGGGCAACCTCTCTGCCGTCCGCCAGGCAGCGGACCGCGTACGGGCCACCGTGCGGGACTTCTTGGAGTTTGCCCGCGGTGCCGTGGCCAACGCAGCCCAGGCCACGGATCGCTCACTGCAGGCCAAGCTGGGCCGGCAGGTAGGCAAGATGGAGGAGGTATTCCAGAGTCTGGTGAGGCACAACCAGGGCTTGGACGCCATTGCCTGGTCGGCGGCATCCCTGGCAACGCCCCCTCCCGGGGGGGACGACCTTGACCGCCTAGTGATGACGGCGCGAGGCGTCCCTGACGATGCCAAGCAGCTGGCATCCTTCCTCCACGGGAATGCCTCGCTGCTGTTCAAGCGCTCTGGGAGGCTACAACAGCAGCAGCAGCAGCAGCAGCAGCAGCAGATGCTGCCTCTGCCGCCCATTCCGGGTGAAATGTCTAGTCACATGACAGGCTCCGGAAGCGGCAGCGTGGCCTATCAGGGGGGAGAGAAGGTGAGCATTCAGTCCAGGCCCCTCCCTTCGCCGCCCAAGTTCACTGCCCAAGCCGAAGAAGAGGACAGTGTGGAAAGGCCATATGAGAGCACAGAGGAAGGCTGGATGGAGGACTACGACTATGTTCATCTGCAGGTAAACACCTTGACATTGAAATTCAATGCTTTTTATGTTGTTGACCCATTCTATTGTCTATTGAAGCATTCTGTGACATTCATTATGAGTGTTTGATAACCCAGTAGTTCCATCTCTTCAGCATCAGTCAAGGTTTGTAGGTAAAAGGTTTGTACAGTAAGAATAAAATATTTCATAATATTTTTCTTTATTCAAACAACTGAAGTAATTATGAAAGACCTTGAGTCCTATCCTTTTGTTTTATGGTCCCATTTTGTTTGGCCTAAGCACAGCCCCCCACCCCCCTTCTCTCCCAAGCTTCATCAGTTGTTCAATTACATTAAAAGCATGTCTACTGTCTATGTCAGGGAAAGGAAGAGTTTGAGAAGAACCAAAAACAGCTGCTTGAGAAAGGCAACATCATCCGACAAAACAAGACACAACTGGAACAACAGCAGGTGAGTTAAGTTAGGCCTTGTATGCGATTCTTCAGTCAATGTGACCCAAAATCAGCGGATCTGACTCATTCAAATAATTGGAAATTTTTTACATTTTGTTGGAAAATAATTGATCTATTCATTATAGTTTATTTAACCAACTGACCGAGCATACGGCAATTATGTACAAAGCATTAGTGTGGGTTTGTGCACGCTTTTGTTTACGGGTTGGCGTTAAGCACCCTAATGCGAACCGGCCATTGAATACCTCTTTGAATCCCCCTCACCCCGCAGATAAAACAGTTCGAGCGGCTAGAGCAGGAAGTCAGCCGGCCGATCAACAATGACATGTCGGGCTGGGTCCCGCCCCCACACCGCCCCGCGGCCAACCAGCTGTGCCACGGTGACCGGCAGCTCCTCCTCTTTTACCAGGAGCAGTGTGAGCAGAACGTCACCACTGTGACCAACGCTGTCGACGCCTTCTTCTCGGCTGTGGGCTCCAACCAGCCACCCAAGATCTTTGTGGCCCACAGCAAGTTCGTCATCCTCAGCGCCCACAAGCTGGTGTTCATCGGCGACACGCTGTCACGGCAGGCGCGCTCGCCTGAGGTGCGCTCGCGAGTGGCGCAGAGTAGCAACGCACTGTGTGACAAGCTCAAGGACATTGTGGTGTGCACCAAGACGGCGGCGCTGCAGTACCCGTCGCCGGGTGCAGCCCACGAGATGAGCGACCGGGTGCGCGAGCTGGCTGGCTGCACACAGCACTTCCGCATGGTCCTGGGACAACTCGCAGGGATGTGAAGGGGTTCATAAAACGGGGTTTGGGGGGGTAATGGGGACGGTGTGTGTGTGTGTGTGTGTGTGTGTGTGTGTGTGTGTGTGTGTGTGTGTGTGTGTGTGTGTGTGTGTGTGTGTGTGCGTGTGTGCGTGTGTGCGTGTGTGTGTGTGTGTGCGCGCACGCGCAAGACTGTGCAAGACTGTGACACCCGGGAAAGGCAACCAAATAGCGTCAGAAGCGACAGAGGTGGATCTACCACCGTCCACACGGTTGCAGAAACACTAACTGCGGTACAGACCCTGATTGCATCCATTACATGTTGGTCAGCAGAACCCCTCCCCGGCCCCTGAGAGCAGGAGATGCAAGCCCCGGCCACCTATACTGTGTTCTCATAACACACACTCTGAATGGCAATTGACACTGACAAACCTTGTACGCTTGTGCAAACTGGGATTTTTATTGTCATACGTGCCTCTATACTGGTCTCACTGGGACTGGGGCTGGGACTGGCTTTGGCATCTGGACTTGGGACTGAGACATCGACCAACTTTACAGCACCGGCCCCCTGCCTGCTCTGGGTCGCCATCTGTCTCTATCCGCAGGGGCTGTTCAGCTCCATCCCTCAACCTTGTTTTTATTTTGGAGAAAAAGTAAAGAAATAAAAAAACATTTTATCTTCAATGGGCTGGGCCAACGGTTGTAAAATAATCATTGTAAATATTTAAGTGACCTATTTAGCCAGGGAAAAAAATGAAACACATGACTAAAGAACTTCCATTATATAAATAAAAAAAAAAAAATATATATATATATATATATATATATATATTGTTTTTGTGTTTTTTTTTTTTTTTTTTTTTTTTTTTTGGGGGGGGGGGGGGGGTAAGAAGAAAAGATGAAATCATCAAATGTAGGTTTTAGACAATATTATTATAATTGCTATTATTATTGCTATAATTAATACTCCAGATCTTAAACATGGCTATCTTTATTGAAACAGTTGTCTAAATTCCACAGGATACATCTGTTTGACTGACTGACTTTGGGAGTCTGCAAGCAAGGCAATACACCCCCACCCCCCAAAAAAAAAAAAGTATATCACCCCCAAAAATATTATGTTGAATATGATGTTAAATATATATGGAAAACGTATTGATGCAATGGAGACAAGAGGCACATGTCACAAATAATCTCAACTGCTTCAAATTGCAGCAAAGGCGTCACAACTGGCATCAGCTAGCACAGATGCTCCCAATTGCTCCCATGGCAGAGAGTTGAACACATTGTATCTGCCTACAATAAACTGCTGTATGGTTTATCTTCAAACGCCTTCCCAAGCAAAAGCAAATCTCACAGCAACAATAAAAACTCACCATCATTAGTGGGGTTCGGTGTTTTGTGGGGAAAATGTATATTAAAAATGTTAAACAAAAGAAATGTACAAATAGAATAATATTTTTCATCTGGACCCCTTGCCAGTACTTCAAGGACCCCAGTTTTGAAACCCCCTAAATTAGCCCATACAGTTATCTGTGCTGATTTGTGTCTTACTTTAAAGTGGTTAACAATCCCTGGTCAAAGCAGTCTTTCTCACATAGTATTTCCTAAAAACAGCCAGTGTCATTTGTGGGTCATTTTGAGTCACAGTCAATTCTCGGGTGCGAGGTAGTATTTCATGAAAAGTTGTGCCATGGTAGATTTGTACAAGGCATGAATGTGACAGCAGGAGTGTAAAATGTTAAGGATGACACATGCGATTAAACCTGTTTTTCGTCTTTTCCTTGAACTTTTTTTAAAATGTATTTTATATTTTACAGTTGACACTGTTGGATGTTAAGCAGGGGTTGCATTATCCTGTTTTTAGGTCACAAAACACATGAGTAATAAATAATTAACCATTAGATAACAATTGGAGAGTGGGACAATTTTTTTGGGGAGCCAGCACTACTAGTTTCATGGCTTACAATTCACCTTTAGACCATAATCAAGAGATTGGGACTAAACAAAAAAAAAATTGTTCTTTCTTTCTACTATCAAAACTGCATTACAAGACTATTACTTGTCAAAGTGTAGATATTTCACATTGCATATTGACAACTGTTTCATGTATTGCATTAAGTATTGCATAGACGCATAGGCCTCATGCAGTGGTGTAGTCTAGTCTATTTTAGTGGGTATACTGTGCTACTGGGGAAGAGGGGGTAGTTAGAAAATTAGCAGCCCAGCCCCATTGTGATGGCCCCCAAACCCAACGGCAGCCCCCGGCTTTGTAATGTATGAAGGTTTTATAATGACTTGTCAATAAGATAGACAGACGTGCGGCCTCAGAAAGAGGACCACATTTTTAGCACCTGAACTTTAACTAAAGGCTACTGGCAGGTGTTTCCTTATAGGCATTTGCCACACCTCAAGGCCTGTTTCAGTACACAGGGCTACCTTTTGATCTCCATGGGGCCTCGGCCACCTTTAAGTGCCTCATGGATAAAGTCTTCAGGCAACACAGGGCGTATGCTGCTGCCTACCTCGATGACATAATAGTGCATAGCAATGACTGGTCAACTCACTTAGCGTGCCTGAGTGCAGTACGGTACACTTTAAGAATGAACTGGCTTGACAGCCAATCCAAAGAAATGGCATCTAGGCATGGAAGAGGCTGAATATTTAGGCTACACCATCAAGGTTTGCAATGTGAGGCCCTAGGAGAACAAGCTAGTGGCCATCAAGAACTGGCCACAGCCCTGCGGCAGACTATAACAAACACCTTGTTCCCACCAAGTGTTAGTCACCACTGACTTCAGCAAGGAAATGGTGGTGCACATACATTCGCAAGTGGGCCTTTGAGAGTCTCTCCTTCTTGAGGGACAATTTAAACTGGTAATCAACTACTCTCCTCTAGTATGGATGATGAGAAATGATGAGACAAACATCAGGATCACAAAAGCATTACAGCCCCTTAACTTTTCTGTCATTGACAGGTAAGGCAAAGACCATGGGAACACTGATGGCCTCTCGAGGAGAGATGCTCTCTCCAGAAGAGCTCATGGCGAAGGTATGTGCCACATCCAGGGGTGAGTTTAGAGGTGTGGTAATAATGGCTGCTATATACCTGTGTGTTGGCCCTCTCCAGTGTCCTTTACCTAAAGGGAAACAACCTACCTAGCACACATCTGTGGCTGATCTCCTTGACTGCCTCCAAGAGTTACAAAAGGCAAGCCTGCAAAGTGGTTTGCAAAAGAAACTCTCTACCCCTGACTGTTCCAGTAGTTAAGTTAACGACACAAGTTAAAGACCTCAACAAAATTGTTAACGCATTCAAAATATATATATATTTTTCCTGGAAAGTCAAAAGGTTGGCGGTTGGATCACAAAATCAGCATAATTAAAAATTCTAATTGGGAATCAAAGCAGCTGTCTTTGATGGTTGCAATCCCAAGTCAATCATAAAAAAAATAAATAATGAATTAGTTCATTCATTCAGTTCATTCATTGTGATGGGCTGGAAAACTGTGGCCTTGTCTACGCATACATGAGTATTTCCGAAAATGTATTTTTTACCCCCTCCGTTTAAAAAAAAAAAACAGGAAGCAAAAACGACTTAAAATGTTCACATACAGTCGGAGCCACATGGTGAGGGCAGCTGGAACATGACGGGGCCCGGGCAGATGCGTGAATGGGGCGTGGCTGACCCATGGAGGGTGCCTGTCGGGTCCCTGCTCGGAACCTGCCTGTCATTATATCCCCCTCGATGACGTCATTTCGTGCCAGCGCCTGGAAACTCCCCGAGGCGGCATTTGTGGAAAAGCAGTTGCAATGCTTTATCTGTCCATCGGGGGAGCAGTGCTGCAAAACGTGAAGCAACTCGCTTATACAGGATAATCTTGCGTTTGTTTAATGGAAAATAGACATGTTTTGGAATGGAACATATGTTCTGTACATCTAATTGAATCAAGATATACATCTTAACAGGTATTTTAATTTACATGAAATGAATGTTAAATATCACAACAAATTTGACCGCAATACTTAATGTATCGCAAAACTCGCTCTATCGTGTGTTCTTGCAACGCAGGAACCTTTTCATGGATCTAAGGACTTTTTGGAGAAACCGTGGCTTTTATTTTGTCCACACTGCTGACACTACATTGGGAACGATCGTAGTTCTTCGAACTCCGTTTCGAGCAACTTATTCAGCTCCTACTCGAGGACAGGGACCCAACCGTCAGTGATGGAAGTGCCGGCGATGAGCCCAGACCAGCGTCCTCTGGGCTGAATCTGCCCGGTCGAGTCGGGTCGCTCTGGGTGGGGACCAGCCCACGTACACTCAAGAGTTATAATAAAAAAACATGACAAACAATACAATAAAATAGTATTGTTATTGTCGATGTATTTTATTTCATTTTACGACGTTAATTGAATGAAACAGAAAATCCCGGGCGAGCGAGCCCGTGCTTTACGAAAGTGCGAACAAACTTTTAAATGACATCTTGTAGATCTAATACGAGTGCAGATTCAGTGACTGGGTTGATTATTTCTCGCCTCAAATTTGTTCAGAAACAAATTTTAGCGGATTGACAAGATGAACACCGTGAAAGTTAAGGCGTAAATACAACACGGAACCCGTGCTGAAACCCTGTTGGATGACGTCACATCAGCGTCACCAGTGGCAGGTTCTCGGGGAGCTCCCCTAGGTCCTAGTGGCCCTCGGGGTTCCTCATGTGAGAAAACACTCGCGTCGTATTGTGAGGTCCCAGATGATAAAGTCCCACTCCTATATATGTATATATATATATATATATATATATATTATCCTTTCCTCCCTCATTTGCTGCCATTACTATGACAGGAAGAGGCCACGTGACCAGTTGTAGTTCCTAATTCACTGTTTTTCAATACATGTTGTCGTCCAATGTTTATGTTCTTGTGTAACTGTTGTTTGTTTGTATGTTTATTTATCTCACCCGTGGTGATTCTCCCCCTCTTGGAGTCGTGATCAGTTTTTTATAGAGCCAAACATGATAAATAGTTCTCCAAAGAGGGGGGTTTGGTGGTGGTTCTTTATAACCAAAAACTGTGCTCTTGTCGTTCGACAGGTCGTCCACAGGACAGAGTTACTGCAGCAGTTCTTGATGATTAAAGAATGAATTAAAGTTGCATTGCAGGTTGAGAACTTGAACTCCACTTGCAGACTAGCTCTGTCCTAGATGCAATGGCATACAAATACTCTGTGTAACATCCATGTGCCCAGCATGCTGACAACACAGGTAAAATAAAATAAATGAATACAAATAATAATAATAATAATAAAAAAAATAAAAAAAATAATAATAATATACTGTTTTACCTATTGCTTCCTATTTTCTGTTTTTTTATATAATCATTTGTATCAGAGCCTCCCAGTCTAAAACTTTCACACATTTGTTTTGAGTGACTACGAAGCAGACTGCAGATAAAGCCCTGGGCCATGTCTTTGTTTGCACTTAATGGCCGATCATTTTGTGACCCAACAGGTCTGGAAGCCCTCACACCTAACCATACATGCAAACGCAGACCCATCGACAAAAATCTCCACATTCCAATGGAGCAATCAGCCACTTTCTCACTGAGAGGTGAAAATTCCTCTCTATCGAGGAGGAATCAAATATCCACTTTACTATCGTATGGCGATTTATTTAATAGTTGGCAACTAATCCGTGAAGTAAACCATGGAGTTTAAACTGTATCAACAGTAAAGCAATCTTGAGTGTTCAGAAGGTCCCATACTGTTTAGTCTCTTTAACGCTTGTACAAATTATTATTATGTCACTGGTGTAAATTTTATTCGATCGACTTTTATTGATTGCTTTTTAACATCGCTTTCACAGCACTTCTCCGACAGAGAGGCTCAAATGCAGAAATTTGTTGTGATATTTTACAATTAGTTAAAGTAAAATAAAAAAAAAATTGTTCGTAAACCCTAGTTTTGCAATCAAAAGGCCAAAGACTAGAACCTATAAATCCACTGTCAGGGTTCGCCCGGGTCCTACCAGCATCAGCCACTAGGTTGCTCTGCTTCACCTATTTCTGTTCCTGATTACCCTGCCTCATTAGATGATATGTTTCACCTGTGTCTCGTTTGGTCGTCCCTATTTAGACCCTGTCGTTTGTGTCCTCGGGCGCTCAGTCTTGAGTTTGTCTAACCTCATGACAACGCTCTTGTCCCAAGCTCCCGAGACTTCTTATTTGTTTTTGCCCAGTTTTGTACTTGTTTTGAGTAAAACCTCTATTTTTGCCACCTCGCCTCTGCCTTGTTCTCTGCACCTGGGTTCACTCAGCATACCCCCTAACAGCAAGACTGAGCCACAACATGGACCCAGCAGAGAGCCAGCCTCCAGAGGTGGAAAGCCTGCGGGTGGCCTTGACGCACCAGGGGGCTGCGATTGGCCGACACGAGCGGGTTCTCCAACAGGTCCTGGAAAACCTGCAGTCGCTCGCCCAGGCCGTCCAACAGAGCCAGGCACCGGCTCCACCTATGGGCCCTGCGCCAGCGCTGCCTCCCATGGACCCGCGTCCTCCAGAGCACCGCGAACCACGACTGCCGGCGCCAGAGAGGTACGACGGTAACCCAGGGGGCTGTCGTGGCTTTCTGACACAATGCTCCCTGGCTTTCGAGCTCCAGCCGTCACAGTTCCCCACCCAGCGCTCACAGGTGGCATACGTGGTCACGCTACTCACCGGCAAAGCACTCTCCTGGGCCACAGCCATCTGGAATCGGCAAACCCCGGCCTGCTCCAGCTACCAGGCTTTTGCCGGGGAGATGCGCCGAGTGTTCGACCACTCAGTCAGTGGGAGGGAGGCGTCGACACGGCTACTCCCGCTCCGCCAGGGGGGACAGAGCGTGGCGGACTACGCCATCGCATTCCGCACCCTCGCCGTGGCGTCTGGATGGAACAGCGAGGCACTCATCGCGGCCTTCCAGGGGGGCCTCAATGAGGGGGTCAAGGACGAGCTGGCATCCCGGGAGGCGCAGGAGGACCTGGACACGCTCATCGATGCAGCGATTCGGGTGGACAACCGCCTCCGGGAGAGACAAAGGGAACGCGATTTCCCCGCTTCACCAGCGCGCAGAGCGGCTCTGGGGACGAGGCCTCCCCAGCATCTCCTGGCTATCCCGAGCTCGCCTCCAGCATCAAGGGAGGAGCCGATGCAAGTAGGCAGCACACGGCTCTCTCGGTCCGAACGTGACCGGCGGATGAGAGAGCGCTGCTGCTTGTACTGTGGGATCCCGGGGCATTTCCGTTCTTCCTGCCCTGAGCTCTCGGGAAAAGCCAACTCTCGTCCAGGGTAGGGAGAACTGCGACGAGGCCAACCTTCTCTCCCGAGCTCGAGGCGACCGGGGTCCGGCTGACTGCCTCCCTCGCCTGGGGAGATCAACATCACTCCCTCCAAGCTATGGTGGATTCCGGCGCTGCAGGAAGCTTCCTGGATGTAGGGCTAGCAAAAGCCCTAAAGCTCCCTCTGGCACCTCTAGAGCACCCTCTCACGGTGACAGCCCTGGATGGAAGACCACTGGGTTCCGGTAGCGTGTGCCATCTCACCGCCCCCCTTTGGCTGTCACTGGAGGGAAAACATTCAGAGGTAATCCAGCTCCACCTCATCCACTCTCCTGAGTTTCCACTGGTCCTGGGCTACCCATGGCTAGCCCGTCACAACCCACATCTGGACTGGGCCTCCGGGCGTCTCACCGAATGGGGCCCTGCCTGCCACACCACCTGTCTTCGTTCTAGTCCGTCTTCTCACCCTCTCGAGTCTCCAGTCCGTGTCCAAGCTCGGGCCCCTTCCCAAGCCCCTGCCCACTCCGGAGTTCCTGTCCGTGTCCTGGCTCCAGTCCGTATTCAAGGTCCCATCCATCCCGAGTTTTCACGAGTGCCCCACGAGTATGCCGATCTGAGGGAGGTCTTCAGCAAGAGACGGGCCACCACGCTTCCTCCCCATCGGTCCTATGACTGCGCCATCGACCTTCTGCCTGGCACCTGCCCTCCTCGAGGACGTCTCTTCTCTCTCTCTGCCCCTGAGACTACAGCCATGGAGGAGTACATCCGGGGGGCGCTCACCTCAGGGTTCATCCGCCCTTCTACCTCCCCGGCGGGCGCAGGGTTTTTCTTCGTGGGTAAGAAGGATGGCGGCCTGCATCCCTGCATTGATTACCGTGGTCTGAACAAGATCACGGTCAAGAATCGCTACCCCCTTCCTCTCATGTCCACATCTTTCGAGCAACTGCAAGGCGCCACCATCTTCACCAAACTCGATCTTCGAAACGCATACAATCTCGTCCGCGTCCGCGAGGGGGATGAGTGGAAGACCGCCTTCAACACACCTACCGGCCATTATGAATACCTGGTCATGCCTTTTGGATTGGCCAATGCTCCCGCTGTCTTCCAGGCCTTTGTAAACGACGTCCTCCGTGAGTTTCTCAATCGCTCCGTGTTCGTCTACATCGATGACATCCTCATCTTCTCCAGGACCCTTCCCGAACACATACAGCATGTGAGACAGGTCCTTCACCGCCTGCTCGCCAATGGCCTCTATGTGAAGCTGGAGAAGAGTGAGTTCCACGCCACCACCGTTCAGTTCCTGGGGTTCGTCATCACCGAGGGTCACGTCCAGATGGATCCTGCCAAGACCGAGGCCGTCCGGGACTGGCCACCACCCACCTCGGTCAAACAGGTGCAGCGCTTCCTCGGGTTTGCCAATTTTTACAGGCGATTCATTCGGGGTTTTAGCACGGTGGCAGCTCCCCTCACCGCCCTCACTAGGACATTCACAGCCCGCTTCGCCTGGACTGCGGAGGCTGAGGGGGCGTTCAGGGCTCTCAAGATGCGGTTCACCGCTGCCCCTGTCCTGGCCACACCAGAGCCTACCCTACCCTTCGTGGTGGAGGTGGATGCTTCCGATGTGGGAGTGGGGGCCGTTTTGTCCCAAAGGACTCACGACAGGAAGCTCCATCCATGTGCTTTCTTCTCCCGTCGCCTCACCCCAGCGGAACGGAACTATGACATAGGGAACCGGGAGCTACTGGCAGTCAAACTGGCGTTGGAGGAGTGGCGGCACTGGCTGGAGGGGGCCCAACACCCATTTGTCGTCTGGACCGACCACAAGAACCTGACATACATTCAGGAGGCCAAACGCCTCAACTCCCGTCAAGCCCGATGGGCCTTGTTCTTCAATCGGTTCAACTTCATCCTGTCGTATCGTCCCGGGTCCAAGAACCTCAAGCCCGATGCTCTCTCCAGACAGTTTGACCCTCCTGAGCTGGTTGAACTCCCCGAGCCCATTCTCCAGAGCTCCTGCATCTTGGCTCCGGTCCGCTGGGGAATCGAGACGCAGGTCCGGCAGGCCCAAAGGAGGGAGGCGGATCCCGGCAACGGGCCCCCGGGTCACCTGTTTGTCCCGAAGGCTGTCCGATCACAAGTCCTGCAATGGGGGCATTCATCCCGCCTCACTGGCCACCCGGGGATCTCCAGGACCCTCGAGTTCCTCCGCAGGCGTTTCTGGTGGCCTACCATGGAGCAGGACGTCCGGTCCTTCGTCGCTGCCTGCACCATCTGCACCCAGAACAAGAACCCCCGGTCACGTCCCATGGGGCTGCTGCATCCCCTTCCCATCCCCAGTCGGCCCTGGTCACACCTCTCAGTGGACTTCATCACCGGCCTTCCACCGTCTCGGGGCCACACTGTCATCTTTGTCGTTGTAGACCGGTTCTCCAAGGCTTGCCGTTTTATTCCTCTGCCCAAGCTCCCCTCAGCTCTGGAGACTGCTGAGCTCATGGTGCAGCACGTTTTCAGGGTGTTCGGCCTGCCCCTGGACGTGGTGTCAGACCGCGGTCCGCAGTTTGCATCCCGGTTCTGGAAAGCATTCCACCAGCTCCTCGGTGCCTCCGTCAGCCTGTCCTCCGGTTTCCACCCGCAATCCAATGGCCAGACTGAGCGGGTCAACCAGGACCTGGAGACAACACTGAGGTGCCTCGTGTCCTCCAACCCTGCCTCCTGGAGCGACCATCTAGTGTGGGCGGAATACGCTCACAACACTCTGCGCTGCTCTTCCACTGGCATGTCCCCGTTTGAGTGCTAGTTTGGGTACGTACCTCCTCTGTTTCAGGAGCAGGAGGCGGAGGTGGGAGTGCCGTCAGCCCAGCGGTTCGTCCAGCGGTGCCGACGGACCTGGCAGAGGGCTCGTCAGGCCTTGCTGAGGACATCCCGGCAGCAGCAGATCCAGGCCAACCGACGGCGCAGACCAGCGCCTATGCTCCGTCCGGGCCAGAGGGTCTGGCTGTCCACCAGGGACCTTCCATTACGGGTGGAATCACGCAAGCTCGCGCCACGGTATGTTGGGCCCTTCAAGATCGTGCGGCGGGTCAATCCTGCCGCATACCGTCTTCTGCTCCCCAGGTCGATGAGGATAAACCCCACCTTCCACGTGTCGCGGCTCCGACCGGTGGTCACCAGCACCTTGGCGCCCACCACGAGGCCTCCTCCGGCGCCTCGCATCATCGACGGTCAGCCCGCCTACACGGTCCGCCGGCTCCTGGACTCCCGCCGGGTCCGCAGGGCCCTGCAATACCTGGTGGACTGGGAGGGTTACGGGCCGGAGGAGCGCTCCTGGGTTCCGGCCCGGGATATCCTGGACCCCTCTCTGATCCAGGATTTCCGCCGTCGCCACCCGACACTCCCTGGAGGAACGTCGGGAGCCGTTCCTAGACGGGGGGGTCCTGTCAGGGTTCGCCCGGGTCCTACCAGCATCAGCCACTAGGTTGCTCTGCTTCACCTATTTCTGTTCCTGATTACCCTGCCTCATTAGGTGATATGTTTCACCTGTGTCTCGTTTGGTCGTCCCTATTTAGACCCTGTCGTTTGTGTCCTCGGGCGCTCAGTCTTGAGTTTGTCTAACCTCATGACAACGCTCTTGTCCCAAGCTCCCGAGACTTCTTATTTGTTTTTGCCCAGTTTTGTACTTGTTTTGAGTAAAACCTCTATTTTTGCCACCTCGCCTCTGCCTTGTTCTCTGCACCTGGGTTCACTCAGCACACCTCCTAACATCCACACACTTGGCCACTTTGAAAAGAGGCTAGTAAAACTTTAAAACTTGTCACTTGAACATTCAAGTATTGCATTTCATACCTGTTTTGTCCTACCTCTTAGTAGTATATTGCAGTGTTTGTCTTACAACATTGTCAAGTCAAGTCAAGTCACACTTTATTTATAAAGCGCATTTCATACCAGGGCAACACAATGCACTTTACAAAGAAATACAAAAATAGACAAAAAAGAAAGAGAGAACATAGTTGTCAGCCGGTCATTACAAAAGAATGCCCCTGAAACAACAGCAACAACAAAATCAACAACAAAGACAACAAAAACAGCAATAAAAGGGACTCCAACCACAGTGGCAGTAACAGAAAACACCAACAGCGGCAACAACAGCCACAGAAACAGCAACAACGGCCGCAGCAAAATCGACACCATCAGCAGCAACAACAACAGCAGCAACGTACACGCAAAGACGTCACCGGAACCGGAAGTGGTAGCTTTCACCGGAACTCGAAGGGTCACTCAGGTTAGAGATGGTTAGGTCGAGGTATAAAGTTATGTTAAGTTGAGGTATAAGGTAAGCCAGAGTTAAGTTTAGGTATAAGGTTAGCAGCAGCAACGACAACACCAGTTAATGTATAAAGTTAGCGGCACCAACAACAACACCAGCAGCAGCAGCAGCAACGGCAACACCAGCAGTGTCAATACCAGCAACAGACAACAGCAGCAACAAAAACAGCAACAGCAACAGCGCACAAGCGAAGATGTTACCGGGACCGGAAGTGGTAGCTCTCACTAGAACCAGAAATCTCATCTGTATTGAGTCAACAGTGTGTACCATCTCATCTCAATTAAGTAAAGCACAGCAAAGACATCACCGGAACCGGAAGTGGTAACCCTCACCGGAATCAGAAATTTCAACTGTGTGCACCATCTTATCTTAATCCAGTCACGGTCCTTTAATTAGCGTCCCTAAGTTACGGGTCAAATTTCCAAACAGACCTCGGGAGGGAGATCCTGTTGGCTCTCTCTCTCTCTGAAAACGCACCCTTCTTATGATCGTCTAAATGTAAAAATTGTATCTATTTTACCATTCAGTATGACACTGCATTGTTGTCGCCCACGACTATTTAAGATGTTCACACTTGGGGGGGCGGTCTCCTGTCATCACACCGGGCTGCCGAGGTACCTGCCCTCTGACGCTCTCGATGCACAGGGCACTCGTTGCTGGGGGGTCGGGCTGTGCGTGGGGGTGCCGTCTGCCGCCCTCTGCCGCCCTCTGCCGCCCTCTGCCGCCCTCTGCCGCCCTCTGTTCTGTAGTCCGCATGCTTGGCGGCTGGGGGCTGACCAGGGGCCTGATGGGGGCGCGGAGCTGCCCGACATGGTGAAGGTGCATGGCGGACGCTCTGTGCCCCTGGCTGATCACTGTAGGTTGTCTGCCACCATGTACGGGAGGTGGGCGCACTGGGGCGCGGTTGGGTCCGGGGGGAGGGGGTCTGCGTGGTTGCTCCCCGGCCTGCTGCGCCCCTAGATCAATCCGGTCCTGACTCGCCTCTCTCCCAGAGGCGGCGGGCAGCTGCTATGCCTGTCACGCTCCTGCCCAAGTGTGCTTCTCATCCGTCCCAAAATTTTAATCCGACTCACATTAGCTTAGAACACATACACTGGCACACCAATCCTATTCTGAACAACACTCCATCGGACCAGGGTCTGCGGGACAGGAGGGATGCCAGTGATTCGGGTTCGACATGCCTGAAGGACTCGCACCCCCAACCCCACAATTTTAACTGCATTTACCAACAGCACACATTGAGCACTGGGGTTTTTTTCCGGGGTGGCCGGTTGCTGGCGGGTTGGTGTGGGGGCGTGGTTGGCTGGGGGTGGCGGTCGGCCTGGCTGGACTACTGGCTCGAGTCCTGACGGCTTGTGCCTGGTGGCTTGGGATGTGCTGCGACCGGGCCTGGCTGTGGAGAGCGCCGCCGGGTGCCTTCCGGGGCCCCTGGGGGGACTGCAGTTGTGGGTGTGGTTTGGGTGTGGGGGGCGGCTTTTGGCCTTTTGCTTGTGGGGGGCTAGTGATCAGTTGTTTATAGACCTAAACATGATAAATAGTTCTCCAAAGAGGGGGGCTGGTGGTGACTCTCCATAAGCAAAAACTGTGCTCTTGTCATTCTATAGGTCATCCGGAGGACAGAGGACAAAGTTATTGCAGCAGTTCTTGATGATTTAAGAATTAATAAAGAGTTGCATTGCAGGTTGAGAACTTGATCTCCACTTGCAGACTAACTCTGTCCTGGATGCAATGGCATACAAATACTCTGTGTTGTCTGCCCAGCATGCTGACAGCACAGGTAAAAAACAAACAAACCAAAAAAAAAAAAAACAGAAGATGTCAACTATCAAGTTGACTCACTGCCATTATTATCTGCATTTTATTTAGTCTTTCTTTTAGGTAAATACTTTTATATTTCTTATACTACACTACTTCTTTCCATTTTAGATTTTTAAATTTTGTCAAAAAATTAACTGTTTAAATACTCTTTAAATTCTGTTTTTAAATACCGTTTTATTTGAATCACTACTATACAAGTATTGTACATATTATGTAAATTTGAGTTGGCTCTGAGACTAAGAATCTCATTACCGGTAATGATGCTTGCATTGATATCAAGTATTTGACAATAAACTTGAAACTATAATTACATAGACCTTAGACTAAGTTTAAGTGCTCTCATAAGAAAGCTATTGAACTTTGTAATTTTAAAAATGTAAATAAAAAAAAACAGCTTCCATTATGAAATTAAAAAGCTGTGCAACATATAGATTAAAATAAAGCATTAAGACCTGTTTTCATTCACTTAACAAAATAATCTGTTTGAAAGATGACCTCTGGTCAGGATTAAAAGGACAATATGTCAGGTAATGGGTTAGTGTTAGGGGTGAAAATCTGAAATCTCTCGGCAAGGTGATGGTGTTTTTGGTGAAGTTAGGGCCATCTTATGGTGACACACTGCAATTGAATATGGGCAAATGGGCGTGTTTACAGTTGAAATTTAACACGCCCTGTCAGGACACATGAGAAGGAGGGCTAATTCCAGCCGATTGGCAGCCCCCTGGGAACGGCCTGGTGGTTAGCTGGAGGCTGGCTGGAAGCTGGTTGCAATTTGGCTGTCAACCAGCTGAAAGAGCCCTCTTCAAGTTCTCCTACCTTAAGCATGCCAGGCCAGTAGATGGTGATAAAACTTTATGTCAAACTTGAGAAGAACATTAGAAGCATAATTGCAATGACGTATGGCCCGAAACAGTCCACTCCCGACGAGAGTTCTAAGAAACCACAAACAGGCAGGAAGCAAGTCAGCCATCATTGGAACCATCGGCTTCCCTCTCCACTTCCTGTATTCAGTGCAAGTCCTCTGATGATGCTTGATGCCCTCTCTCCCACTTAGGACCCAGTACTGGCAGCTGATCTCAGTGAAGACCCTATCAGACCCGGGGTGGAGTAGGCGTGCATCCACGTCCTAGATAAGGAGTCTTGTCACTGCATTGCAAGGATGGAGAACTATGGGGTGGATGTTAGTAGAACAGGAGGGGTCTATGTGATGAAAGTGTCCACCAACGTGGATAAGACCCATTGTGGGATCCATCTCAGGTGAGAGCATACTGAGCTTACTGCTGGGTGGTACTGGTTTGCCAGCCCTGAGACACTTAATCTCTTCTGGGAAGCAGTCCGCTTGGCTGACCTTCAGCAGGAGGACTTTGGGGTCACAAACGTCAGGCTGAGTTAAGAAGGGGTCAGCTGCTTCCCTTTGAAAGAGCTGCTGGGTGACTTTGACCATGTCTGTCCAACTGTTAAACTGTGTAACGTCTGGTGTTTGACGTGCCAGACTCATCTGTATGAGGCATCAGAAGATTCTTTGCTTCAGTTCAGAAGCTATCAATCTTGGTTGTGAGGTAAGCTACTGAACCGTATGCCTGTTCTAAGGCATCACAGAAGATCTGCAGAGTGTAGTCTGTGGCTTCAGAGGTTTGCCAGCTCGGGGAGTTCCCTATCCCAGCTGGACCAGGCCTGGAGTACGTCAGGAGGGAGGTTTGGGTCAACCTAGCTCCACTTCTTCGCCCGCCATTTCTGGACGAGAACAGTGGGCCATGTTATGTGGGGAATGATGACTGTCATGAGAGGATCATATTGGCTGGGTAACACCTTGTATACATGGTTCCTAGTGGGAATTTCACTCTCCATCAGCTTGGGCTTGTAGCCAAGATGATCAGGCAGTCAATGCCACTGTAGGTCCAGAGCCAGCTCCTGAGGGTCCGCGCACTTTTTGGCTAGCCATAGCTCTGTACTCTCCGATCTGGCAGCAGAAGGCTGGTGGGAGAAGAGAGATGGGAAGTTACTCGCCCAATGCCGGATCTCAAATCCTCCCGAGGACAGATACTGGCATATCCTGTCCACAAGGAGATTGGCAGACTAGGGTGTTGAAAGACTCTGGAACATAGTTTATGTCAAAAAAAAAATTGCTGCCGGTCAACATGTCCTGGAAGATTTTACTGTCTTGGACAAATGGGAGGGATTCTGGTCAAATATTATTTGTATCTATTGAGCTTAAAAACAATTGATATGAAATCATGAATGCATGTCGATTTCTACTATTTTTTTATTGAATATTCAAAATAAACGGGAGCAACATGTTGGTAGAGGTCTCCTGGCACTAGTTTGAGAGACGTGAAGTAGAATGAAGTAGCATTAAACGTGAGACCATCCGGGCCCTGAAGTGCCCAGCCGAGCACTGTGTGAACAGCTATGGGTCCAACTCTGGGGCCAAACCTGACAGGCTCTTTGGCTGTGATCAGGTGGGTGTAATCTGCACCAATTAGCAGTAGCAGATGCACCCTACTGAAGTTCTGCAGTGGGAGGCCCCTCAAGTGGTGATAGCGTTTCTGAAATGTGGTCATGGGTTAAAATTGCTCTGACAGGGCTAGCTGACCCTCTGTGAAGGCATCCTAAATTGGCTACTGGTCTGGAGCCTGCGTCAAGGAGGCCACATGGAAGCAGACCGATGTACCAGTGAGGCGAGCCATGTCTTGGCGGATCGTCGGCAGATTGAGGGCCTCTGCTTCACCTTTGAGTTCCTGGCGGTATAAAAATGCGTTAAGCACCATTATCCAGGATCGCGTAGGTGTGCAATGACTTGCTCCCAGTTCCAAGGATGATTGGCACAACCTTGAGGTACACCTTTGAACAGGCAAAGGATCAGGGTCCAGGGACAGAAAGGGAATCAGGGTCCAGGAACAGTTGCAGGGATGTGAAACAGGAGACAGACAGACAGAGGGAGCTAGAGAGGGACGGAGGGACCTAGAGACAGACCGAGAGAGACAGATAACAAGCAAGAGCAGGGCAGGATCCTGACAGACGTGGTCACAAGTTTTTGTGGATTTTTTTTTTTTGCGTATTTTTCATTAAGTAATGTGGACCATGGAGATAATATATCAATCGAACAGATCCACAGACATCTACCAGGTAAGAAAGTACTTTAATATAGGTGTAAACTGATAGTCTACACCGCACACAGTGGACATCTGTGCATTTATAGCAAATACTATGACATGATGGTTTGTGCAGCCACACCTAGTTCCAGGTCAGGTGTGGCTGCTCAAACCATCTAACCCATACACCACACCACAACGTCATAAAGCGTCCTACTGTAAATCTCATATCGTTCATTTTGTTCACCAATTATGATTTGTCAGTTAAGCAAGAACAGCTGAATACTTGGGATCAAAGTTGTTCGGTTTTTCATTAATATCTGCTACATATGTGGATCGATTTGGATGAAATTTGAACTACGAGATCCTCGTGACATACCAGTTTATGTGACACCTTAAGTGTGTTCTTCGCGTCTGTCATTATTTGTTCTAGATCCTTTTTGCCAGATTTGATATATTTTGGCGTGAAATGCATTGGACCGTGTCTGTGATATTGATCAAATTTTTTCACTAATTTCTGCTTCGTATGTGGATGGATTTGGATGAAACTTCCACCACAAAGTGTTTGTGTTATACCGGTTCAAACAAGACGTAAACCGTGTTCATAGGTTCTGCCGATGTTGTGTTCCAGATAGTTTTAGATTTCAAAATTCAGATAATTTTACCAGAACAATAACAAGAGACCCTAATAATAATAATAAAAATACAAATGATAATAATTTTATTAATAAATATAGCTGCAGGCAGCAATACTAGTGTATGCAATGCAATATGCGCCTAATGTTAGGCGCGTATTGCATTTTTCCTAGTTTCCATATAACACATCATCATTTTGTATCGACAGCAAATACAAATTTCTTATTTTCCACTATTCCACAAATATAGAATTCCTGACTATTTCACAAATTGTACAATTCATTTGTTGTAAATGGAGTGAAAACAGGTATAACGCAGGTATCACACTATAATACTCACATTTTAATACTCACAAGTCTGTTATTATTATTATTATTATTATTATTATTAATAATAATAATCATAATATTTTACGGAGGTTTTTAAGTATGGCATTTGCCGGTGCTGCATCGGCTCATTTATTACTTTCAATTTGTATTATATTATACTGTACTTCTTATGCTAACAACCTACAATTCAAGAACATAGTTAAATAGACAAATTGCCTGTAATGCAATACAGACAACATTTATTGGACATTAACATTCATTTGGAATTTGACCTATTATTGAAAGACTCATCACTATTTCATTTTTCATTTTAAGCTCGCTACGGTTAGCTGCAGGAAGCTGCATGTAGAGGAAATGTCTTTAAAGCAACCGTCCATGTTTGCCTGTAAACCAGAACTTCTCATTGTTATAACTCACCGTATTTTCTGTGGAAATAGAGTTGCACTCTCAGTGACTGGAAGGTGATCGTTGATGCCGCGTCGGGCAACGATGACGGAGTGACATAATGATGTAATGATGTTATTTATAGTTTTCCGTGTCCATATTTTCTGATGGGTTACGATTCCATGAAACACATTATGGACTCCCACAGTATATATGTTATAACTTCCTCAAATCCGGCAAAGTAAGGAGGGACACAACGCTGCATCTAACACAGAGTCATGCCAAAAGAATGCCTTTATTTACAAAAAGAGCAAAAGAGATAAAATATCAATTGATCAGCTCCACCAACGTGAAGCGGGTAAGATGATACACAAACACCTACACACGCAGTTTGTACAGAGCGATGGAATCTACCCTATGCACCTTGCTTGATGCAGTACGCGTTCAGAGCTACAACCTGCAAATATATAAGGAATTGGATGATGTCACAAAGCGTCCCGCTCCACAAACTCATCTCCCTCCACCGCCCGAAGTTAGAAACGTTTGAAATGAAAAAGAAGTTAGTTCAGCTACACCGGTCAAATGTAATAGTTTTTTGCTAATTCCTGCTCCAAATGTATGTCGATATGGCTCAAACTTCAACCACAAGATTTCTGTCGTCCGGGTTCTAACGAGACCTTTACCGTGTCCGTGGGTCAAGTGACGCTTTTAGCCAGAAAAATGCCAAGGAGAATAATATTAATAAAAAATCTGACCAATAACAATAGGGTTAGTAGTAATTGTCTTAATAATTGTACCCCATCCAAATGAAAACACCCATGATGCGTGCATAAGCGCATGCTTATGCATGAATGTGCAGTACACCAAAGGTCCCTGTTTGGGGGTTTGAAAATGTGGTCACCCTAAATTAAAGTTTAGGGTGACCTCCGGTAGTCCGGTGTGTGTTTGTTTGGAGGTTTCTGCCACATGCCCAGTGTGTGAAACAATAATTGCAACTTTTAAATCGAGGTCATGATGCCATCATTTTGTGAAACCTCAGACCTCTGGGTTTTGAAAAATCCTCACCATGGAATTGTTTTCCAAAGCAAAAGCTTCATTTTTCAGTGACCCTGAAATGCAGTTTTGCGTGGATGGGAGGTCAAAACGCAGGGAAATACAGTTTTAGAAATACCCATATACAGTATGTGTGGACAAGGTCCTATCCTATCTAAGAAGGTCAGCAGTATATGGTAGCAAAAGATACTTTCCTCACAAATATGCCATAACAGAGCAACTTTTCTGTCTTCAATCTTTCACTGGTGAATTGGAAAAGTAGGCTTGTCTCTGCCACCACCTGGTGGATATCTCTTGATAAATTCACTGAGGAACATAGTTGGTTAAAGCATTGGTAGTTTTTTTTTTACATTGTAAACTTCAGGGAAAATGCCATCTGAAAACTGTTGGACGTGTACCGTAAAATGTGACAGTGATAGCGATCGGAGTCGTTTTTATCAAGATAAACAAGACATTTTACGGTTAGAACAGGCATCCAGTTAAATTTCGATGTGGTTCCATTGATGTGGATCCGTCCAAGCAACTTCCATTTTCTTCTTTTTACTGCCTCCTGAGTGGCTCTTTAAGTTCAACCATGTATCACAGGACCAACTCACTCCAACCCATTATCAGCTTTACCATAGGAAACAAAAATCTGAATTGTTATGCTGTCACCACCATAGACTATATAAAATGGACGTAGCTGCTGTGATGTCAACCACTGATCCTGAGGAGATGTTTTGAAGACTTGAGTTTGGCATTACGTTCACCGCTATCTTAGCAGGATGGAGTCAGCCTCAACTCCTAGTCAGCCCAGCTACTTTGTCCAAAATGACAGTTCCAGTACAGTGTTGCATTGTAAAATAATTACATGTTAACAAGACAGGAAATGTTCTAAATAAACCTCATCATGATGATAATATTTTCCTTTCCTTTGGTGATAAATTGATAGATAATAGATTATTAGTAATACTTTAAGTATGTTGACGGAAGTGAATGTTGCGAAATCTAAGTAGATGATTGTGGGAGGGGTTGGAGGGTGTATTTCCTTCCATTTACGGAGGAAGGTATTTTGGGGTGATATCACTGCAATCACAACTACAGCACCATGCACACCTAAGCTATTACCTGAGAGAGAGACAATCTAAAATTGGCAGGAATGAAGGTCAAACCTAGCAAATTCAGGAGTTTGTCACTTAGGGGGTCGAGTGGTAGAAAAAAAAAATGTATCAGGTTGATAAGGAAGCAATTCCTTCTGTAATGGAGAAACCTCTTAAGAGTCTCGGTACATAGGGAAAGCTTCAACTCGGGTGATAGGGACATGGCTGTCAGTTGAGAAGGAGCATTGTGCAAGGCTTATTGCCTGGTAAATTGAAATTGTGGTGCCTGCACTTTGGATTGTTACCGCTGATAATATGGCCTATGACAGTGTTCACTTTGGTGAAGAAATTAGGACAGGCACACTTAAGAAATGGTTGGGACTACTTGTTTAAGTAGTGTAGCACTATGTGTGTTTTACAGCAGAAATTTGGTGTATCAAGATGGTTAGAGATGACTTTGAGTGAATCAAATGATGCTTAGGTTATGGAGCTTTTCCACATTTTCCCATCCGTAATGGTTGCTGCTTGGTCTGAATTGTATACTCTGTATACTTTATGCGTGCGCTTTAAACACTCACCGTGGTTTTGGTTATTAATTAATTATTACTTTGGAACATTAAGAGCAAGGCAATTTCACACACAAAGCAATTTAATGAAAATAAATATACTCAATTTAAAATTTGTGTCAACCTAGAAGTAGACATTGAGGAATATCACAATCATTCCTCAGAAAAAAATATTTTCTCTCAAATTATTTACTTCTGTCAGTGTTCAATCACTGTCAATCACCCCCCAAAATCTCAGCAAAACATCTATCTCAGCTTTAGTGTATCACACCACATTTTAAATTGGCGGAAACCATGTTCAGTCTAAATTCAGTGACTGAAAAATGTCAGAAGTAATACAATTTAAATAATAGTTGTAAATGTAAGAAAAGTTACAGCAATTTACAGACAAAAAAATATTAGGCACACTCCTTTACTATTATGCTATCATATTTAATGGAAAATACACACATTGGTATAAATTGTTGTATACAAAAATACGTGCACTTCAAGTTAATTATGGACTATGAGGTTCCACAGCTTTTTGGTGGTGAAGTAAACATTTGGAGACAGCACATATGTATCCCGAGATGAAATCCAAACTTGAACTTGCCGTACCCCTGTTACACTGGCATACAATAATTTCAACCTTGAGCGCTACCAGGGGATCCCATTGCCTTCCCAGTCAAGCAGAGTTCCACTGTCCCTGTTGCAGACTGATGACATCAAATTGAGCATGCCCTGTGCACTGGCCTAAGCACTTAGCAGCCTGGAAAACAAAAGTAGAAGTATCATCCGGGAGATGAATAGCTACATCTTGTTCTCCTGCAAGAGTAAATTTTTGTTGGTCTGACTAATGGTTTTGGTTTACAGATTTGGCCAGATTTAGCACAAGATGAAGTGGTTCTGTTGATACTGTCATGATCTCCGCATTCTTCTACCTTCCCCTCCCTCTCCTTACCTGTCTCATTAATCCAACTCCATTCACCTGCGCACACAGCTGTTCCCGATCTGAAATCTAACCACTATATATGTCTCTCTCACCAGTCACCCATTGTCTTCGATGCTTGCACCAGACTCTCCAGCGTTCTCCGGACTGATTCCCTGCTACCGACTCTGCCTCGCTCCGACCACGTATCCTGCCTGCCCCCCCGCCTGTCTTCTGTCTGCACTCCTCGTTATCGAACGTGCCTGTCCTCGACAACGTATCCTGCCTGCCCCCTGCCTGTCTTCCGACTGCTCTACAAATAAAAGACATTACCAAATATCCCTGCCTGTCTTTGTGCTGCAATTGGGTCCTAACCACACCCGTTACAGTACAATCTGGCCAGCAATGGACCCAGCACACAACCCCGAGTTGCAGACATGCCTGGGAAGGGTGGAGTCACAGCTCCAACACAAGGAGGCTGTCCGAGCCTACACCTCAGCGGACATTCGGCTAGCAGCAGCTAGCCAGGAGCAAGGGCTCGCCACACTAGCTGCCCAGGTCCAGCAGCTCGCCATCGCTCTCGGTCAGTTAATGTGTGTGAACCGACCCACCTACACCAGCACCGGCCCAGCCTGGGTACTCCCTGGAGCCCCGGGTGGGGGTTCCAGAACGCTACACCAGAGACGCAGACGGCTGTAGTCCGTTCATCATGAACTGATCCATCCTCTTCGCTCTGCAGCCCCACACCTTCGTGGGGAACGGCCAAGTGGGAACGACACACACCAGCCTGCTCCTCCTTCCACGCCTTCGCCACCGAGCTCCGCAAGGTGTTTCGGGGTGACATCACGAGGTCCCGATGCTGCTGGTGGTCTCCTGGTTCTCAGTCAAGGGTCCCGCTCCGTGGTCGATTACGCGATCGACTTCCGCACCCAGGCTCGACTGAGCGACTGGAACCCGGCAGCCCAGATTGACGCGTTCCTGATGGGATTAGCAGAGTACGTGAAGGTTGAGCTAGTTTCCCACGAGCTGCCCACCTCTCTCGATGGCATCATTGAGCTTGCTTCCCGTATCAACCGATGCATCCAGGCCCGGCAGCAAGAGAGGTGTCGGAGGCAAGTGGAGCGCTTTCCAGCAACCCGTCTTCCAGGTTCCTCCGGGCTGCCAGGTCTTCCGGCCCGTCAACCCACGAGTGAGGCCTCTCCCATGCGGGTTGGCTGGGCTAGCCTCACCCCAGAGGAGAAGGAGAGACGCCGGGTGGGGAACCTTTGCCTCTACTGCGGTCTAGTTGGAAACTACATTTCCGGGTGTCCGGTAAAAGGGCCGGGCTCGCCAGTGAGGGAGGAGGTCCTGGTGAGCCACACCTCCAAATCCCCCTCCAACCTACGCCCCCTGTGCCAGGCTCGGCTGCTGCTGCCCCAAGGCTCACATTCCCTTGCCATACTTTTTGACTCTGGTTCCGATGTTAACATCATCGACGATAACCTAGCATGGCAGCTGGGTGTTGGTTCAAGTTCTCCTGCCTTCTCCGGTACCTGCCACTGCCCTGGATGGCCGCCTCCTGGGGACAGTCACCCATCAGACAGTGCCCATCCGCATGCTCCTGTCCGGCAACCACCACGAGACGATACAGTTGTGCATCCTGCACTCACCCAGTCACCCTCTCCTCCTGGCGCCGGCGTCACAACCCACACCTCGATTGGACCACAGGGGCTATTCTGTGATGAGTCCTGCATGCCATCAGGTCTGCCTGAGGCAAGTCGCCGCACATCAGCCAACCACCAGCTCCAGCTCCGCACCCGACATGCTGGGGGTCCCCGCCGAGTACCTCGACTTCAGGGAGGTCTTCAGCAAGGCCAAGGCGACATCCCTTCCCCCGCACAGGCCGTACGATAGTTCAACCGATGCCATCGACCTCCAGCCCAGCTCCACCCCCCCCAGAGGCCGCCTGTACTCCCTGTCTGCCCCGGAGAGAGAGGCCATGGACACCAATATTAACGATGCCCTGGCAGCGGGCATCATCCATCCCTCCTCATCCCCGGCTGGGGCGGGCTTCGTGGAGAAGAAGGACAAGTCGCTTCGCCCCTGTATTGACTATCGCGGTCTCAACGAAATTACGGTCAAGAACCGCTATCCCCTGCCCCTCATCTCATCAGCCATCGAACTCCTGGAGGGGGCCACGGTGTTCACCAAGCTCGACCTACGCAACGCCTACCATCTGGTCCGGGTTCGAGAGGGGGACGAATGGAAGACGGCGTTCAACACTCCCTCTGGTCACTACGAATATCTGGTGATGCCCTTTGGTCTCACCAACGCCCCCGCCGTCTTCCAGGCCCTGGTCAATGACGTGCTCAGGGACATGCTCAACAAATTCGTCTTTGTGTACCTCGACAACATCCTTATCTTCTCCCGATCCCAAGCTGAGCATGTCCACCACATCCAGACGGTCCTGCAGCGCCTCCTGGAGAACTCACTCTTTGTGAAGGTGGAGAAGTGTGAGTTTCAAGTCCCGTCCGTCTCCGGCCCGCCCCGGACATCCGCAAACAACTCCAGCGCTTCCTCAGTTTTGCCAACTTCTATCGGAGGTTCTTCCGAGGCTAAGCATGGTGGCTACCCCCCTCACAGCCCTAACCTCCTCCAAGGTGCCGTTTCGGTGGTCCGCCGCCGCCAACGACGCCTTCCTGGCCCTGAAGGCACGGTTCACTTCAGCCCCCATTCTGGTATTGCCTGACCCCGAACAGCAGTTTGTGGTTGAAGTGGACGCCTCCGACGTGGGAGTCGGAGCTGTTCTGTCCCAGAGAACTGCCTCCGACCAGAAGCTTCATCCCTGCGCCTTCTTCTCCAGGCGTTTAACCCCGGCCGAGAGGAACCACGACATTGGGAATAGGCAGCTTCTCGCCGTCAAATTGGCCCTGGAGGAGTGGCAACACTGGCTAGAGGGAACCCAGCTGCCATTCCTGGTGTGGACTGACCTGGAGTATATCCAGTCCGCCAGGAGACTGAACTCCCGTCAGGCCCGTTGGGCGCTCTTCTTAGCCAGGTTCAATTTCTCCCTCTCCTATTGGCCGGGGTCCCTGTCCCGGCAGTTCCAGGAGGAGGAAGAAGACACTGCTGACCCTGACACCATTCTACCGTCCTCCCGTCTAGTTGCCACACTCACCTGGGAGGTGGAAGAGAAGGTCAGAGCGGCCGCCCAGGACCAACCTGGACCCAGCACATGTCCACCCGACCGTCTGTTCGTCCTGCCTGACCTCCGGTCCGAGGTTCTCCAGTGGGCCCACAACTCCCGACTCACCTGCCACCCAGGGATCCAGCGGACGAAGGAGGTCATCCAGCATCGCTTCTGGTGGCCCTCCCTGGGTGAGGACGTCCAAGGGTTTTCAATGCCTGCCCCACCAATAACCAGCACAAACCCTCTCTTCTTGCTCCTGCTGGTCTCCTACACCCACTGCCGGTTCCTCATTGCCCCTGGTCTCACATCTCCGTGGACTTTGTCACCGGTCTGCCACCGTCTAGTGGCAACACTACCATCCTGACCATGGTGGACCGGTTTAGCATGCTGGCTCACTTCGTGCCTCTACCGAAGCTCCCGTCGGCCAAGGGCTCCGCCGAGCTATTATTGTACCACGTCGTCCGCCTCCATGGCATCCCGGTAGATGTTGTATCCGACCGGGGTCCCCAGTTCGCCTCTGTCTTCTGGAGGGAGTTCTGTGCAATCCTGGGGGCCACCGTCAGCCTGTCCCCAGGGTACCACCCCCAGTCCAACGGCCAAACGGAGCGGAAGAACCAGGAGATGGAGACGGCCCTTCGCTGCATGACGACACCCGTCGTACTGGTCTGAGCAGCTTTTGTGGGTGGAATATGCCCACAACACCCTGACCAGTTCAGCCACAGGCCTCTCCCCCTTCTAGTGCGCCTACGGCTTCCAACCGCCTCTGTTCCCGGCCCTTGAGAAGGAGGCTTCCTGCCGGTCCGTCCAGGCCTTCATTTGCCACTGCCGCAGGACCTGAACCCGAGCCCGGGCCGCCCTCCTCCGAGCCGCTGGCCGCAACGCCTCTGCCGCCAACCATTGCCACTCCCAGGCCCCAGAGTACCAGCCGGACAAGAAGGTCTGGCTCTCCACCCAGGACCTCCCCCTGAAGGTTGAATCCAAGAAGCTGGCTCCTCGGTTCATCGGCCCGTTCATGATCGAGAAGGTCGTCAACCCGGTGGCAGTGCGGCTCAAGCTCCAGAGGTCCATGCGCGTCCATCCCACCTTCCATGTGTCCAAAGTTAAGCCGGTCCAGGAGAGTCCTCTGGTGGACAGGGGTCCTGCCTTTTCTGTCCGCCGTCTCCTACGTTCCCGCCGGCGTGGGAGAGGCCTGCAGTACCTGGTGGATTGGGAGGGTTACGGTCCGAAGGAGAGGTCTTGGGTCCCTGCGAGACACATTCTGGACCACACCCTCATCAGGAGGTTCCATCAGCGCCATCCTGACCAGCCCTCCAGACCAGGTCCACCCTCCCGACCGCAGACCCCACCACCTCTCTTGTCTGGACCCTCCAGGGATGGTTCAGAGGCGGATGATGTCGACCCTGTGGGTCCCTCCTCCGACGAGGAGGACGAGGCCCATTCAGTGGAGGACGAGGAGATGGACGGGGTCTCCGACGAGTACTAGCCCTCCTCCGGACCCCCTCCTCCCAACCTGCATGGACTTTTACTATCTTTTTTTTTTGTTTAGTGTTTTGGACGTCAGGAGCCGTCCCTTGAGGGGGGTTCTGTCATGATCTCCGCCTTCATCTACCTTCCCCTCCCCCTCCTTACCTGTCTCATTAATCCAATTCCATTCACCTGCGCACGCAGCTGTTCCCGATCTGAAATCTTACTACTATATATGCCTCTCTCACCAGTCACCCATTGCCAGATTGTCTTCGATGCTTGCACCAGACTCTCCAGCATTCTCCGGTCTGATTCCTCGTTATCGAACCTGCCTGTCCTCGACGATGTATCCTGCCTGCTCCCTGCCTGTCTTTTCTGCTCTACAAAAAAAAGACATTGCCAAATATCCCTGCCTGTCTTTGTGCTGCAATTGGGTCCTAACGACACCCGTTACAGATACAGTTTAAGACTGATAATGATTTGATTTTTTGAAAATTCCATAAAATTGTGATGTTTATTTTTTCGCCATTTTCCCATGGTTCGTAGTTGTCACGAGCGTAAAGTTGGTCTTGAGCTAAAATAAAACTACCAATAGCAAAGTGGTGTTGTTGACCCTCACCAGTAACATGTCCCAGTCAGCCCACTTCCTTGGTCCATAATATATCTGAGTTCCAGTCCAATTCACGGAAGGGGATTTTTGGTGGCCTACGGCGCCATCAGAATCTGAATCTTCAGAATCGTCTTTATTGTCAAGTAAGTTTACACGTACAAGGAATTTGTCTTGGTGTTTGGTGCCTACATGAAACATAAATGTAAAACAATAAGTAAAATATATTGGAATATGTAAAATGAGGCTGTTTTTTTTTTTTTAATTAAAGCTGTACAGTTTGTGCAGGAATGTGCAAATGTTCAGTCTTAAGTGTAATAGTGTGTGCAATGTTCACGGATAATAGTCCAGAAGAATGAGGAATCTGCGTTAATGTAAAGCATTGTCATGCCCAATCAATTTAAGCCGTACAAGACCGTGTAGTATATACTGTATATGGGGGGGGTCAGTTTCAGTGGGGGGTCCTGGCCCTTGTTGATGAGGCCAGTTGCAGACGGGAAGAAACTGTTTTGTGTTGAGAGGGTTTGGCCTTGTTGGACCGCAGCCTCCTGCCAGAGGGAAGTGTTTCAAATAGTTTGTGTCCGGGGTGGGAGGGGTCAATCACAATCTTACCTGCACGCCTCAGGGACCTGAAGGCGTCAAGGTCCTGGAGAGATGGTAGATTGCAGCCAATCACCTTCCAAGCAGAGCGAATGACACGCTGCAGGCGGCCCTTGTTCTTGGAGATGTGGTGATGGAGGAGGTGAAATGGACTCAATGATGGAGGTGTAGAAGTGCACCATCATCATCTCAGGCAGGTTGAACTTCCTCAGCTTCTGCAGGAAGTATATCCTTTGCTGGGCCTTCTTGACGATGGAGCTGATGTTCAGCTCCAACTTGAGGTCCTGGGAGATGATGTTTCCCAGGAAGCGGCAGGACTCCACAGTGTCGACTGGGCTGCGTTCTTCCTGAAGTCCACAACCATCTCCACCTTTTTCACAGCGTTGAGCTCCAGGTTGTTCTAGCTGCACCAAGTCACCAGATGGTCAAGCTCCCACCTGTAGGTGGACTCATCACAATTGGGATGATTGTGTTGATGGCGGAGCTGAAATCCACAAACAGGATCCTGTCGTAGGTTCCTGAGGAGTCCAGGTGCTGGAGGATGGAGTGGAGGGCCAAGTTTACTGCATCACCTACTGACCTGTTGGCTCTGTAGGCGAACTGCAGGGGGTCCAGGAGAGGGTCTGTGATGGATTTGAGGTGGGAAAGCACGAGGTATTCTCAAGACTTCATCACCACAGAGGTCAGGGTGATGGGTCTGTAATCATTAAGTCCTGTGGTCCTTGACTTCTTTGGGACTGGGATGATGGTGGAGGATTTAAAGCAGGCTGGTACATGGCATGTCTCCAGTGAGGTTTTGAAAATGTCTCTGAACACTGGAGACAGCTGATCAGCACAGTGCTTCAGAGTGGATGGAGAGACAGAGTCTGGTTTGGCTGCTTAGCGGGGGTTCTGCCTCTTGAAGATCCTGTCCCTCTACAGCATATGTGTCAAACTCAAGGCCCGCGGGCCAAATGTGGCCCGCCACGTCATTTTATGTGGCCCGCGAGAGCTTAGAAGGTCTGATTATCTTATAATGCCGATCATGCCGATCATGTTACCCGTGAAGTGACGGCATCCCACCACTAGATTGCAGTGTTTCCACATCAGTGCCATTTTCCGAATTAAGAAATACAAACAATGATCCCAAAATGTCCAGGAAGAGAAAAATTGATGCAGCTGGAAGGCTGTTTAAAGAAAGATGGGAAGGCGAATATATGTTTGTGCTTCAAGGAGAAAAACCGGTATGTCTTTTGTGTTATGAGGCAGTGGCGGTTGTCAAAGAGTACAATCTACGTCGGCATTTTGACACCAAACACGGAGCTAAGTCTGCCAAAGTCAAAAAAAACAACAAATGGTGCAAGAGCAAATTGCGATCGCAGCAGGATGTGTTCAAGAGAGCCACAACCAAAAACAATGCGGCAGTGAAAGCTAGCTCTATTGTGGCTGAAGAAATTGCCCGCGCTGCAAAGTCTTTTTCAGAGGGTGCATTTTTGAAGCAGTGCATGCTGAAGGTCTGTGAGCAGGTGTGTCCCGACCAGACACAGACTTTTAAATATCTCAGTTTATCAAGAAACACCATCATGGACGAGTTAAGGAACTAGCAGGAAACCTGGCAACACAGCTGGCCGAAGAGACATGCAGCTACATAGCTTTTTCATTAGCTCTTGATGAAAGCACAGACAACATGGATACAGCGCAGCTATCCACTTTTATTAGAGGCGTTATGTCGGACCTTTCTGTCACTGAGGAGCTGTTGGATGTAGCTGCCATGCATTGGACCACAACAGGACGGGACATTTTTGATGAGGTGTAGAAGTCCGTAAGTAAAAATGCATTGCCCTGGGAGAAGTTGGTGGGATTAACTACGGACGGTGCACCTGCAATGTGTGGAGGAAATGCGGGCTTTGTTGGATGAATGAAGGAAAAAATGCAAAAAAGTAACTGTCACACGCCTCTGATAACGTATCATTGCATTATCCATCAAGAAGCTTTGTGTGGGAAGGTGCTGGGGATGAATGATATAGTGACCACAGTCATGAAAACAGTGAACTTCATTCAGGCGCGTGGCCTAAATCATCGTCAGTTCCAGCTGTTCTTGCAGGAGATGGGCTCGGAGCACGGCGCCGTGCCGTACCATTCACAAGTACGGTGGCTGAGTAGGAGCAAAGTCCACAAACGATTTTTTGAGCTTAGGGAAGATATTGCTATTTTCATGCAGAGTAAAGGAAAACCCTTGTCTGAACTGTCAGATCCAAACTGGCTGTGTGACTTTGCTATGTTGTGTGACATAACTGAGCATCTCGCCCAACTGAATCAGAAGCTGCAGGGACACAAACAAGTCATCACGCAGATGTCCGACGTGATCATGGCTTTCCAGCCTAAACTTGATCTATGGATGTCCTAAGTGAAACAGGACAATCTTGCCCACTTTCCTGTTTGTCACAGCATCTCAGCCGCATTTCCTGGTACTTTTTCATGTACTCAGCTAGCTACCAAACTGAGCCGGTTAATGAATGAGTTTGATCGACGCTTCTCTGACTTTAGAGCACAGCACTCAGGCTTTGCCATCTTTGCCAATCCTTTCACCACCGACGTCTGCACTGCACCCCAACATCTTCAGGTGGAGTTAATAGAGCTTCAAAGCGATAGTGGCCTGAGAGCAAAGTTCCAGGATGCTGCATTCCAGGACTTCTAAGTCAACTGCCCCCTGGTTTGATGCCACAGCTTGGACTTCATGCTGCCCGTGTTCTGTCTATGTTTGGGAGCACCTATCTGTGCGAGCAGATGTTTTCAATCATGAATCTAAACAAGACCAAGCACAGATCACGCATCACTGATGACAACCTCCATGCTGTTCTACGGATTGCCTCAGCACAAGACCTAAAACCAGACATTGACACACTGGCCATGGAAAAAAGGTGTCAGACATCTGGTCAGAAAGAAGAAGAAGAAGAAGAAACAGTCTTTATTCATCACGCAACACACCACACTACAACACATGCTTGCACACACACACACATGCACATGCTTTGATGGTGGCCGGTGAAATGGCTCCTCTGCTTTTGACCCATCCTGGGTTGTCCTTCCTCCGGGGGCACAGCCAGGAGCAGTGGGCAGCATACGTGGACGCGCCCGGGGACCAGGTGATAAATGTCCATTGCTGGTCAGACAATGATGGGTGCATGTTTTTGGTGGGGGTCCTTACTGACGTGAGGTGGAGGAAACCCCATGTGAGCACGGGGAGAACATGCAAACTCCACACAGAAAGGTTTATGTGTTTATGCAGACAAATTTTCACTGTAATCAAACCATCTCTCATTAGTTGGATGTATCCCCTTGCAAGGCTGTGTGCGGCCATTCGTTTATGTAAAATGCTACACCTGTCACACATATTCTTAGCAGCTTACAATTGTTGGTTGGACCGTTATTCTGCCCCTCTCAACTATGACAAAAAAGTTGTGAAAAAAGTTGATGTCATAACTTGTTATTTATCCTTATTCACTTGGATAGATTGATCGTTGATTGATGGAGTAATGTGGGTTTCATAAGCTGACGAATTAAAAGGATTTATGTTATAACAGAGCAACAAGCAAACATTTATTTATACATTTATGCAAATATATATGTAATATTTGTAAGTTGAATAATAAAAATCCAGAGTTATTTAACATTAAGGAGTAGTTGCATTTATTTTACATTACATTTAGCTACATTTATACTGCCTCAAAGTTACATCCGGCCCTTTGAGGGCAACCATTATGCTGATGTGGCCCTCGGTGAGAATTTGTTTGACACCCCTGCTCTACAGGATCGGAAGAGTCGTCACTGTGGTGGGGGAGGAGGGGGGGGCCCTAAGGTGAGTAGCTGTGAAGAGGTCAAGTCTCCTGCTGTGGTTGGGGAGGTAGAGCTGGAAGGCTGGGGCTGGTGGAAGGTGTCATGGGGGATGGTGTCAGGACTGTCCCATTGCCTTTGAAAGCAACAGTAGAAGTTGTTCAGGTCATTGGCCAGCCGTGAGTTGCTCATGGAGTGAAGTGTTTTTGGTTACATTTACATTTACATTTAGTCATTTAGCAGACGCTTTTATCCAAAGCGACTTACAAGGGAGAATAACATTCAAGCTACATTGCGACAGAGATTAGTGTAACAACAACATTAGTGTAACAATAAATACTGCTAGGTAGTGCTAAGTAATTGTAGGTTAGGACAGGAGGTACTCACTGAAGAGCTGGGTCTTCAAGTGCTTCTTAAAGACAGAGAGGGAGGTCACTGCTCTGGTCATTTTTGGCAGCTCGTTCCACCAACGTGGAACTACAAATGCGAATAGCCTGGATTGCCGTGGCTGTATGGCCGGCAGAGCCAGGCGACGCTCATTTGACGAGCGCAGCATTCGGGGGGCAACATGTGCTCTTACAAGAGCATTTAAGTAGGCGGGAGCATTCCCAGCAATCACTCTGTAGGCCAGCATAAGAGACTTGAACTTGATGCGAGCGGCTACAGGTAACCAGTGGAGCTCGATGAGCAGCGGAGTGACATGTGCCCTCTTTGGCTGGTTGAACACCAGTCGCGCCGCCGCATTCTGTATCATCTGAAGTGGCTTCACCGCACAGGCCGGCAAGCCTGTTAAGAGGGCATTGCAGTAGTCGAGACGGGACATCACCAAGGTTTTTACCAGCAGTTGAGTGGCATATTGGGTCAGGTACGGCTTGACTTTTCGGATGTTGAGTAGTGCGAAGCGGCAGGACCGGGAGACGGCGGCAACATGGTCCGAGAATGTCAGTTGGTCATCAATAATGACACCAAGATTCCTTGCAGCCTTGGTAGGAACAAGAGATAGTCGATTTTAATATCAATGTTGTGATAAATACCTTGTTTGGCCGGGAAGACCAGCAGTTCCGTTTTCGCCAGATTTAGTTGAAGATGATAATCCTTCATCCATGTGGATATGTCAGCGAAACAATCCGAGATCCGCGTCCGCGTGGTTAGAGTTTCTTGATTTGTCTGAACCCTTTCCACCAAAACTGGTGTTTCTTTGAGTACAGTCAATTAGCAACTCGCACCTCTTTGCTTAACCTGTACATAACCACTTTCAACACGTCTCTGTCCCCCCTCCTAAACGCCTCTTCCTCCTCTGATCTAAGCTGTCTGAGTTTAGCTGTGAACCAGGGCTTGTCGTTGTTGTCACTCACCGTGATGGTACACAGCTCTTTTAACAGAAGCTGATGTGTGATGTCACAGCCTCAGTGAACTCACCCAGACTGTTGGAAGCAGTCCTGAAAACGTCCCAGTTGGTGCAGTCCAAGCACACCTGAAGATCCTCCACAGCTTCACGGGTCGACTTCTTTGTTGTTCTCACCACAGGTTTGCACAGCTTTAATTTCAGCCTGTATGCAGGAATTAGGTGGACCATGACGTGGTCAGAGTGTCCCAGTACAGCTCGGGGGATGGCGTGATAGGCACTGCTTACTGTGGTGTAACAATGGTCCAAAGTATTCTCCTCTCTTTTATAATTTTATAAACTGTCTATATTTGGGGAGTTCATGGCTGAGATTTCCTTTTGTTAAAGGTGCCAAGGACAATAACCAAGGAGTCAGGGTTTGTCCACTCCACACACCGTATCTGGTCGGCGAACATACGCTATGCGTTCTGCACATTGGCTTGCGGTCGTATGTAAACACCAACCAGTATGAATGAAACAAATTCACGGGGAGAATAGAAGGGTTTGCAGTTAATGAAGAAGGATTCCAGAACAGGAGAACAGTGCTCTAGGATTACTGTCACATCATTACACCAGCTACTGTAAGTGTAAAAACACAAACCTCCACCTTTTGTTTTGCCACCGGAGAGTTCTGTGTCCCGATCCGCTCTTAAGAGTTGGAAGCCTGCCAGCTGCAGCACAGCTCGTTCCACTCAGCCACGTCTCATGCACATGTATGCTAGTAGCTAAGTTGAGTGACAATGTAAAATGGGGAGAATAAAGGTCAAACCTAGCAAATCTAGGAGTTTGTCACTGGTTAGGGGCAAGTGGTACAGGAAAGATTTCAGATTGACGAGGAAGTAAGTAATTCTATAATAGAAATAAAACTATTAACAACCTCCGTAGATATATAGCTCCACCTTAATTGATAGAGGGCATGCTGTGAACTGAGAAAGAGCTTTGTGCATGACACTGAATGCATTGATAGGTCATTATTACCTGGTGAATTGAAATAGTGGTGCTTGCACTTTGGAAAGTTACGACATATAATGTGGCCTATGAAAGTCTGAAAAATTATTATTTTTATTTTTTCCTTTTTCCCCTTTTCTTTTTTTTTAACCTGTGCTGTCAGCATGCTGGGCATACAACACAGAGTATTTGTATGCCATTGCATCCAGGACAGAGTTAGTCTGCAAGTGGAGTTCAAGTTCTCAACCTGCAATGCAACTCTTTATTAATTCTTAAATCATCAAGAACTGCTGCAATAGCTCTGTCCTGTGGATGACCTGTAGAATGACAAAAGCACAGTTTTTGGTTATGGAGAGTCACCACCAACCCCCCTCTTTGGAGAACTATTTATCATGTTGAATTCCGGTGTGCGAAAGTCAGGTTAGAGATTATTTTGTCTGAGTTGAGACAAAAGTTCAGAGGGGAAGGAAGGGGGTTGGGTCAGATAATGCATGGAAATCTTGGAGCAAGGCTACAATGTCAGAGAGGAGGAAGAGTTGTTGGTCAGATTCGGCGGTAAGCTGAAGCTGGTAAGAGTGCAAGGTCAATATCACAGGCAAAATTATGTCAGTCGATAAATTGGGAAAGCGTAGAAAAAAGGAAGTATGGCTGGCAAGATTTGTAGAGCATGGAGACCATATCAAGTATTAAGTTTCTCCTTGACATGCCTCCAACCACACAAAACCTGATTCAGTGGGTAGGTGAAGATGCATATTTTCAGTTGTGTGCAGGGACAACTACATTGAAGCATAAGGTGCAAGCTGTAGTCTAGCACAGGGCCGCTACACTTACATTACATTTAGTAGACGCTTTAATCCAAAATGACTTACAATTGTTCAAACACCAACGGACGCAGCCATCAGGAGCAATTAGGGGTTAAGTGTCTTGCTCAAGGACACTATAGCATGCTAGCAGGAGGAGCCTGGGATCGAACCAGCAACCTTTAGATTACTAGACCACCAGCTCTTCCGCCTGAGCTGCCATCCCCTACACTTGCCTTACAGGTATTGGAAACTCTTAAAGGAAAATGTGGATAATTGTGTCCACTAAAGAACTGGTTATACTTTCTACTTCAGTCCTTTGCGGGCGGCGCTCGCATTCCCACAGAGAGCGCTGGGCGTTTATATTTGCTGCATTTTCCGTTGCATTTCCTGAAACTACAGTGGGCAGTAGAGAGAAAGTACGCTGTCAAGTAATTAGTAGAAAACAAAATGTAGTAGTAAACGTGCAGTGACTGCACGCAGAACATTGGAGCTTGTCCTATGCCAAGGCGGAATTGCTATGATTATGGTGGATGAAGCGTCTAAAAGGAGATGGTCTGTCCACAAGTTGCAGAGACAGAAGAGGGTGTTTGAACCAATGTCCTGCTCAGCATTTGATTACAGAGGACTAACTCAACTATGGAATTGGAGTCACAATGTGTAATTATTCTCCCTCACTTCAGGGTTCTCTAAAAAGAAACTGCACATAAACACTAATAAAAACATTACCTTTTATTTGTAAACTGCACAAGGACTTTAGACCCTGTTAATTTACAATAAAACCACAAAACCTGAGTGAGCTGTTTTCTATATATTATTTTATCTCTGCCTGAAACTGACCCACCGCAGCAAAACCCGCTATCTCGCGCATTTCTAAAATCGCCAGGAGCAGCCAAATAAGTTGAAAAAACCTTTCTGGAAGGAAAATTAGATTTTTCCAGATTCGTGTTCCTTTGTGTTTTTTTTGTTTGTTTTTTTATCTTTCAATGTATTTTCAAATCCGAGTTAGATTTATAGATTGTAGAAAAATGTGAAACCGTGGAGTTAAATATTCCCGTTAGATTACACGGGGAAACACAGTTCACTTACTGAGGCGCTGAACAATGCTGATCAATCATTTTCTATAAAGCGACCATCCAGGTGAAGATCATTCCTCCATTTTCCATGTGATGTGAAGTCACAATGTGAAACCGTTTTGATAGAGTTTAACCTTTAAGTCGTACTTTTACACACACACACACGGAGACATCATTGTGGAGGGAGCGTGTACCAATGTGTACCATCGAAGAAGAAATGCTGACGTCACTTCTGTAAACAAGCCAAGGATCCGGTTTCACTTGTCTGTGAAAGCTGTTGTCTCCGTGTTGTTATGGATTACGAGAAGCGGGTGGCAGAAGATCTAAGTCATATCGTGGACCTTAATCTGACCAGTGCGATAAATCCAAGTCAATGTAAGCAGTGCTTTATAGATGATAGTCAGTTCTCTGACAGCGACGCAGAGAACAACAGCGATTCTGAAACTGATACCGGCGTTATCCCGGACATGGAGAACATTTCACTCAACCTGAATGTGATGATGAAAAAGAATATTTTCAAGAACCACCAGAGGAGACCGACAACATGCCTGTTGTTGTTACAACGGAAGAAGTTGATGACTTGATGAAGTCCATTGAGGTTGGTGATGCAGATTATGAACAAGTAGTAATGCATAAGATTCTCAAGTTTACCTGCAAATGCAGCCAGGGGCAAAAATAAAAATAAAAGAGGCCCCAAACAGGCTCTGAGTGTAGCTGGGTAGTGTTGGAGTTAGCCCACATAATAACTCCAAGAACTTTGAAGATATTTGGCATACGCACATTTATATATTACATGACACACCAGGGCTGATGTACAGAGACTCATATTATTGATAGACTCTACATTTTGTTATGTTGTCCGCACTTTTAAACTCCTAAATAATTCCACTGTTATGAAACATGTATATTCTTACTGTTAAATAAAAGCCTTTTTAAAAACTAAAGATTTTGTGTGTCAATGACGCTGTTCAACATTCCCTCAAAAAACAAGAACAATGCAGAGATTACCCCATTCAGCAGGGTGTCAGTACCCATTCAGCATGCCATGCGACAGTGTTATACTTCCAACCATTTGCATTCTGGGTGCTGGCTGAATAAAGCCAAGTGTGGGAAAAAACTTTGAAGGTGATTATCTTCGAATCAAAGTTTGCCACACCCTTGTCACTAATAAATTATAGCTTTCAAAATATTTGCTTGATTTGCACAAGTGACACCTTGTTTTGAAGCTCTGATTCTTCACTTTCAAATGATGTAAATAAAAAGAAGTCAACAGCCACCAAATGTACCTAAAGTCTGCGGTGGGTCACAATTCCTAGACTTTGAATTTCACATCTGACTTTTGCTGCAGATAAATTTTGGCCAACATGTGAGAAATAACAATTGCAAAACAGTGATCTTCCATTGCTTCCAATGCAATTCTTCGATTCTGGACTGAAACACCCTTGCGCCAAGTCCCAAAATCTGGGATGTGTGCGACCTTTCAGCGCGACCTTGAGCAGTTCAAAAGCGCTATGGTGCCAGGGCCTGACAAAGTCATTTGTGGCCTGGCCTGCGTCACACCCTAGCGCCTCAGGAAAGCGTAAACCTAGCTTCATTTGCAGGATTTAAAATATTGCTCACTCTCATGTCATCATCTCACCCTCCTAATCACCTCTGACCTCACCTCCCTAATCCCTCTCTCCCTACTTCTCCCATCACTCTCACTCTATTCCGTCTCTCACTATATGTATGTCTAACTCTGCAATGTTCTCTCTTTATCTTTGTCTATTTGTCATTTATTTGTGTAGATGTGTATCCCTACAAACTTCCTGGCTATACTAGGACAGTAAAAAGTAATGTAAAGGAGGATAACCCAGACTTATCTATGGGAAAGCATGGGCACGGTAGTATAGCTATTATCTTGGATGCACTGTGCCATCACCCTCTAACTAACTTCAATGACACCCTTTAAGTTTGTTAGTTGGAATGTGAGAGGCTTAGGCTTGCCTGCTTCTGTCTACTGCAAGTAACTCACCTCACTGCATCCGAGCACCTCAAACTCAAAACTAAATTGGTTAATCAGATGTTGTCTGCATCATACAACTAAAAAAAAAGAAGCCCATCTGCTTCTATCATCACCGATGGTTACACTTCACAGCATTTCACTCTACAACGCGGCACAAGACAAGGATGTCTGCTCTGCCCTTTACTATTCGCCATCTTTATTGAACCTCTCATGGCGGCCATCCGTCAAAACAGTAATATCGTAGGCATACAAGCAGGAAACTCTATTCACAAAATCAGTTTGTATGCAGACGATATCTTGTTGTATGTACGGAACCCAATATCACCCCTACCGGAGGTGTTCAATCTTATATCTAAATTCTCAGCTATCTCAGACTATTCAATTAATTGGACTAAAACCACGGTCTTACCAGTAGGGGGGACTGCAATGCCACAACCCAGAAACTTCCCTTAACCATCACAACGGGCAATATTAGATTCCTAGGTATTGATATCTCCAGCAATCAATCTCCAACATATTTATTTACCCTTAACTTTACTCTATTGCTCAAATCCATTGAAGAAGACCTCATTTGATGGAACAACCTACCCATCTCCCAAATTCTAGGATAGCAGCAGTGAAAATGAATATAATTCCAAAAATTAACGATATATTTTCAATGACCCCAGTGCAACCAACAGTTGCACCAACAGCTGAATACTCTAGATCCAATAGTCAATCAATTATATTGGAAATACAAAAAAACACGAATTAAACTAGCAACACTACAGAAAAACAAAGACTGTGTAGGCCTAGCAGCCCCAAACTTTAGATACTACTATCTAGCAAACCATCTTCAATTTATAATTAATTGGTTACAACCAGAGCAACAATTTGGCCATGGATAGCAAGACATTGAACAAACAGAATGTCACAAGTTATCATTATCTGATCTACCATTCTAACTGAATCAATGCGGAAACATATATAGTTTAAAAACCCATTCATTGCAACAACTCTGTCAGCCTGGTGGAGATTCCTCAAACTCAGTGGTCACAACTTTATCATCTGCCTCCAATACCTTCTGTTCTGCGCGTCCTCCTCTCTTACACCAACTGCCTGCATGTCGTCCCTCACCACATCCATAAACCTTCTCTTTGGCCTTCCCATTTTCCTCTTGCCTGGCAGCTCCATCCTGAAGATCCTTCTTCCAATGTAACTCTCATCTCTCCTACACACGTGTCCAAACCATCTCAATCTCGCCTCACTCACTTTTTCACCAAACTGTCCAACCTGAGCTGTCCCTCTAATTTACTCATTCTTAATCCTGTCCATCCTTGTCACTCCCAATGAAAATCTCAACATCCTCAACTCTGTGCCACCGCTTCTAAACCGTAGAAAATAGCTTGTCTCACTGTCCTGTAGACCTTCCCCTTCACTCTTGCTGGATCCCTTCTGTCACAGATCACTCCAGACACTCTTCTCCACCCACTCCACCCTGCCTGTACTCCCTTCTTCACCTCTCTCTTGCACTCTCCGCTGCTTTGAATGGTCGACCCCAAGTACTTGAACTCATCTGCCTTCTCCACCTCCACTCCTTGCATTCTCAGCTTTTCACCACCTTCCCTCCTATTCAGGCACATGTATTCTATCTTACTCCTGCTGACTTTCATTCCTCTTCTCTCTAATGCATGCCTCCACTTCTCTAGGCTCTCCTCAACTTGTTCCCTACTCATGCTACAGATCACAATGTCATCCGTGAACATCATAGACCACGGAGACTCCTGCCTGATTTCATCTGTTAACCTGTCCATCACCATTGCAAAAAAGAAAGGGCTCAGAGCTGATCCTTGAAGCAATACCACCTCCACTTTGAATGCCTTCGTCATGCCTACTGCACACCTTACTACTGTCCGACTGCCCTTATACATATCCTGTACCACTCTTACGTACTTCTCTGCCACCCCCGACTTCCTCATGCAATACCACACTTCCTCTCTCGGCACCCTATCATATGCTTTCTCTAAATCCACAAAGACGCAGTGCAATTCCCTCTTCCCTGTACTTTTTCATCAGCATTCTTAAAGCAAACATTGCATCTGTAGTACTCTTTCCTGGCATGAAACCATACTGCCCCTCGCTGATCCCCACCTCTCCTCTTAAACTAGCCTCCACTAGCCTTTCCCAGAGCTTCATGCTGTGACTGATCAACTTTATTCCCCTGTAGTTACTACAGCTCTGTACGTCTCCCTTATTCTTGACAATGAGTACCAGTACACTTCTTATCCACTCCTCCGGCATCCTCTCCCTTTACAGGATGGTGTTAAACAGTCTCATTAGGAACGCCACTGCCATCTCGCCTAAACATTTCCATGCTTCCCCAGGTATGTCATCTGGGCCAACTGCCTTTCCACTCTTCATCTTCTTTAATGCTGTTCTCACCTCATCCAATCCCCACATCATCCACCCTTCTCTCCCTCTAATTTTCTTCATTCATCAACTCCTCAAAGTACTCCTTCCACCTTCTCAACACACTCTTCATCACCCTATCCTGGTGTACATCCTTCCCAGTTTGGTCCCTTTGTCTTGCCAATCGGTACAAGTTATTTTTTCCTTCCTTACTGTCCAACCTCTCATACAACTCGTTGTATGCCTTTTCCTTTGCCTTTGCCACTTCTCTCTTCGCCTTGCGGCGCATCAACTTGTACTCCTGTCTACTTTCTTCATCTCTCTGACTATTCCATTTCTTCTTTGCCAACCTCCTCTGCTCTACACTCTCCTGTACTTCCTCATTCCACCACAAAGAGTCCTTGTCTTCCTTTCTCTTCCCACATGATCCACCGAGTACCTTCTTGGCCGTCTCCCTCACCCTTCTGCAGTTGTTTCCCAGTCATCTGGTAACCGTTCATTCCCACCAATTGCCTGCCTTACCTCTTCCCTAAATTGCATGCAACACTCCTCCGTTTTCAACTCCCACCAGTTTATCTTTGCACCCACCCTGCAACCGCAAGAACACAGAACACACATATAGAAACCGAGAACCCTCAAAGCAACACCCAGGCACCTCCCTGAGGTGTACAAACCATTTCCAGAGAGCACAAAATGACCCTGCACTTTTGAAGCGCACACATACAACCCATCCGCATGCACAGGCATAAGATGCACCCACAAGCGCAGGACCTGGGCACTAGGCACAGACCACAGGCCCAGACCCAAGTGCAAGCATGGATGAACATTCAGCTACAAAATGGCCATAGTTGCAAGACCCCTCTAGGGTCAAAGGCTGAGAACACTGGAGCACGAGTAGTCACGTTTATTCATGTTGGAGTACTTTCGATGGCTTCCTTTACCAGTTGCTACGTATTGCTTATTGTCCAGTGATTGCTTTAATGTGAGCTTTTAATCAAACTCCAATTATACATTACTGAAACTTCCAATTGAGACCCACCTCATACTTTAGGGTCATTTGGCTGCTTTCAAAAATGTTTTTTCTTGCATCATTTGTGTGAACGATCGTTCTGGCTCAGGGCCAGGGAATGAGGAAGAGGTGGCAGGCAGAGGCAAAACAGCGCCAGTTGGCGTGTTTATTAACAACTCTCTCGAACAAAAGGTGGCTGGTTGAATAGTTCTGGGATATCCGTGGATCCCCGCTTCCTGGATCTCCAGCGCGTGTGGCACGGTGGCGCAGTGCATTGCACTGCTGCCTAACAGCAAGAAGGTCTGCTGTTGCTCTGGCGGGTAATCTCCCAAATAGGAGCCTTTCTGTGTGGAGTTTGCATGTTCTCCCTGTGCTCACATGGGGTTTCCTCCACCTCATGTCAGTAAGGACCCCCCTCAAAAACCTGACCAGCGATGGCCAGGATGTGTTAAATGCTGAGGAGCCGTTTCACCGGCCACCATCCAAAAGTGTGTGTGTGTGCAAGCATGTGTTGTAGTGTGGTGTGCTGTGTGACAAATAAAGATTGTTCTTCTTCTTCTCAGCTGTCCGTGTCAGATCGTGTCTCTCAGGCTGACTCGCCTGCATGCCCATCCTACTGCGGACACACACACACACACACACAGAGTTATACCTTCCTGTTTTGGGGATCAGGCGAATCAGCAGAGTCCCTCTTGCCCGCTGATTAGCTCTTGCCCCATTCACTGGTCTTCCAATCGCAGTGGACAGGGCCATGTCTTCTGATGCAGGATCCACTGAGAATGGCTCCAAACCCAAAGATTTCCATTCCCGGGGTGCTGTGGGAAGTTATCTGAAAATGAATTTGACAATTGAGTCAAATGCAAAAATGTGTGACAACATTAGAAATATTGACATGAGGAGAACCTTCCAAAGTTTCACTCAGGAGTGGGAACCCATTATCCAACATGGTATTCATTCCATCTTTGACTCCCCTGTTCCAAAGGATGAGTTTGTTCTTTAATTCCTCAATTTTGTCTGAAACCAAAAAGACTGCGCTGTGTCTTCCTAGCATTGACACATTTAGCTTATTCAGCAAATCAAATATGTCTGGTGGGGATAGTTTTGCTTTTTGGAGATTTGGCTCTTTTCGATTGATTCAGTTGATGTGTATTTTGTTTCATATTGCTATCCGCTTGTCTGACATTGTGGTCATGAGATTACGTTAATAATAATAAAAATAAAACAATTTCTGGTGACAGTTTCCGTCACCAAAAATTCCCTGTAGATCACTGCCGGAAGACACTGTATTTGATGTTTGCATATTGCTGAAAACATGTGTAAATAAATGTGTCTTTGTTGGTATGTAGGTATGTATAACTGGTCGTGGATTAGAGAGAATATCACAACTGAATTTGGGGGTGTGTGCTGTGAAGAACTTAAAGTTGATCATTTTGTAAAAAAGAAAATAGCCAAATTTGATAGTTGTTTGTCGAGGTATCCGAAACTTTCCTATAATCTCTCAAAATCTATTGATTTATCGACGTAAACCCAGTTCTCACCATCTTTGCCTAGTTTTTGAATTTACCCCCGTCTGGTGGCACATATGGGAACTACAATGCTGTGGTCTTATTAAAAAAATAATCTTCAAATCTAATTTTAAGTTATTTCCTGTCTGTGTAAATTCAGTGTTTCCATTGTTTTTCTATGCTGGTGTGCATGCAGCCCAGTGATTCTCGAAGTGAATTCTCAAAGTGGGGTCCGTCCCACTTAGCCAGGGGGTCAATGAAAGGTATTTGGGGGGAAAAAATAAAATGTTCCAGATGTTCGATGGTACAATGTTGCAATATACCTTAATGTGTCTTAATGTGAAATCTTTTTCTGATAAATATTTTATTTTTTTTATTTAATTATCAAAAAATAATTAATATTTTATATATTATAATTAGATAAATAATTAATATTTTTATAATATTAATTATTTACAAATGGTGTCCTTTGTACATATTTAAATATTTTTAAATATCATATTTTAATCAATATATACATATATAATTATCTCCTTTTAGATCTTGATTTGTGTTTGATATTTTTTTAGGCTACAATGTTACTTGTTAATGGAATTGATGTTAATTGAATTGAATCCATTGTTTTTATATTTTGTATTTTGAAATACAGTATATCAATATTTCTAATATCCCTTTGATTTTTTTTTTTCCACATAAACAATGTAAAGTGTGAGAAACAGGTCTAACATCAAATTATTATTTGGGACATACAGTGGGGCAAAAAAGTATTTAGTCAGCCACCAATTGTGCAAGTTCTCCCACTTAAAAAGATGAGAGAGGCCTGTAATTTTCATCATAGGTTCACTTTGACTATAAGAGACAGAATGGGGGGAAAGAATCAGATAATCACATTGTACGATTTTTAATGAATTAATTGGTAAATTCCTCGGTAAAATAAGTATTTGGTCACCTACAAACAAGCAAGATTTCTGGCTTTCACAGACCGGTAACTTTTTCTTTAAGAGGCTCCTCTGTCCTCCACGCGTTACCTGTATTAATGGCACCTGTTTGAACTCGTTTCAGTATAAAAGACACCTGTCCACAACCTCAAACAGTCACACTCCAAACTCCACTATGGCCAAGACCAAAGAGGTGTCAAAGGACACCAGAAACAAAATTGTAGACCTGCAAAATGATCACAAGAACGGTGAGCAAACATCCCAGAACCACACGGGGGGACCTAGTGAATGACCTGCAGAGAGCTGGGACCAAAGTAACAAAGGCTACCATCAGTAACACACTACGCCGCCAGGGACTCAAATCCTGCAGTGCCAGACGTGTCCCCCTGCTTAAGCCAGTACATGTCCAGGCCTGTCTGAAGTTTGCTAGAGAGCATTTGGATGATCCAGAAGAGGATTGGGAGAATGTCATATGGTCAGATGAAACCAAAATAGAACTTTTTGGTAAAAACTCAACTTGTCGTGTTTGGAGGAGAAAGAAAGCTGAGTTGCATCCAAAGAACACCATACCTACTGTGAAGCATGGGGGTGGAAACATCATGCTTTGGGGCTGTTTTTCTGCAAAGGGACCAGGACGACTGATCCGTGTAACAAATGTGGAACAAAAATGAGACAAAATGAGACAAAATCTCATCAAATGGGGTCCGTGGCGTAATGCGATTTGAAATTGACGGTCCTCGATATGAAAAGTCTTGAGAATCTCTGTGTTAGATGATTGCTTCTGGCTAGAATTAGTAGCTTAGAAACATTTTTTAAGTGTCTTTAAAAAAGAAGAAAAGAAAAAAATTAATTAAAAACAAAGTCACAATTAGGTCATACAGAAAGGAAAAAAAAAGTTTAAAAAACTGTTCCATGTTACGAGTCATTTTTAATTTAACTTTTATTTTGTGTGTGCGTAAAAAGAAATATCTGAAGATCAGCAGTGAAACTAAGTGGCGCTCGCTGTGAATGTTGGGAACCCGGTCTAAAGATAGCTCTCTGCATTGATGGAAGCCAAAAAACTCCTCCACAACTAGCCTGGAGCTGTAAGCGTAGCGCCGCTGTGCTGCGTCCAGCTCCCACATGTCCTCAGTGATTCGAAGCATGGCCGCCTCCTCCTCCGCCGCCGCACGTCCTCCGCTCTCCAGTTTTTTACACTTCCCCTGTCCTTTTAGCCGTTTCCTCTCCTCTCCTCTCCTCTACTCATCTCATCTGTCCTTTTCCCTTCTCTCGGTTCCTCCTTTGCTTTCCTCTTCTCTCCTCATTTCCTCTGGTTTCCTCTTCTCTCCTCCTCGTCTTCTCCAATCTCTTCTCCAGCCCTCTCTTCCTCTCTCCTCTGCTCTCCTCTCTTCTCAACAAACCACTGATCTAATCATGTCCAAAATCACTCAATAGCACTTTCCTTTCTCATTTCAAAAATGTGTGTGTGTATGTGTGTGTGTGTGTGTGTGTGTGTGTGTGTGTGTGTGTGTGTGTGTGTGTGTGTCTGTGTGTCTGTGTGTCTGTGTGTGAGTCTTAAGTGTTTTTGAGGATGTTTTTGCACTTGTGTAGTGATTCTTTATTAATGTGTGCTAGGCGTGGGTTCATGTACCGGTGGTGGGAATCCGGATTTTTCTTTAATTTTTGCATTGTGCACATTGTGCGCGTATAACATGGCATGCCTGGTTTTGCCCTCTTTTATCTCCAGCAAGTGAATCCTACATTTGGTGAAAGACCCTCATGCCTCCACCTCCTCCTCCTCTTTCTGCTGTTTTTTCTTTGTTTGATGTATTCTTTTAGCCATGCATCCACGTAGGGTTCGTCCAAACTTTCTTTCCTATTTCTTTCAGTTTCTCTCCTTTCACCCAACACTTGTCGGTCACACCGACTGGCGGAGAGCTGATGTGAAGTGCAAATTGCAGGCACTTACGTTTTAATCTGGCTTGGCACATTATTTTATAAGGGCTTCTCTCTCCTTCTCTGTCTCTCTCTCTGTCCTGTTCAGTAGTTTAGAACAGTGTTTTCCAACCTCTGTGACGTGGCATGCTCCAGTAGTGTGCTGTGAGAGATAGCAAGGTGTGCAATGAAAAAAATTATAATTCCACCTCAAATAAATAATTAACTAGCTTGTGGGTTGCAAGATTTCCAAATTGAAAGACTGTACTAATTAATCGATTCCAGCCAGAATAGCAATGATGTGTCCACCAGAACAAGATCAAATTTCTCAGTGAAAGTGAAAACTATTAGTACTAGTGATGACTAGTTGTTTTACTCCTTTTTAAGATTAGGTAATTGACGAGTCAGTCATTTGTGAATGGAATTCTCCCAATAATCATTTAAATCTAGAGAGTTTAGATTGAGGAATAATACATTTATTAGACATTCATTCCAAGACAGACTTCTTTTGGTGATAGAACGATGCTGTGAGGATAAATGAATATATACAGTGGGGCAAAAAAGTATTTAGTCAGCCACCAATTGTGCAAGTTCTCCCACTTAAAAAGATGAGAGAGGCCTGTAATTTTCATCATAGGTATACCTCAACTATGAGAGGCAAAATGAGGAAAAAAAAATCCAGAAAATTACATTGTCTGATTTTTAAAGAATTTATTTGCAAATTATGATGGAAAATAAGTATTTGGTCAATAACAAAAGTTCATCTCAATACTTTGTTATATACCCTTTGTTTGCAATGACAGAGGTCAAACATTTTCTGTAAGACTTCACAAGGTTTTCACACACTGTTGCTGGTATTTTGGCCCATTCCATCATGCAGATCTCCTCTAGAGCAGTGATGTTTTGGGGCTGTCGCTGGGCAACACGGACTTTCAACTCCCTCCAAAGATTTTCTATGGGGTTGAGATCTGGAGACTGGCTAGGCCACTCCAGGACCTTGAAATGCTTCTTACGAAGCCGCTCCTTCGTTGCCCAGGCAACGAATTGGGATCATTGTCATGCTGAAAGACCCAGCCACGTTTCATCTTCAATGCCCTTGCTGATGGAAGGAGGTTTTCACTCAAAATCTCACAATACATGGCCCCATTCATTCTTTCCTTTACACGGATCAGTCGTCCTGGTCCCTTTGCAGAAAAACAGCCCCAAAGCATGATGTTTCCACCCCCATGCTTCACAGTAGGTATGGTGTTCTTTGGATGCAACTCAGCTTTCTTTCTCCTCCAAACACGACAAGTTGAGTTTTTACCAAAAAGTTATATTTCTGGTTTCATCTGACCATATAACATTCTCCCAATCCTCTTCTGGATCATACAAATACTCTCTAGCAAACTTCAGACGGGCCTGGACATGTACTGGCTTAAGCAGGGGGACACGTCTGGCACTGCAGGATTTGAGTCCCTGGCGGCGTAGTGTGTTACTGATGGTAGCCTTTGTTACTTTGGTACCAGCTCTCTGCAGGTCATTCACTAGGTCCCCCCGTGTGGTTCTGGGATGTTTACTCACCGTTCTTGTGATCATTTTGACCCCACAGGGTGAGATCTTGCGTGGAGCCCCAGATTGAGGGAGATTATCAGTGGTCTTGTATGTCTTCCATTTTCTAATAATTGCTCCCACAGTTGATTTATTCACAACAAGCTGCTTACCTATTGCCGATTCAGTCTTCCCAGCCTGGTGCAGGTCTACAGTTTTGTTTCTGGTGTCCTTTGACAGCTCTTTGGTCTTGGCCATAGTGGAGTTTGGAGTGTGACTGTTTGAGGTTGTGGACAGGTGTCTTTTATACTGATAAGGAGTTCAAACAGGTGCATTAATACAGGTAACGAGTGGAGGACAGAGAAGCCTCTTAAAGTAAAAGTTACAGGTCTGTGAAAGCCAGAAATCTTGCTTGTTTGTAGGTGACCAAATACTTATTTTACCGAGGAATTTACCAATTAATTCATTAAAAATCCTACAATGTGATTTCCTGGATTCTTTCCCCCCATTCTGTCTCTCATAGTCGAAGTGTACCTATGATGACAATTACAGGCCTCTCATCTTTTTAAGTGGGAGAACTTGCACAATTGGTGGTTGACTAAATACTTTTTTGCCCCACTGTAAATGGAAGATGGATCTCAGAATGATGGGAGGTGGAGGTGGGAGCGCTGGAGCATGGCATCTGCAATGACACAAAGATTCAAGATTCAAGATTCAAGAGGTTTATTTGTCACATACATTATACATACGTTAATACATATACTGTATGCAGTAAAATGTCTTAAAAAGAGAAAAGAGAGAAAGGGCAGCAAGCGGCCATACAAATACCCGTGGGAAGCCATGGGATTGGCCCCTTAAAAGGTGTCGCAGGCTCTGACTGGTTGTGGTTGAATGACCGAGCTGTCATATACTACCATACACTACCTGGATAGTAAGCAGTTTTCCTGACCTAATTTTCAATTATTTGACATTAGTTTCAATACAGAAAGTGTTTTGGCTCCATGATGATGCAGCAGTGATGATACATAAATGAATATATTCAGTATGTATATAATGTATGCCAGTAAAATACACTACTGACAATCCCTGGCAACATGGGACCAGTACCATACACTGCTGACAAGCACTAGTGACATGGGGCCAGTAGAATGCACTGCTGACAAGCTCTGGCGGCGTGGAGCAAGTAAAATATGCTGCTGCCGAGCTCTGGCAACATGGGGCATGCGGCTGCTCCAATTCCAAATTCATGACGTGAGTACAGCTGGGCCGTTAATTTGCATTTAGAAAGAATCAGGTTGAAATAAACCAGGCCTTAGTAATAGCTTTGTTACCTTGGATCATGAAGATTGAGTATACATACGATCGAGATTGAGATTGAGTATACATAAGATTGAGTATACATACATAACATTTAATTACTAGGTCTTACGACCTAGTAATTAAACATGGACATAGGATTTCTGGCCTGCTGAGACCTGGCGGGGCTGTGGGGAGTGCCGCTGGGTGCTTTCCAGGGCTCCTTGGATTCTGCTCGTCATCGTGGGTGTGGGTTGTGGTGCAGGAGGCGGCTCTCGGCCTTGCTGCCGCTGCATGGCCTCTCTCCACCACCCCCGGCACTTGGGGGTATCTGGCTGTCTGTGTGCATCAGTGGGGGAGGGGCTGATATCAGGATGTCCTGCGCCCGGGGCTTGTGGTCGGGCGGCGCATCTACACGGTTGCAGTATGGAAGGCCTCGCCTTTGTGCAGTGGTGGGCATGGGGGCGGTTCTGGTGGTGCGCCGGTCTATCTGTGCGGGGCCTGGCTCTGGGCCTGTGGTCCATGCCTGGTGTCCACGGCCTCGGTTCTGCGCCTGCGAGTGTGTCTTTTTCCTCTTTGCGCTCACTGGGACTGGTTTATTCTCCTCTCAGCCGTTAGTGGGTGTTGCTCTGCGGGCTCCCGGCTTCTCTTAAGGCTGGATGGTCTTCTGTGGCTGCAGGGCAGGGTGCTTGGGGCTTTCCTCACACACATTCACACACACACACACACACACACACACACACACACACACACACACACACACACACACACAGACGTGAGTCACCGTAGCGAAACACGTATTTACACGCATTTCTAAAATCTCCGCTAGCCGCCAAATAAGTTGAAAAAAGCATTCTAGAAGGAAAATTCATTTTTTTTCCAGATTCGTGTTCCTTTGTGGGGTGTTTTTTTTTTTCATCTCTCAATATATTTTCAAAACCGAGTTTATTTTATAAATAGTTGATAAATGTTAAACCGTTGAGGTTAAATATTCTCGTTAGACTACATGGGGAAACACAGTTTACTTACCGGGACTCTGAACAGCATGAACGATCGATTGTTTCCTTTCAAGTCCAGGGGAAAATAATCCCTCCATATTGCATGTGATGTGAAGTCACAATGTGAAACTGTTTCCATAGAGTTCAACCTTTAAATCGTACTAGTTTTACACACACCTGGATACATTGTTGTGTAGGTGGTGTAACCCAAGAAGAAGAAAAGCTGTTCACTTCGGTAAACAGATGGGTAAAGCGCAAGATGAGGAGCCTTCAGTTTCAGTTGTCTGTGAAAATTTTTATCTCCGTGTTGTTATGGATTACGAGAAGTGGGTGGCGGAAGCGCTAAATCATATTGCGGACCTTAATCTGACCAGTGCAATAGATCAAGTAGAAGCAGAATATAACGGAACAAGTTGGTGACGTGATGAAGTCTGTTGAGGTTGGTGATGCAGATTATGAACAAGTAGCGACAAACAAGATTCTCAAGTTTACCTGAAAATGTGGCCAGGGGTGAAAATTAAATTAAAGAAAATACAAAGAAACTGGATCATGATTGTTATCTATAGATCACGCTACATGATAGCAGCCTTAACAAAGCAGGAAACAGGCATGTTTATCATGGGACAGATATTCTGCAATGGGAAATGCAGGGAAATTACTTCAGACAACAAGAAAATGCAAACCAAAAGAAGGAGGCAGTGGACCCAGTACTCTGTGGACCCAGTGAATGGTGTACAAATCTGCAGAGCTTCGTTTCTCTTCATTCATGAGTAATTATCATTTTATCACAACAGTGCCGTCCTGTTATAGGCCGTAAGCATACATCATTAAGCTAAGAATCTAAGAACTTTGAAGATATTTGGCAAACGCACATTTATATATTAAATGACACACCAAGGTTGATATTCAGACACTAATATTATTAACAGACTGTACATTTTGTTGTGTGGTCCACACTTTAAAACTTCTCAATAATTCCACTTTTATCAAACATGTATATTCTTACTGTTAAATAAAATCTTTTTTAAAAACAAAGATGTTGTGTGTCAATGACGCTGTTCAGCGTTCTCTATAAACACAAGAACAATGCAGAGATCGATTTCAGAAGGGTATCAAGTGGCCATGTGGCAAGCAGCCATGTGGCATTGTTGGTCCTCCAACCATTTGCATTCTGGGAGCTGGCTGAATGGATCCAAGTGTTGGGGAAACTTTGAGGGTGATTATGTCAGAAACACAGTTTGCGACACCCTCGTCATTAACAAGCCATAGCTCTAAAAACATTCACTTGATTCGCACAAGTGAGACCTTGTTTTTTAAGCTCTTCTTTTTTAAGCTATTCTTCACTTTCAAATGATGTGAAAAAGAGTAGCTAAGGTACATTTGCTAAGGTTTGCAAATGTACCTAATATCTGCAGTGGGTAACATATAGGCTGACTCATTACAGGCACACACACACACCACCAGCACCTGCTTTGAACACCCTCCTGATTACCTACTGTACCTCCCTCATTTACTGGCATAACTATGACAGGAAGAGACCTTGTGCCAAATTGCTGTTCCAGTTTTCCTGCACTTAATGAATTCTGCTTCGTCAATACATGTTGTCATCTGATGTTTCTATGTTCACGTTTTTCCATGTGCATGTTGTTTATTTCTATGTATGTTTGTTGCTTCTATGTTCATTTGTCTGTTATATGTGTTTCTGTTGTTTCTCTGTTGATTCTCCACCTCTTGGAGTAGTGAATAGTTGTTTAATGACCAAAACATGGGAAGACAGTTATCCAAAGATTCAAGATTCAAGATTCAAGATTCAAGATTTTTATTTGTCACATACATATACATACTTCCATACATATATGCAGTGAAATGTAATGCAACGCACCCGGTGATAGCACACAATAAGTCCTAGGAAAAAGTACAAAAATAAAATAAAATAAAAGTAGAAAATTCCTTTCTAATAGACCGACTAACTGACTCCTAAAACGTAATACAGTAAGTGGAATACTTATAGAATAAGATAAAAAATATATAGAATAAAATACAATGAAAAATAAATTGAAATAAAATGGAATAGGTTGAAGGAATATGGCTATGTATATACAGATATGTGCATTTAAAGTGGCATGTGAATTAAAGTGGCATGTGAATGTGAATAGTGTGAGGTAGTGTTTGGGATAATACAGCACAGTACGGCGCAGCAATACGGCATCACGAACAACCCTGAACAGTGATACAGTATGCGGTACAGTATGCTACATACAGTACAGTAGGTAGTGGAGCCTAGTGCATGGCTCAGTTAGGACCCCTGGTGAGGTCGGCGTTGACAGTTCTGATGGCTTGAGGGAAGAAACTCCGTCTCAGTCTCTCTGTTCTCGCTGCGTGACTGCGGAGGCGCTTGCCTGACCGCAGCAGCTGAAACAGTCCGTTGTTGGGGTGATGAGGATCCTTCATGATCCTACGGGCTCTGCTACTACACCTCCTGGTGTATAACTCCTGCAAGGGGGGGAGGGTAGTTCCAGTGGTACGTTCAGCTGAACGCACCACCCTCTGCAGGGCCCGCCTGTCCTGGGCAGTACAGTTCCCAAACCAGGCAGTGATGTTGCCTGTCAGGATGCTCTCCACTGCTCCAGAGTAGAAGGACTTGAGGATCCTCACCGAGACCCGGAATTTCCTCAGCTGCCTGAGGTGGTAGAGACGCTGCCTCGCCTTTCTCACCAGAGTGTCTGTATGAACAGTCCATGTTAAGTCCTCTGTGATGTGGACTCCCAGATATCTGAAGCTGCTCACCCTATCGACAGAAGTCCCATTAATCCACAAGGGCGCGTGCGTCCTCGATTGTGATCCACGCCTAAAGTCCACAATCAGCTCCTTGGTTTTGCTGACGTTCAGGTGGAGGCTGTTGTCCTGGCACCAGAGTGACAGGTCAGCCACCTCCTCGCGGTAGGCCTTCTCATCGCAGTCGGTGATCAGGCCCACGACCACGGTGTCGTCAGCAAACTTGATGATGGTGTTGGAGCTGGACCTGGCCACACAGTCGTGTGTGTACAGGGAGTACAGTAGGGGGCTGAGGACGCAGCCCTGGGGGGATCCTGTATTCAGGGTGAGGGAGCTTGACATGTACTTCCCCACCTTGACCACCTGGGGGCGGCCTGTGAGGAAGTCCAGGATCCAGGTGCACAGCGGAGCATTCAATCCTAGCTCCAACCACTTGACAGCCAGTCTGGTGGGGACTATGGTGTTGAAAGCTGAACTATAATCAATGAACAGCATTCTCACATAGTCCCCCTTCTGGCCATTCAGGTGCGTGAGCGTGGTGTGCAGTACCTGGGAGACCGCGTCATCCGTGGATCTGTTCTGCCGGTACGCGAACTGCAACGGGTCCAAGGTGCGGGGGAGGGAGGCGCAGATGTAATCCTTAATCAGCCTCTCGAAACACTTCATGACCACCGAGGTGAGGGCCACCGGACGGTAGTCATTCAGGCAGGTTGGAGAGGCGATCTTCGGGACAGGAACGACGGTGGACCTCTTGAAACAGGATGGGACCACTGATTCAGCCAGGGAGATGTTGAATATTGTGGTGAATACCGGAGCTAGCTGGTTAGCACAGGTCTTCAGTACTCGCCCAGATATGCCATCTGGGCCCGCAGCTTTCCTGGTGTTCACCCGCATCAAAGCCCTCCTGACCTCGTGCACGGACACTGAGAGTGCGCGCTCGTCCCCAGCGGTGTAGCTCCAATTAGCCGGCGAGCTAGCGGTGCTGCTGCCAGACTCGAACCGCGCATAAAAGGAGTTCAGTTGGTTGGCCAGGGAGGCGTCCACACTCGTGGCTGGGGAGGAGCTGCTCTTGTAGTTTGTTATTGTTCGCAGCCCCTCCCACAAGCGTCTTGTGTCCCCCCGCTCCATCTGCAGCTCCACGGTGTCTCTGTACCTCCGTTTAGCGTCCCTCACCGCCCTCCGCAGATTGTACGACGCCGCTTTGTAAGTGTCCATGTTGCCAGATACAAGTCCGTCGTTGTAAGCGGCCGTGCGCGCATTCAGAGTGCAGCGGATGGATTTATCAACCCATGGTTTCTGGTTTGGAAATATCCGAACTTTCACCGTGGGAACGATTTCATCCGCGAGCGTAGCCACGAAACTTACTACAGCCTCCGTAAACTCGCTGACGTCACTTGAACTCGCTTGGAACACGTCCCAGTCTACGTCAGTCAGAGCGTCCTGAAGCGCAGCCTCTGATTGGTCCGTCCACCGCTTCACTTCCCTCGTCATCACCAGATCCCGCGCGATCAGAGGCCTGTAAACAGGAAGCAGCGAGATCGCGGCGTGATCTGATTTCCCGAAAGCAGGGAGCGAGACGGGCTTGTATCCGTTCTTGTAAGGAGTGTAACAATGGTCCAGAGTTCTGTCTCCCCTGGTGGCACACGTGATGTGTTGGTGGAAATTCGGCAGAACTTTTTTCAGGTTGGCCCTGTTAAAGTCCCCAGTCACCACCACAGCCGCGTCGGGATGTCTGTTCTGAAATCCGCACAACACATCGTGCAGAACCGACAGAGCTGCGTCGGTGTCCGCTTGCGGTGGGATATAAACGGCTGTAATGATGACCGTGCTGAATTCCCGGGGGAGATAAAATGGACGGCATAGTATGGTCAGCTGTTCCAGGTTCGGCGAGCAGGAGTGGGAGAGGAATTTGGTGTTGTTGGCGTTACACCAGCGGTTGTTTACCATTAGGCAGACGCCTCCACCTTTGGATTTCCCCGACTCTCCCGTTCTGTCGCCGCGGAACACGGAGAAGGCCTCGGCTGGACGTATGGCTTCATCCGGCACCAGTGGGGTCAGCCATGTTTCCGTCAGGCAGAGGACGCAACAGTTCCTCGTGTCACGCTGGAATTGAATCCTCGCTCGAAGTTCATCCATCTTGTTCTCCAGGGACTGGACGTTAGCAAGAAGGATGCTTGGCAGAGGTGGACGGTAAGGTTGCGTCCTCATTCTGACCCGAATGCCGCCTCGTTTACCTCGGTGCTTCCTCCGTGGGCCGGCTCGTGGAACAGCGACTCCATTTTTGTTGTTGTTGCGAGTGTTCCCGCGTAGGATTTCCGCCGGCCACTCTGCTCCCACGGATAAAAAGTCCCAAAGTTGTTCGTTTAGGGAAACTTTTATATCCATGAGTGCATCGCGGCCGTATGAGTTAATTGTTGATGTTTTTCTGGCGAACATTGTGATAAAAAAAGGAAAAAAATACTAAAGAGTAAAGAAAGTAACCGGAGCGCCGGCGCAGGCGACCGCTAGGGGCGGCGCCACTATCGCCACGCAAAGAGGGGGATTGGTGGCAGTCTTGTATGACAGAAAAGCTGTGCTGTTGTCATCCCACTGGTCATCCACAGGACAGAGTTGTTGCAGCAGATAATTGAAGAATTAATAAAAAGTTGCATTGCAGGATGAGAACTTGCAGACTAACTCTGTCCTAGATGCAATGGTATACAGATACTAATAAACAACCCCAAAAAAACATGGACATAGGGACAGGGACAGAATGTAGTAACAGAACTTTTGTATTCCTTCATTCTTTTTGTGGGAATGCAAAGTATAAATTACTCACATTCAATGTTGATTATGACAAATACCTAGACCTTTTTTGCCTAAGACTTTAATTTAGACCGTAGAAATTATTTTCTGTTTCTAAGATTGCCCACTCTTTTGCTGGAGTGACTCCTGAATCCTGTCATTGTAAACAAATCATTTCAGAGTCTTGCATCACTTACTATAAGTTGGCCAGAATGATAAGCATAGTTCCAAGTGTTTGTGATGTTTTTTTTGTGGTGAGTGAGCCGTGGCAGACAGAAAGGTTTAGAAACTCAGGTTTAGAAAAATTTCTTCCAAACCTTGAAGGGTATTTTTCAACCCTAAAATGTTGCGCAGATGACGTTAGAACATCGTCTGTGCAAAGTAATAAGAATAAAACTGAATAAAGAAAATATGCGAAATGCACTAAACCCACAAATTAGCTGAAAAATTGCCATGACACAATAAATCAAAAAATTAGCAAGAAAATAAAATCCTTGGAAATACACAATAAACAATTAAATAAACCAAACAATAAACTTCAAAGTAAACAATAAAAAGGAGAAGATTGACAATATACACTAACCTTAAAATATATACCGGTACTCCACACTTAATGAACTACCTGTTTAACGACCAGTCGGTATTGTACCGACAATACCACGGCGTGCAAGCTGCGTGCGCGGCTTCTCAGTGTCAAGCATCTCATCGCGCATCACCCATTATACACTATATACACTATATATTCTATATTGTAGTGAGCTAGGGCTTCTTTGAGCAAACAAGAGGCAGGAGATTGTACTTCTCAACCAAGAGTAATCTTTATTCCTCAGAGTGCTCAGCATTTAACAACCCAACACTGTTATCACGGCAGGCAGGTCACTTACGGCGCATACCCTCTCACTCCTAGTGCAACAATCTTAACCCATAAAAGTAATAACAATCTATCATAACACATGTAACATGGCTAACTAACACTAACAACAGCACAACAATTAACATTACTGTAACTAAGAACACATAAAACAATCCCCTTCCCCGACAACTCCAAAACACGCTCCCCTACACGCTACATTGCCCGCACCTGGCTGGTTAGCTGTCCCCAGCAACCCATGTGTCCAACACAAATTCTCTGAGGTGTTGGAGAAGTTGATGCTATCGTGGGGCCTGCCCATGGGGGCCCTTGGCTGCTTCCCGTGGCAAGGCACAGACTGGAGGCTGCCCCTCTGCCCCTGACTCACCCTGAGACGGAGCCAAGGGTCGGTAGGGAGCAAGCTGATTGCGATGAAGAACCACCACCTGGTTCCTTTTGATCAGCCGCACCCTGTACACCACATCAGGCAGTCTGTCAAGGATCGTACAGGGTTCCACCCAGTGGCTCATCAGCTTCGGGGAGAGGCCTTTATTCCTCTACGGGCTGTAGACCCACACCTGTGCTCCAGAGGTCAAATCCTCCCCTTTGGCGTGTCGGTCGTAAGCCCTTTCTGATGGGACCCAACGTCAGTAAGAGCCTGCCTGGTCAGTTCATGCACTGCCCAGAGCCGCTCTCGAAGGTGGTGAAAATAGTCCATGCCCGGCTCCCTGGCCACCTCTGGTTCGGGGGGAGGGCCAAACACCAAGTCCACAGGGGTGTGGAGCTCGCGTCCAAACACGAGGGCTGCTGGAGTGCATTTAGTGAATTCTTGCACTGCTGTCCAATATGCCCAAAGGACCAAGGGCAAGTGAAGATCCCAATCTCGCTGCTGGGTCGTCAGAATAGCGAATTGGGTCGCCAAGGTGTGGTTAAAACGTTCGACCAATCCGTCACTCAGTGGGTGCAGCAGCATAATCCGGGTCTTTTTAACGCCCAGCCGACGGCAGACCTCTGCAAACCCCTGAACCTTGAAGTTCCGACCTGGTAACTCTGCAATTCCTCCGGCATCCCGAACCGACTGAACATCTCGTCCACCAGGCGGTGGTGGTGGCGGCACTCTGGTCGGGAACAGTGTAGGCTTCGGGCCATTTGGTAAAGTATTCCATGGCTACTAGGATGTAGCAGGTTGAACCAGCTGGAACAAGCGATGCAATCGAGGGCGTCGTCAACTCGAGGTAGCAGGTAAGAGTCTTTACAGGTGACGTCGTCGAGCAGGCGGTAGTCAATGCAGAATCGCCACGTGCTGTCCTTTTTCCCGAACCAGTACCACCAGTGCCATCCAGCGTGCAATTTGGCCCAGCTCTCCGCATCGGTAGCACTCTCCGTTCTCCGCCTGGCAGTCCTCTCGTTTCCACGCCAAAGTCGTTGATGCGGGGATGCACTGTTGACCACGCAGACTGCCTCGTCATCGTCGCTCTCCACACTGTCACTCGTAACCAGCACCTGTTCAACCTAATCAGCTTCTGCTAGGGCCTCGACTAAGGATCTCCGGACGTGCAGGCTGATGTGTTCTCTGAGCCACTCTGGCTGGGGCCCCCGAAAGAAAGCTTGAAGCGCGAGCTCTTCCTGCGCCGCGCCGTCATACGTTGGGTAGTCCTGTCTCACATACAGCTGGAGGTCGGTGATGTAGGCGCTCAGGCTCTCTCTCTCTTTCCTCTGACGGTTGACCAGCTTGTCCTGTTCGTCGTCGACGTAGATGTGGCGGCCAAACCGATGCTGTAGCGCGCTCTTGATGGTCCACCAGTCTAGTTGTTCTTGTGGCTGGAGGTTGGTGAGGATCTGTAGGGCTTTTCATTCCAGAGTGAGGGCGACTTGCACAGCGGTTTCTTCTTAAGTCCAATTATTGAACTGTGCCGCCAGCTTCTCATTATCACGGCAGGCATGTCACTCACGGCACATACACTCTCACTCCTGGTGCAACAATCTAAGTACTACTTATCTATCATAACACATGTAACAGGGCTAACTAACACTAACAACGGCATAACAATTAACATTACTGTAACTAAGAACACATAAAACAATCCCCTACACGCTACAATATATACACTATATACACCATATATACTATAGACACAATATAAACTTTATACATCTCATCTCATTAGCGTTTTCAGTCTCGTTTCCACAGTCTGTCAGTATTCACTACACTAGCGTTCGCCATCGCCACACCCCCTTACCGTGAAATAACACGGGTCCTCTCTTATCGACCAATTTGCTTAACGACTTTGTCCTAGGAATGGAACACGGTCGTTAAGCGAGTATGACCTGTATATCATATATATGTTAGATATAAACCTAAAATGAAGAATAAGCAATATTATACCTCGAATTAAACAATAAACAAGAAAAAATTAGCAATGTAAAACAAACCTTAAAAAATTATAATAAACCAGAACAACAAACAATAAACCAGAACAGTAGAGCTAAAAATATATTATGAATTGAAAAAAAATCGCAATATACAGTTAACTTAAGGATCAATAAATATTGACCTGAAAACCTAAAAATGAACAAAACACAACAAATAAAATAAACCTAAAATGAAACGGAAAAAAGAAACCGGTTAATTTTTATTCAGAGGGACTTTTATTTATTATTATTGAACAACTACTCTGCAATGTCTTGTGACGAGAATGCCAAAAATATTTCCAATACAACAGCAGTCCACAGTGTGAAGAGTAAAGCATACAATTCAAAGCATGAAGAACACATCTGCTAAAACACTAAAAAAAACATTTTCTTAGGAAAAGATAATATCCAACAGATGCCTCGAAATTCTGTCAAATTGTTTATTTTCAAGATTTTCTGCTTTCTTTTTGGAACAGGCTGAAGCTTACTGACAATGCTTTGTTTACGGCCCTGATCAGAAGACATTTACTGTCTCCTCATAAATAATTCGCAGTAAACCGGAGTGATCTTGAGTGTTGAAGAGAGAACACGGCCAGGCTATATTTAAAGATGAAAGACCTTTTTTTGTTTTCTTTTTTTGTGTGACTTGCCTATTAAAGAGAGAACTGTAGCTTCATTGGACCAAAATAAGGTTGTTTTTAAGATTTCCCTAGTCTCTCTAAAGCCGTAGGGATTGTATATGGGACCATCAATTCAAAATTTTGAAAGTCCTCATTTTAAATGATGAATGTATTGATACTGAACCGTAATCAGCTTAGGGCTTATTTTTACACTTAATTTAAGGCTGTAACGTCACAATATGGATGGATGGGTGAGATGACGTATTTCTTTGTGCTTGATACGCTAGAGAAATTATCAAAATGTCAAATTTTTTTAGGGAGGTGGTGGTGAAAATGCCACTCACACACGCTAATGAAAACACCAAAACCTGCAACGGGTCTTATCTTTCCGCTTGACAGAGAAATATAGTATCATATCTCTTCCTCTTTCTCTACCCCCACCCCTTTGTTCTCCATTTTCTCCTTGTGTATAACCCTCTTACACAAAGACCGGAGAAGTATAATTGAGTTGAAGTCAGTTTTTTTCTCTTGCTTTTGTTTTGCTGAGCAGACAGAGACAGAAAGAACTCCCATTTCAAATTAAAATTGAATGACCCCGCCTGAAGCCCCCAAGCCTCCGTTCTCGCTCTGTTGTGCGCACCCTCGCACACGCATGCACACACACACACACACGCACACACACACACACTCACACACACACACACACACACACACACACACACCAAAAAACACGTAAGGACACAGATGCGTATATAGTCACAAATACACTGCGCTGTTCTTGACAGTATGATTAGGAATTCAGTTGCAGCGATGCTCCAGGGCATGCAACGGATACATATGGAAGCTTGTGTGTGTGTATGTGCTCATTGCATCCATGCTTGTTTAGATGTGTGCATCCCTTTATCTGTATGTTATGTATGAATATAAGAAGATAGGGGAGAGTGTGTGTGTGTGTGTGGGTGGGTGGGGGGGGGGACAAATAACGTGCAATACTGGGGCAGGCAGGCGGACTACTGCTGACTTAGGAAAACTCAGTGAAATCTAGACCAAGCTAAGCTGTGGGACATGGGTTGGTCGATATGTGTAATATGGGTATGAGCAAAAGGCAGAGCGCTGTGGTCGTTCCCTCAGTTTTATTGTCCGCTTTGGTCACACCAGAGGTTTTTAAAGGGGTGAAGACTGTAGACTGTGAGCATGTTAAATACAGAAGTCAAAGAAAGAAGAAAATAAATCTACATTTGGGGGAAAAAAAGATTGATTGACGTCATCTGCCAATGGGGTGGGGCAGGGGGACCCTTAACACGATAAGACTACTTTAGAACCAGAGAAAGAAAAAATTCTTGTGATAGAAATGATTATAGTCTGAAACAACCTGTAAAACGTAGCTTTCTTAATATGTTTTGAGATGTTTTGAAATGTGCTCTTTTAAGCCAACTTCACACCAAATCCACCAAACGACAAGAATAAACAGAGTCGGATTCCGCTTTGGAAAAGCTGTGACGTGCTTCGATCGAGGCCATTCTGGTATTTTGAGTATTGTAATCTGGATATTCGAGGAATTTGTCACGATAATGATTGGTACGTTACTACAGATGATAAGCATAAAAGTAAAAATAACAAATAGAATGAAAAGCAAAGTATTCAATAAAAAAATATGAATGACAAACACACAAATAGTTAAAAAATACTAAACAGAAATAGTGAAATACATTAAAATATACAGAATACACAATGCGATTCTATGCACAGTGTTAAGGTGATGGTCAAGATGATGAACCCAATTGCAAGACACACAGTTTAGGATGTATTCACAGAGTGAATACGACCAGGATGGAGGAAGGTGGAGACAGGTGGTGGAATTACTGACTGGGGACAGGTGTGCAGTGACAGGGAACTGAAGTGACACCAGACACAGACAGAGGGAGCCAGAGAGGGACAGAGGGACCTCGAGGGAGCCAGAGAGGTCTAGGGGGAGACACAGATAGACCGGATCAAGGCAGAGGAAGGATCATGACACACAGGATAAGTTATTGGTATGGGTATATAAGCTGCAGTATGCTTTACTAAGTTATTACAGTTTTTACAGTGTTATTGCACATATTGAATTGACATTGGATTGACATGAATTTAGTTTTAGACCTTCTTTTGATGCATGTTGACAACAGCCACCCCATACGTTAGCTCCTCCCATGATTCCACATTCCACATTTCATTCAATGACGTCCTATAGCCTAAAGTGGCGACACGCAGCACTCAAAAGGGCCATAAAAATACACTAAAAAATTAGATATTGTAATTGATTACCTCCAAATATGATCTTGAATACAGATAGAAACTTGTGACAACATGACCTCATCAGTGAACACTGTGGAAGAGTAAATCCCACTCAGCAGTGGCATTTGTTCTAACTAATTAATTGGCTCAGAGCAGGATGGCCACCGCTCGAGGTGTGTGTGCTGTGTGGTGAAAGATGTGTTATTGGATGCTACGTTAGTTGTGTAGTATCAATTCCTTCAGATCACATGATACTGCCACATAAATTGAATTTCCGGTGACAGGGTTTGGCCTATTCAAGACTGTATAGACGGTATCTTGCAGCCCCTTCGCAGCATATTTTCATATTTCCAAGTGTCCCAATTGACTGAAGTTGAAATTCAAGTATGTGAGCCCTGTTATAATTCTGCCGGGAGTTTTCCTAAATGTGCGTGCTGCTAATGACTACATTGTTAGAATGTATATTCGATTTTGTAGTGTTTTGCAGCATGTGTCCTCCGCCTCTACATGCCTCCAGCCGAAAGTCTCCTCCATTTTTATAATCTGGATGATAATAACCAACATAATGTGATAATAATATCGTAATAGTAAATTAATACATATTATAATATAGTGATAACATAGTAATATTTATTAATACTTTTAATGGGGATTTTGTGGGACTCCTCAAAGTTATCAGTGAGTTACATCCCTTCCGGAAAGGCCCCATATTGAAAAATATCCCAAATTTGACAACGGAAAATCCCCTTCAATATCTTCAACATCCGAATTTAACCCTCAACCCCGATCCATTTCCATCTGCCACTTCACGTACTGTAGCTCAAGGACACGCATGCATGTTCGATGTTCCCCTCATCACGAGTATTTGCGTAGTTCTGACAGATCTCCATTGTTGTCGAGTGTGCGCCTAGGAATACAAACACACACACACACACACACACACACACACACACACGCACGTGTGCACGCACGCACACACACACACACACACACACACAGACACACACACACACACACACACAGACACACACAAGCTACCATGGTCCATCTCAAAGTATTTCTGGGCTACTCAGTATTTTTATCTGTACTGTAGTTGCCATCTCTGCTTGATTTCTATCCTCCCCTATTAAAGTTTTCCGATCGATATAGGAATTCCAGTGACTTGTCGCTGCTGATATTGTCCCATTATTTATATTGTCAGAGAAAAGTTGCCAGTGCGATTAGTCGGGTTCAAAGATATATGCAATAATGCAATTAACACAACACAACGTTTAAAGGTTTTTCCTTCTGTTGGGCACAATTATTATCAGCCATTTGACCAACATTTAAACTACTTTTGTTTTCATTTTTTTATAAACGTGTGCTATCAGCAAGCTGGGCGTACATCACAGAGTATTTGTATGCCATTGCATCTAGGACAGAGTTAGTCTGCAAGTGGAGTTCAATTTTACAACCTGCAATGCCACTTTTTATTCATTCTTTAATCATCAAGAACTGCTTGCAATAACTCTGTTCTATGGACGACCTGTGGGATGACAAGAGCACAGCTTTTTCTTTACACAGAATCGCCACCAATCCCTCACTTTAGAGTACTATCTTACCATGTTTTGGTCTTTAAACAACTGATCATCATTTTTATTTATTTTTTAACCTGTGCTGTCAGCATGCTGGGCATACAACACAGAGTATTTATATGCCATTGCATCTAGGACAGAGTTAGTCTGCAAGTGGAGTTCAAGTTCTCAACCTGCAATGCAACTCTTTATTCATTCTTAAATCATCAAGAACTGCTGCAATAACTCTGTCCTGTGGATGACCTGTAGAAGGACAAGGCACAGTTTTGGTTATGGAGAGCCACCACCAACCCCCCTCTTTGGAGAACTATTTATCATGTTTGGATCTATAAACAACTGATTACTTCTCCATCAGTTGAGAATCACCACAGATGAGACAAATAAACATAGAAACAAACACATACATGGAAAAACATGAACATAGAAAAATCAGATAACATGTATCGACAAAACAGAGTTAAAGGAGTCTAAGAAAACTGGGGGTGTTTGTGTTTGTGATGTGAGTCTACTTGTCCCAATTGGTTCTGGTGTATGATGTCGGAATTATATCATAGCGCCACCAAGCAGCGGAAAAATTCCCAAAGCAACCCCTGTGTCCCGCACCCGTGAAGACACTCCACGACTGCAGGAAAACCCCGAGCACTCTGCCCTGCAGCAACAGAAGACTCCCCAGTCCCCAGAGAAGCCGGGAGCCCACGGAGCAACACCCACGCATGGCGCAAGAAGCACAAACCAGACCCAGAGAGTGGGAGGAGACCATGCACCCCTGAGGCATACACATACAACCCACCCCTACGTGCAGGCACAAGATGCAGCCGCAGGTGCAGAACCCACGCTGCGGACGCCAGGTCCCAAGCTGACCAACAGCCCGCCCGAACCACCCACCTGGGCGAACCAGTGGGGCCCCATGCCCACCAATGCCCCGCACAAAGGCAAGGCCCCCTGTGGTGTGGGGATGGAGTGGTTTGTGCAGCCACACCTGACCTGGATCTAGGTGATTGTGATCAGAGTGGCTGCATACCTGTTGCTCGTTGGTTGGTCTAGCGAAGAGCAGGTAAAAATTCCCATCCCCACACACACTCAGGATAGAAGCCCTGTCATGTCTGTGTCTGGGTTAATTCTACTTAGCCTTCACTCTACAATAATCTGGTGTTTACAACCCCCCGTCTTCTTTGTCTCTGTGCCAGAGGTCCCAGAACATGCCACTTGGATGATGGGTCGAGGATGAACTACCACACCCCCCATACTGCAACCGGCAAGACGCCCCACCTGGCCGCATGCACCAAGCACCCATCCATGTAGCAAATTGCACTCAGCGCAGGACATCCGGATGTCACCGCCATTGTAGGGTGTGGGGGTGAGTACTTCAGGAAAGTCGAACCCAAATAACTTGTACCCATCTGCCCTGCAGACCCTGATCTGGTGGAGTGTTGTGCGGAGTACGATTGGCGTGCGAGTGTATGTGTTCTAAGCTAATATGAGTGGTATTAAAATTGCGGGACGGATGAGAAGCACCTTGGGGCAGGAGCGTGACGAGCAAGATCGCAGCCGCTCGCCATAGCCCTACCCTCATAGCTTGCACCCCACACGTCCCACAAACCCTAGGCCTATTGTGTGGTGTATGTACCGAGTTTGAGTTCTGCCCGCCTTCTCATGGACAGTGAATGAATGAATGCAGGGAGCACGCTTACCCAACTCACAGACCATTTATGGTCCCGGCGGTGTGAAATGCCCCGTGACACCCCGACACCAGCACGGACCAAATGGTCTTAATTCACATTAAGGGAACAAGGTAAGGCCTTCGCTTAAGGCATGTGACTAACATTGCAACTACTTTTTTAAAATTATTATTAATTTTATTAATTTACTTTTCTTTCAAATTGTGAGAGAAACAGTGAAATTGTGAGATAACTTTGCCCAAAACTGAGAGACGGCATAATAAGTTAACAATGGCAATGACGTTAGTAGGATAGGGGGTTGTGTGCTTAAGGGAAAATCAATAAATGCTGTTTTGCTATAGAAAAGAGGTCCTACTCCTCACCCTCCACGTATCTGCATGTTTCAACCATATGTTGGAGCTTCGGAAAAAGACTTATTTCTTTCCTTAAGCCATTTCTCGTCGACTCACAAATTGAAAGTAGTTACTGAGGACTAATAAAGTCCTCCATTTAAAGTATTAAGTGTTTTTCTGAGTGACTCGTTAAGAACCGAATCTCAAAAAAGAATCGTCACTTTCATCACTATAGATAGTCATTACTTCAGTGTGGAGCTGGTTCTGATGAAAACAGGACTGTTATTCTGGCTGGATGTGATGAATTAGTACAGCCCTGCAATTATGATCTTGCAACACAAAGCTAATTTCCATTATTAAATTGCTTTAAGTTATATTTAGGTGGTTTCATCAAGGGTGAAAGCGTCTTCTCCCTCGTCGTCGAGTTCCGGACACTAGCCGCAGAAAGCGGCTGGAATGACGGAGCCCTACAGGACGTGTTTCAGCGCGCCCTGAATGACCAGTTGCGGGACGAGTTGGAGCGGCAGGACGAGCCCACGGACCTGGACCAACTGGTGGAGACCGCCATCCGCCAGGACAACCGGCTACGGGAGCGCCGGCGCGAGAGGGCGAGGGCGAGGGCGAGAATCCAGCCCGTGCCTCCCCCCTGGGCGGCCATACCCCGGTCTCCAGCGCCCGCTACTCTCGGGCGCCTCAGAAGTCCCTCGACTCTCTCCGATGCCGAGCCCATGCAGCTCGGTCGCTCCCGGATCTCCCCCGAGGAGCGAGCCCGCCGCATACAGACCGGCGCCTGTCTGTATTGTGGCCGGCTGGGACACCTCCGAGCCACCTGCCTGGTCCGGCCACGAGAGGGCGACTTCTCTGTAGGGTTACATTCTGGTCGCTCCAGCTCCAACCCTCTCACCTGTCCTCTGCTCCCAGCTACCCTCTCGTGGGGGGGTATAACACTCTCTTCCTCCTCTTTCATAGATTCCGGGGCGGATGCGAGCTTCCTCGACCTGGGACTAGCACGCCAGCTAGTGCTGACACCCGTCCCTCTCCCCACACCGCTCGAGGTCAAGGGGCTGACCGGGTCACTTCTGACCCGGATTACCCACCAGACGGCCCCCCTCGAGCTGCTACTCTCAGGCAACCACCGTGAGTCCTTGAGGTTCTACCTCATTCATTCCCCCCTGAACCCCCTGGTCCTGGGGTACCCCTGGCTCTGGATCCACAACCCTCATATGGACTGGCGCTCGCTGAGCTCCAGGCGCTAGTCTGAGCGCCGGGAGCCCACTGCCATGCCTACTGCCTCTGCTCGGCCTCAACCCTGCCGCCGGACGCGCCGCCGAGGGACCTCAAGAGCCCTGACCTGTCCTCGGTTCCTTCACAATATCTGGACCTGGCCCCTGTCTTCAGCAAGCAGGGCGCGCTATCCCTTCCACCTTATCGCCCTTACGACTGCGCAATCAACCTCCTGCCAGGCGCCCCCCTCCCCTGCAGTCATCTGTATAACGTCTCCCGGCCCGAACAGGAGGCCATGGAAACCTACATCCGCGATTCTCTCGCTTCCGGGATCATTCGCCCCTCGTCGTCTCCGCTGGGCGCAGGGTTCTTCTTTGTTGCTAAGAAGGACAAGACCCTCGGTCCCTGCATCGACTTCAGGGGACTCAATGACATCACAGTCAAGAACAAGTACCCCTTGCCCCCGATGGACTCAGTCTTCGTCCCCATCCGGGGGGCCACCCACCTCTTCGAACTCGACCTCCGCAACGCCTACCACCTGGTCATCCGTGAAGGGGACGAATGGAAGACAACATTAAACACCCTGCTCGGACACTTCAAGTATGTGCTAATGCCTTTTGGTCTGTCAAATGCCCCAGCGGTCTTCCAGGCCCTAATTAACGATGTCGTCCGGGACATGCTCAACTCGTTTGTCTTTGTGTACCTCGAAGACATCTTGATTTTCTCCAAATCCCTCTCCGACCACGTAAAACACGTACGCCTGGTGCTGCAGCGGCTCCTGGAGAACCGTCTCTTCGTTAAGGCCGAGAAGTGTGTCTTCCATGTTTCCTTCCTAGGATTCATCATTGACCGAGGGAGGCTGGAGATGGACCCCAAGAAGGTGGCCGCTGTGATGGAGTGGCCAACCCTAGCCAATAGGAGGCGGCGAGCTCTCTGCAGCCCCGCCAGGTGCCTTCAAGGGTCCCTGGGGGGGCTGATTCCTGTTGCGGGTGTGGGTCATGTACACTCACCGGTGGATACCTTACAAACGCGCGCACACACCACCACACCTGCTTCGAGTGCACCCCAGCACCCTCCTGGTTGCATTCCTCTCCTTTCCTCCCTCATTTACTGCCATAACTATGACAGTAAGAGGCCACAGGACCAGTTGTAGTTCCAGTTTTCCTGGACCTAATTAACTATTCTTCAATACATGTTGTCGTCCAATGTTTATGTTTTTGTGTAAATGTTGTTTGGTTCTATGTTTAATTGTCTCACCCGTGGTGATTCTCCCCCTCTTGGAGTAGTGATGAGTTATTTTTAGACCCAAACATGAAAAATAGTTTACCAAAGAGGGGGGTTGGTCGTGGTTCTTTATAATCAAAAACTGTGCTCTTGTCACCCTATAGGTCATCCACAGGACAGAGTTATTGCAGCAGTTCTTGATTTAAGAATTAATAAAGAGTTGAATTGCAGGTTGAGAACTTGAACTCTACTCTGTTCTAGATGCATACGAATACTGGGCATACAGCACAGGGTAAAAAAATAAATAATAATAAAATAATAATAAAATAATAATAATAATAAAATAATAATAACAACAATATCATAATTATTATCACTATTACTATTATTATTATTATTAATAATAATAATAATAATAATAATAATAATAATAATAATAATAATAATAATAAATTAAAAATGTGAATCCAAAAGGTCAAGTTTTAGATATTCAAAATATAATATGACAACATGAAAAAAAAATCTGTAAGAAAAAATTCAATAGCAGTATCTGGGTTACCAGACCTAAGAAATCGAGCCCGAACGCAATCAAACCAGATTCTCGCCGATCGTTCGCACCAAGAAAAAAGGCGTAAGGATTCGAGTCCAGAGCAGTGCTCAAAGTGGGCTGGTACTCACTGCTACGCGGTACCGGCACTTCTACTTTTTACCTTTTATTTTCTTGCGCACCGTCACTTGTCACAAGCTACCGGTACTATTTTCTGCCCTCTCCGTGTCAACACACTGTAAAATATATCATATTTTATTGAGTCGGAGCACACATAAAAAAAATAAAAAGTAGAACGCACAAGCTGCGAGGTCCAGCTTGGAGTTGCCATGACGTCATTGACGATATATAGACACAGACGGGGGATTTCTTTAGACCGTGGGCAACCGTGTTTGCGCTTTCTAATTTGCACCTTTTCGCTGGAAACAGCTGATTTCACTCATTCTCTGTTCCACTGGTTCTGGTGCCATCGTCGGTAAAGTCTGGCGCTCGTTCAGGTGGTTTAGAAACTCCACGTTCGCATCAAGTCGAGAGCCAGCAGAAATTGAGGCTGCGTTCAGAGGCAACTCGGAAATCTGTCAAACGAGTCGGTGGTCCCCATGTTAACGTATCATGAAAACTACAGAGTAGTTCAAAATGACAGTAGACCCGTTTTGAAATGAAAATCTATAGAAGGGAACGTTGGTTTCCCTCAGCGGTGCGCGCCACCATGTTGCCCTGACGTCAGGTCTGTTATCTTGCCAACTTGGACATGAGCGATCGGCTCTGAAATTCCAGCATAAATGCCGTTCCTTTACACTTTTCCCAGTACGAGGTTTGGTTTGTCGCCGAGTTCTGACGTCAATGGAATGATTGCTTGAACCTGGCTATCCTTGGTAACCAGGAGGCTCTAATGAACTTTTTCATGTTGAATTTTGTGCTCCTAATTTGACCGATCGAATTTGAGCAACCGGAATATCGTTGTTTTTTTTTTTATATCTGCACCTTTCATTTTTGGATCTGAATTTGTAAAAACCCCAAAAAACATTCGTGTTTTTCAAATAGTAAAACTTGAAATGTATTTCAATTTTAAAGAACTGAATTGAAAGCAATTCAGATGCATTGTTTTAAAAGTGTAATTTTTCAATACCATGAGTTCAAAGTAGTTTAAATTTCAATATAAAAAATTCAATGGCTTTAAATATTCAAAACTCTATCGTACTTATTTGCTATAAATCCATACAATTCACATATAGTAGCCATTTTTTAAATATTTTTCCCAATGCTTCCTCCTATGGTGGAACATTGCACTGCTGCCTCACAGCAAGAAGGTCCTGGGTTCGATTCCAGCCTGGGGCGCTGTTGGCACCGTGCTCTGGCAGGTTATCTCCCAAATAGGAGCCTTTCTGTGTGGAGTTTGCATGTTCTCCCTCTACTCACATGGGGTTTTCTCCGTTCATCAGTAAGGACCCCCACCAAAAACATGCACTAAATCACCCTCGTCTGACCAGCGATGGACATTTGGTACCAGGTCCCCGAGTGCATCGTGGAATGCTGCCCACTGCTCCTGGCTTCCCCCCCACCGAGGAAGGACAAGCCAGGATGGTTGAAATGCAGAGGCCACATTTCACCGGCCACCACCCAAAGCATGTGTGTGTGTGTATATATGTATGTGTTGTAGTGTGGTGTGTCGTGTGACAAATAAACATTCTTCTTCTACTTCTTACCAAATTGTGAGTGATTTTGGCTCCCCCTTGTGGATTAGTTGTTTATGGCTCCGGTGGGGCCCTAATACGTGTGTCTATGTTTTGCCTGTAAAAGTCCATCAAATCAAAACGATCCTGCCGCACGTTTCCCTGCACGATGCCCGCATAGTTACCACCCAACGTTCGGTAAACCCCAATGCCAGGTGGTGGCGGCTCACATTGACCTGACTGCAGGCCTCTTTCTCTGATCCACCTCTGCGGGCCTTCTCTGGGGTTAAAGAGGCAAATTTATAGGTCTTTTTTTTTTTTGCTGCTGAAATATTCATACAGAAGATAGATGACCTCAAGGCAAGTTCAGTCAGCCCTGGAGTCTGCCTTTTGAGGGTGAGCAAGAAAGAGGTGGTGGTGGTGGGGGTTGGGGTCTCTAATGACTGTGACCTTAACCTAATCAATAAAGAAGTTCAAAGAATACATCTGGCGATGAGACACCGTGGTGTGTATGTGTGTGAGTGTGTGTGTGTGTGTGTGTGTGTGTGTCAGTCCCTGATCAATCGTGGGGTTCAGAGAGTAGGTCTGAAGACAAAGAAGACCACACATACACACAAACACACACACACACACACGCACACACGCACACACACACACACACACACACACACACATAGGCCCTCAGGTTTACTCTCTTGCCGGCTAGTATATCATGTGCTCATGGGGTTGTGACCCACTGTATAAAATGGCTGTTTCTACATAAATAAGTGGGCTCCATGGTAACCACTGGGGCTCATATTAAATCGATGCAGAACCCTGCCTTTAACCCCTACGTCGAACATTTGTGAAATTGAACACCACAAAAATTACCGTAAAAAAATATGTTTCAGGAATAGATTTCTAGATAGGAGCAGTAGCAAGATGAGTAAATGTTTGTAAAAGATTTGACCTCTGGATCGAGGATATTTGTTAAGACTTCTGAAAAAACAGCTATATTTGACTGCAGGATCGACAAAAACAGGTCCACTACTGCGAATGAGTACTTAGTGGATTATTGTAACTAGGTTAGGATGAAACTGCTGAATGACTTTGTCAATGTGTTTTATGTCAGTATTTTTCAATTGTGCCGCGTCACACTAGTGTGCCTTGAGAGCTGGCCAGGTGTGCCGTGAACTTTTTTCATGTTCCGCTAAATAAATAAATAAATAAATAAATAATGGAAATTAGCTTTTGTGTTGCAAGATCAAAATTACAAGGCAAATTAAGGGGCATTGCATGTCCCTCAGACATTTCATCAGCTTTTAAAACTTTTGTAACTTAAATAAAACGGACATGATTCAGACCTGTTGCTCTGGAGCTGCAAGCAAACTCCATATGTGAGGACACAAACATAGAATATGTTATGGACTGTTTTCGACTCCTCGTCCCTTTAAGAGTTTAAGTTGCCACTTGATGATGTCATGTCTATGCTGCGCTCAGTTCGTGCAAGGCAGCCGTGGTGGGAATCTCTCTTTTGCAATGTGGAAACAGAGCACAATGCAAGGAATTTGCATGATAACGCGTGTGCAACCAGATCAGACTTTCATCAAATACACACCCGTTTTATAAACACACAACTGTAGGACGGCTCTGCAGACCTCCGTGCAACTACCAACACAATTTACAGTTTTACGAGTTCACATGAAACGCAGAATAACTTCCTACTGACACAAATGACAGTTTTCCGAGTTCCCATAGAACACAGCATCACTTCCTGCTGTCTTTAGTGTTGTTTCGGCACAAACCAATGGAGTCTTGAGCGCAGCGCCACAATGCACTCTGAGTCATTGTTACTGACATTATGTGTACCAAATTTGTAGGAGGATTCGCGGTAAAAGAGTGGGGGAGAAGTCCAAATGGAGGAAAGCGCATGACAACTAGTGCAAGAAAAGTGCTTCCAAAAACACAATAATTTTAACATTTCAAAACACATACACAATAAATACATGTTCCTTGTATTATGTAATTCCTTATGGTTATTGTTACCAGTAATTATAAATCAAGAAGATTGTATACAATGATATCTCTGGAATGTCTATGAATTCTGACAGTGATGTCAGAAATGATAGAAGCTTTGCTTAGTTTAATCCGAATAATAAAGGTTAATAGTAATAAAATAACACCTGTCACTTTGTAACTCATCCAATACATTTGAATTTGTTATATGGTTAATTCTATCAGCAACATTCAGCACAGATTGAAACTTATCATGTTGGCCTTTGTATTTATGTAAGTAAGTATGTAAGTATTTACATATTTACATTTATATAAGCCCTAAGTATTTACAATATCTGAGCAGGTCCTACAGAATAATGACTGAATCATTTCCTCAATTCACATTTTAAGCCTTAAAATTGGCTGAAAATGCCTTGTTGGCCATCCATACACACTCTGTTGAAAATCCTCATAATTTGTGAAATACTTGTGAGATGTGCAAAATCCTATGGCAAACAGTACTTTCCCAGTACACATGAGTTCATAATAGTATTTTCACTATCTGAGTATGGTATCTGGACTAATGACTGAAACTTTTACTGATAACACGTTTTCAGCCTTTAAATTTGCTGAAAATGCCTTGTTGGCAATGCTTCCACACTTGGATGAGAAGGCTCATAATTTGGGAAATACTTGTTACATGATTCTAAAACTGTATCGCAAACAGTACTTTCCAAATACACACATGTTCGTAACAGTATTTTCATTATCTGATTATGGTATCTGGACAAATGACTGAATCTTTAACTCAAAACGCATTTTCAGCCTCTAAATTAGCTGAAAATGCCTTGTTGGCCATCCTTCCACACTTTGATGAGAATGCTCGTAATTTGGGAAATACGTGCCTTAAACTGTGTGGCAAACAATACTTTCCCATAAACACTAGTTTTTAAAAGTATTTACAATATCTGAGCAGGTCCTACAGAATAATGACTGAATCTTTTCCTCAATTCACATTTTAAGCCTTAAAATTGGCTGAAAATGCCTTGTTGGCCCTCCATACACACTCTGTTGAAAATCCTCATAATTTGTGAAATACTTGTGAGATGTGAAAAAACTGTATGGCAAACAGTACTTTCCCAGTACACATGAGTTCATAACAGTATTTTCACTATCTGAGTATGGTATCTGGACTAATGACTGAAACTTTTACTTATAACACCTTTTCAAACATTATTATTATTAAGATAATAAGAATAAGAATTCAAATAATGAATTCAATCAATAAGAATCAACAAGAATTCAAACACCTGTGTGGTTTTTATGTTGACTTTGGCAGATTTCTTTGCTACTGGATGCTGCACAGTATTCAGTCACTGGCTGTTGTTTTATGTCAATTTTCTGTGCATTTAGTCCAATGATCTAAATTACAGTAGTGGTTGGCTTTCACTGAATGAATGCACAGCATTACAAAAATGCCTGTAAACAGAGTCAATGTTGTTGTTGTAATAAGCTGCAAAGCTGCTGGGTGAGTCATACTGCAAATGTCTCTTCCGAAAACATTGTCTTTTATTCTACCAGACATTTTCATGTCCTGATAAAGGCTAGTTCCTTCTATCAAAACATCATCTAGGTCACTTTCTGTCCATGTCAAAACAGTTCTGTCCATATCAAAACAGGGACTTGCTGTCAAACCAATTGCTGCACACTGCTAGTTCCTGGAGCCTCCAAACTGTGCATCACCCTGATGAAATGAACCTCTTAACACCGAGATGTGTGGAATATCAACAGGTCTATCGAAAGGAACTTCATCTGTATTATTTTGTGTCCCTTTAGGAGCTCCGTAGTAATCCACAAAAACTGAACTGTATGTTCTCAGACAAGGTAACACTGCAAAATGTCTAGGTTGCAAAGGCAACCATTGTTCCCTGAGACGGGATCAGACTGATCATCAGATCTTTTAATACAATCGAAGACTCGCATTCACGTCGGATGGCAGAGGAAGTGACGATGCTGCGCTTCCATCCCGCCCCTGCCGGACCACAGTCCCCACTTCTTCTCTTCCTCTTTTTGTGTGAGCGCCTCGAAGGGGCACCGTACTGTATCGCAGCGCAGCAATAGATCTGGTCCCTTGTCAGGGAACCTTGGTTGCCTTCGCAACCTAGACATTCCCTATCACAGGGACTGCGATCTATTACTCATGGGAGCGTATATCATCACGCCAGTATGGCGATTACCCGAGGAAGGTCCACATCATAAAGTGGAGACACTGGAGTGTCTCTACCAGACATGCCAGTGGATGTGTGAGGAGAATGCTTGTGGAATAGTTTCTGCGACACATGCATACTCAAATCTGTGTGCCAAACACGGCATGTGGCAGTGCAAACCCAGTAACATCAAACATGTAAAACCACACAAATGTGTGTGTAGAGTTTGGTTGAATTACATTAAGCGGACGCTTTTATCCAAAGCCACTTAGAATTGTTCACGCAGCCATCAGGAGCAATGAGGGGTTAAGTGTCTTGCTCAAGGACACTACAGCATGCCGAGCCTGGGATCGAACCAGCAACCTTTAGATCACTAGACCACCAGCTCTACCGCCTGAGCTACCATCCCCTGAATAAACCTTGCCAATGTAGGGACATCCTAGCGCCCATTCTACACTCGGTAGACTGAGCCGAGAAGCGAGTGAGGCAGAGGGAGAGGAGCAGGAGTGCCTGGAGCAGGGCCTGCATGTTAATGGCGGAGGCTGCCTGCCCAACGGCAAGTGAGCCTTCTCCTCCAGCATCGCTATCTTTTTGGCCACATCGGAGGGTAGGGTGGGCTTCTTCCCCAGGTCGATGACTTCCTCTGGGGCAAGACATCCGTCGACGGGCCCTTCCACCTGAGCCAGGACCAGCTTCTGGGCTTGGTCCGCAGGCTCGGTACTCTGTGATGTCCTCCACGAGCAGCGCCTCGGCGTACTGCCTTCGCAGGCACATCGCGCAGGAGCGGTGGCAATCTCCCTTCTCCCTGTGGTGTCTGCCATCCGCGTATGCCCCACCTAGATATCATGTTTGTTCGCTCCCAAACGAAGATAAGAAAGAATAACTAATCAGAAAATCAATACACTATCTCACCAAACAGTACTCGAGCCGGAGACTCACACCAATTTGTACAAGTTAGGAACCTGAACGTGAAACAGACCCTTGTTGTAAATTTGAGAATGTTGATTAGGATTAGTCTAACGCAAAGTAAGAAAAGAAGAAGAAAGAAATTGGGTGCTGCGGTTATATAACACTGCGGGAGGCGGGACGGAAGCACAGCTTCGTCACTTCCTCTGCCATTCGGAGTGAGTCTTTGATTGGATTACATAATCTGACAATCAGTCCCATGTGTAATAGATCGCAGTCCCTGCGATACGAAACATCAGTGCCAATAAAAAAATCCTGAATTTTAAATTAAATGATCTTATAGACGCAAAAGCTTGCTTGTTAAGATAGGAATGACTTAAGATAGTTTTGTAAATCCACTGTTTCCTTTGAAAATAATTTTTCTTATATAATGACAGTTAAAAGTTGGTTTCCCTGATTAAGTTTTCACTTTTTCAGTGCACTCACGTATGCAAAGAAAACCTCCACCCTCCTCCTCTGGCGATCACCAGGGCATCGACAGGTTCTTGCTGAAACAGGATATCTGTCACATCGCGGTCCCCTCTAACCCCACCGTCCCCCTGTGCCTGTGCGACAGATGAGGGGAAGGTCAAGGGCCTCCGAAAGGTTCCCTTGTGAAAGCACCCCCCCCGCCCCCCCCGAAGCAGCTCGGAAGACGGCTTCCTCTCCGTGTGCCGCTGGCAGCAAGCATCTGGGACAGATGCTCCGGGGGTTGGGGGGTCTTTTCTTAAGGTTTCTCCACTCCGGCGACATCTGACCCGGAGATGGTCTCTCCACCTGCCCCCCCACACCTCAGCCCAGCTGCTGTGGTACCTCACATCGGGCAGGATAGCTGCGTATCTCTTCCATGGATTATTTTACCGCCATTGCTGCTTCACTGTACAGCCTTGGACCGGTGGAGCTAGTCGCCGCAAAAGTTAATTCTTAACCAGGCCAGGAAACATTTGAAGTAAATAAGAGATTGAAACTTGTCAACTCATTTGGAATACTTAATAAAATGCTAGTATGCCATTGCAGCACATTTCTTAAAAAAAAAAAGGAGGGGGGAAGGTTGCAGTAGCAGATGGTTCAAACTGTCTGTCGGTCCAGATGGTGACATCAGATCTTATTAATCGCAAGACGAGGTGGCCCTCAGAGGACCCTGCGCTGAGAGCCCCTTGGTATGACGAGACGCAAGTGAATTTTTAAGCATCGCAACGGGGATACCTAAGGTGCTCCTAAGCATTACACTCACAAGGCGCTCTATTAATTGGAGTCAAGTTGTTAATTTGACTTTGCAGCAGACTTTGGTCATGGTAGTCATTTGCACTTATCACTTCTGATGACTTCTGATTACCAAAGATTGTCTCGACTGATCAAAAAATGTATAACAGCAAGTCATTTTTTATAAAAGGTAAATTTCATTTATGTTGCCACATTACAGGCTCTTGCACAACCAGTCTTTAGATAGACAAATACTGTTCTATATAACTGTGGCTAGATGTCCCATGTCGGTGAATTATTCAGGGTTGTCAGGTCGCACGACAAGGAAAGATATTCCACAACAATCTGGCACAAGGTGGCTCTTCAGAAAATCACTGCACATAGTGCAATTTCCACTTGAATACTACTTAAGTCCTATTCAAATGATTCAGCTTAAATTATCTTGCATCCCATCATTCTGCCATGAAATCATCCCAGCCACACACGGATGATTTCACCACTATCCAGCTGATATCTGATGATAAATCCAGCTGATTTGTAGTCTGTAGCTTTGAGTTTGCCTGTGGAATGAAACCAATTTAATTTGCAGTTTTTTTTAACCCAGGCCTGATTGAAATGTTATATTCCCATCATATATAACATAGCACGACCTCACTGAACATTTTTAGATATTTAACATTTTTTTTAAAGCTTAAACGTTTGGACCATTGGACTGAATTTAAGCACAGTGAGAAGTTGCAGCAGAGTGGTAAGTTTCTCAAAAGTGAAGCATTCAGTGAGGTTGTGCTGTCACAACCTCAATGTCACCTCAATGTAGACTTCTGGTGTGGGCGATGCTGGCAGAATATCGCGTGACTGTGGTAGTTTCGCCTATGATGCTCCACCCAAGATTCAAGATTCAAGATTCAAGATTTTTATTTGTCACATACATATACATACTTCCATACATATATGCAGTGAAATGTAATGCAACGCACCCGGTGATAGCACACAATAAGTCCTAGGAAAAAGTACAAAAATAAAATAAAATAAAAAGTAGAAAATTCCTTTCTAATAGACCGACTAACTGACTCCTAAAACGTAATACAGTAAGTGGAATACTTATAGAATAAGATAAAAATATAAAGAATAAAATACAATAAAAAATAAATTGAAATAAAATGGAATAGATAGAAGGAATATGCCTATGTATATACAGATATGTGCATTTAAAGTGGTATGTGAATAAAAGTGGCATGTGAATGTGAATAGAGTGAGGTAGTGTTTGGGATGATACAGCACAGTATACAACAGTACGGCGCAGCAATACGGCATCACGAACAACCCTGAACAGTGATACAGTATGCGGTACAGTATGCTACATACAGTACAGTAGGTAGTGGAGCCTAGTGCATGGCTCAGTTAGGACCCCTGGTGAGGTCAGCGTTGACAGTTCTAATGGCTTGAGGGAAGAAACTCCGTCTCAGTCTCTCTGTTCTCGCTGCGTGACTGCGGAGGCGCTTGCCTGACCGCAGCAGCTGAAACAGTCCGTTGTTGGGGTGATGAGGATCCTTCATGATCCTACGGGCTCTGCTACTAGACCTCCTGGTGTATAACTCCTGCAGGGAGGGGAGGGTAGTTCCAGTGGTACGTTCAGCTGAACGCACCACCCTCTGCAGGGCCCGCCTGTCCTGGGCAGTACAGTTCCCAAACCAGGCAGTGATGTTGCCTGACAGGATGCTCTCCACTGCTCCAGAGTAGAAGGACTTGAGGATCCTCACGAGACCCGGAATTTCCTCAGCTGCCTGAGGTGGTAGAGACGCTGCCTCGCCTTTCTCACCAGAGTGTCTGTGTGAACAGTCCATGTTAAGTCCTCTGTGAAGTGGACTCCCAGATATCTGAAGCTGCTCACCCTATCGACAGAAGTCCCATTAATCCACAAGGGCGCGTGCGTCCTCGATTGTGATCCACGCCTAAAGTCCACAATCAGCTCCTTGGTTTTGCTGACGTTCAGGTGTAGGATGTTGTCCTGGCACCAGAGTGACAGGTCAGCCACCTCCTCGCGGTAGGCCTTCTCATCGCAGTCGGTGATCAGGCCCACGACCACGGTGTCGTCAGCAAACTTGATGATGGTGTTGGAGCTGGACCTGGCCACACAGTCATGTGTGTACAGGGAGTACAGTAGGGGGCTGAGGACGCAGCCCTGGGGGGATCCTGTATTCAGGGTGAGGGAGCTTGACATGTACTTCCCCACCTTGACCACCTGGGGGCGGCCTGTGAGGAAGTCCAGGATCCAGGTGCACAGCGGACCATTCAATCCTAGCTCCATCAGCTTGGCAGCCAGTCTGGTGGGAACTATGGTGTTGAAAGCTGAACTATAATCAATGAACAGCATTCTCACATAGGCCCCCTTCTGGCCATCCAGGTGCGTGAGCGTGGTGTGCAGTACCTGGGAGACCGCGTCATCCGTGGATCTGTTCTGCTGGTACGCGAACTGCAACGGGTCCAAGGTGCGGGGGAGGGAGGCGCAGATGTAATCCTTAATCAACCTCTCAAAACACTTCATGACCACCGAGGTGAGGGCCACCGGACGGTAGTCATTCAGGCAGGTTGGAGAGGCGATCTTCGGGACAGGAACGACGGTGGACCTCTTGAAACAGGATGGGACCACTGATTCAGCCAGGGAGATGTTGAATATTGTGGTGAACACCGGAGCTAGCTGGTTAGCACAGGTCTTCAGTACTCGTCCAGATATGCCATCTGGACCCGCAGCTTTCCTGGTGTTCACCCGCATCAAAGCCCTCCTGACCTCGTGCACGGACACTGAGAGTGCACGCTCATCCCCAGCGGTGTAACTACAATTAGCCAGCGAGCTAGCGGTGCTGCTGCCAGACTCGAACCGCGCATAAAAGGAGTTCAGTTGGTTGGCCAGGGAGGCGTCCACACTCGTGGCTGGGGAGGAGCTGCTCTTGTAGTTTGTTATTGTTCGCAGTCCCTCCCACAAGCGTCTTGTGTCCCCCCCGCTCCATCTGCAGCTCCACGGTGTCTCTGTACGTCCGTTTGGCGTCCCTCACCGCCCTCCGCAGATTGTACGACGCCGCTTTGTAATTGTCCATGTTACCAGATACAAGTCCGTCGTTGTAAGCGGCCGTGCGCGCATTCAGAGCGCAGCTGATGGATTTATCAACCCATGGTTTCTGGTTTGGAAATATCCGAACTTTCACCGTGGGAACGATTTCATCCGCGAGCGTAGCCACGAAACTTACTACAACCTCCGTAAACTCGCTGACGTCACTTGAACTTGTTTGGAACATGTCCCAGTCTACGTCAGTCAGAGCGTCCTGAAGCGCAGCCTCTGATTGGTCCGTCCACCGCTTCACTTCCCTCGTCATCACCAGATCCCGCGCGATCAGAGGCCTGTAAACAGGAAGCAGCGAGATCGCGGCGTGATCTGATTTCCCGAAAGCAGGGAGCGACACGGGCTTGTATCCGTTCTTGTAAGGAGTGTAACAATGGTCCAGAGTTCTGTCTCCCCTGGTGGCACACGTGATGTGTTGGTGGAAATTCGGCAGAACTTTTTTAAGGTTGGCCCTGTTAAAGTCCCCAGTCACCACCACAGCCGCGTCGGGATGTCTGTTCTGAAATCCGCACAACACATCGTACAGAACCGACAGAGCTGCGTCGGTGTCCGCTTGCGGTGGGATATAAACGGCTGTAATGATGACCGTGCTGAATTCCCGGGGGAGATAAAATGGACGGCATAGTATGGTCAGCTGTTCCAGGTTCGGCGAGCAGGAGTGGGAGAGGAATTTGGTGTTGTTGGCGTTACACCAGCGGTTGTTTACCATTAGGCAGACGCCTCCACCTTTGGATTTCCCCGACTCTCCCGTTCTGTCGCCGCGGAACACGGAGAAGGCCTCGGCTGGACGTATGGCTTCATCCGGCACCAGTGGGTTCAGCCATGTTTCCGTCAGGCAGAGGACGCAACAGTTCCTCGTGTCTCGCTGGAATTGAATCCTCGCTCGAAGTTCATGTGGTGTGTTCCTCGCTCGAAGTTCATGTGGTGTGTGGTGTGTTCGGGAACCTCCGGGACAGAGACACAGAAGACGGAGTTATAGACACCAGTTTATTGTATATAATAAATGTAATAATAATAATAATAAATGCTGCGCGAGCACCTTGTGTCGATTACGCACATTTTGGTATTTTTTAGTATTTTTACAGCTTATAGAGCTTATTGTGCGTAATCACCGGGTGTCATGACATTTCACTGCATATATGTATGACCGTATGTATATGTATGTGACAAATAATCTCTCGAACTTGAACTTGAACTTGAACTTGAACTTGAAATGCACGGGCTTCTCTCCTGAGTGTGTGTGGGGAGGGAGGTTTTACCTGTTGCTCGTTTGACCAATCAGAGCAACAGGTATGCAGCCCCTCTGATCACAATTTCGTAGATCTACGTCAAGTGTGGCTGCTCAAACCACACCATCCTCGCACCACATACTCCCGACATCAAACTGAGACCAGAATACCTGGCTGAAGCTGATTTCATAATAAGGATATCCAAACGACAGCATTTGAAGAAATCAAGAATATTTCCTCGTTAGAAGAATACAATGTTTTGTTATTACAATATAGGATTTTTTGTAGGGCTATCAAGTTAACGTGATAATAATGGGTTGACGTAAATTTGCCTGACCCGTAGTTAAGATGGCACTGACGCCTCACACAATGAATTAAATCACAATGAGGCCCCAGGGTATTTGTAGCCTGGCTATAGTGGAGTGGATGAAGTTACATGTCTCTATTTGCACCCGTGGAGAGGTGTACACACAAACAACAATGGTGTGTGAGAACTCCCTGGGCATGTAATATGGTCAAAGACTCACTGCCAGCAGCTCCATGTCCCAACTGCAGATAGTCACTTTAAGATCAATCTTATTTACCAGGTCACCAAAGCCAGCACACAGCACTTTTTTTCTTATTGAGTGCTGTTTGTAAACTTAATACCTACTATGTCGACTGTATGATATTACAAATTTTATTTAAATAGTTAGTTGCTATTTTGTATTCTTACCCACAGTCATATCTGTTGCTCTATGCGAGTGTAATACATCCACCAAGTTTGGTCTATTAACTCTTTCCCTGATGCAAGAATGGGATCTACATCAGGAATGTACTGCTCCAAAATGAGTGAAGTAGACCAGAAAGACTGAAAAACACCACAATTAATGTTAAAGTTAAATTGTTATAAACTTTGTTCTTGGACAGACTAATCATTTTAGAGAGGAAATCGGAGACAAATACTTTAGGTTAATAAAGTATTTAATCTTGTACAAGAGGAGCAGTTTCAGTGTAACAACACAACAGAGTGCCACAGAGGAAGTGCTCAGTTCTCACTGGAGATCTTACTTTTTTATACAGTTTTCTTGGAGTGACGGAGCTGACGAATCGTTGAGATGTCGGTCAGCAGATGTCGCGCGTCTCCGCATGGGTCCTGCTGATGAGACCGTTTTGCTCATGGGGCAGTTTCGTTGAGACAGATCATCTGTTGAAGTTTCCTTATCTGATGGTCGAGACATGTTGCCTTTCTCCTCTTTACATTAAGGCACAGAAAGTGACTAGGTCATGTCTTATTTAACACATGAACTCCATATAGCCTTTAGAAGAAAAGCAAAGTACACATACCGTGTACAATTGTTGTTATTAACCTTGTTAATTAACCTTGTTAATGTGAAAAGTACAGCAAAACATAGACATATAAAATTCTTATAACAATTTTGAGCGCGTAAACAAAAAAAAAAAACATGTATTGGAGAAAGCAGCACTGCCACTGTATCACTACGGAGCAGCGATCTGGAATCATATTCAGTGCATGGTGTGATGCAGTGGTGGGGCCAGAAAAACAGTTTGGAAGCCAGGGTGCTGGAAGAGCAATGCAAGTTAAACCAAAGCAAACGTGTTGTTCATCTTTCAAAAACAATTTTCAGTTTTAGGTGCCGCTCAAAATCGTGTTCCAGTCTATATCTAATTAATTAATTTTGGAGCAGCACACTCCTACTGATGCTCCCGTTGTCAGAACAGGGAAGGACTTGAAGGGGACCTATTATGCTTTTCCTTATTTTCTGTCAAAGATATAACGTTACATCGCAGATGTTCATATTAGACGTGGCCAAAGGGTCAAATAATGAGGTAAACTAATGACAAAGTAATCGTTGTGAACAAAACGCTCAGGCTGTCAACCGTTCTGCATGCTCGGTTTTCAAAGTTTTTTTCTACTTTCAGCACATTTGGTAATCTGCACAATGTGAATGTGTGTTTCTCCAAACAAAACCAATAAAAATAGTGTGTTCTATTGAAGATGTTTTTATTAATTTTACTTGTTTTATTTTCTGACATTTACAAAAAACAAAAACATCCCCGCGTGACAGAGTCCTGGTGTGTTGCAGTGCAGTGTCTGTGTTTCCCACAAACCTGGAGCATGGCAACCAAAGTTGGAACTAACTTTTAAACGAGGCCTTGTAGATCTGATATGAGTGAAGATTCAGCAACTTGATTGCTTATTTCTTGTCTCAAATTTGCTCAGAAACAAATTTAAGTGGACTGATGAGGTAAAATCAGTGAAAGTTTACTGAGTAAATAAAATAGAGCCTCACAGAACCCACAACTTGTGCGCTTTTAAACTTTTTATCTTTGTTCCTGTCTACACTGTGTCAAACAAATCTGTCCATGTCCTGGTCAACACTCTTTCGCGGGTGGCCAAACTGGCCATTTGGAAGAGCAGAAAGAACGCTGTGAGGGATCAGGGGTCAGTAGATCCGGCCCAGATGACGATTGGTCTACTCTCAGCCCACCTCAGAGTGGAGTTTGAGTTTTACAAACTGACTGGCAAATTGGCACTTTCAGAAGTATATGGGGTGTTGGGGAGGTGCTCTGCTCTGTCCAGGATGATTCCTTCATTCTTAACCTGTGATTTTCCTGTGGTAGCTGTGATCCCCTCTCTCTCTCTCTCTCTCTCTCTCTCTCTCTCTCTCTCTCTCTCTCTCTCTCTCTCTCTCTCTCTCTCTCTCTCTCTCTCTCTCTCTCTCTCTCTCTCTCTCTCTCTCGCTCTCTCTCTCTCTCTCTCTGTTTCTCTCTCCCTCTCTCCCTCTCTCTCTAAGGAGGTAAACTGTAAAAAGCAGAAAGTCTGGGCTACAAAGGGAGCTGTCCTTATAGTGAACAGCTGTCTCAATCCTGGTGAAGGAATCAACAGATCCCTGCGTACCTAATTATGTCTGTACACTTGCTGACCCTTGATTTGTCTCTGGTTTTGTTGTTTTTTTTGGTTCCTTCGTGATCAAGTTTCTGCTGCTGTGACATGACTTACTGAAAATAAAGGAACCTTAAATGTCAAAAGTGTCTCTCTCTCTCTCTCTCTCTCTCTCTCTCTCTCTCTCTCTCTCTCTCTCTCTCTCTCGTTTTCAGGACTGGCTACAGGCCAAAAACCTGCCAGAGGAGGAATAAGGTCCTACCTACCTCAAAGGTAGGTAGATACATAACGGAAAAAGTTATGGACAGAGACAAAAAAAGTCGACCTAACTGAACCTACATCAGGGTTTCCACATTATTATTAACTGTCCGAGCAGAGAGGAGAACACAGTTGATCACCACAACACTACCATCCACAACTTGTATCACAGTCTGGATAACCGGTGCTGAGACGTCATTTATCAGCCCATGAAAGTGCAGCTCTATTTTCACAGACACCACGGTGAATTATAACAATGACAAGTCCTGGTTTACGGGCAAACGTACACCGTTCTTTTAAAGGCATTTCATCTACATTGAGCTGCCTGCAGCTAAACGCAGATGGCTTCATTTGAAAAAGTGGGAGGCATTTAAGAGAAGAGAATAACATGGAAAAACACACATCTGTGAAAGCAGTTAGATACATTTATATGAATCCTTCCATAATAAGTCAAATTTCAAAATAATGGCAGTCTTCTTGCCATTATAACATAAGATAATGGCAATAACATAAGATAATGCCATAACATAACAAATAACCATTAAATTGGTTATATGTCATGTTAAATTGTATAACTTGGTTATATGTCATCTTAAATGTATTTAGTAATACCATCAATATTATTATATTCTAGCCAAAGTGTTCATTATTATATGAAGTCATTTGAAAAAATTCCACATAATTTTATTTCAATTTATATTCATATTCATTCAAATATGTTAAACTGGTCTAACATTTGGAATTTGAAGAATTGGGAAATTTGTAATTGGTGCCGATTTAAAACAATGTATTTTATGGAATCTCAGAAACCTGGAATACGTACCAAACGTGATTTACATTTACATTTACATTACATTTAGTCATTTGGCAGACGCTTTTATCCAAAGCGACTTACAAGGGAGAATAACATTCAGCTACATTGCGACAGAGATTAGTGTAACAACAACATTGGTGTAACAATAAATACTGCAAGGTGGTGCAAAGTAATTGTAGATTAGGACTGGAGGTACTCACTGAAGAGCTGGGTCTTCAGGTGCTTCTTAAAGACAGAGAGGGAGGTCCCCGCTCTGGTCATTTTTGGCAGCTCGTTCCACCAACGTGGAACTACAAATGAGAATAGCCTGGATTGCCGTGGCTGTATGGCCGGCAGAGCCAGGCGACGCTCATTTGACGAGCGCAGCATCCGGGGGGCAACATGTGCTCTTACAAGAGCATTTAAGTAGGCGGGAGCATTCCCAACAATCACTCTGTAGGCCAGCATAAGAGACTTGAACTTGATGCGGGCGGCTACAGGTAACCAGTGGAGCTCGATGAGCAGCGGAGTGACATGTGCCCTCTTTGGCTGGTTGAACACCAGTCGCGCCGCCGCATTCTGTATCATCTGAAGTGGCTTCACCGCACAGGCCGGCAAGCCTGTTAAGAGGGCATTGCAGTAGTCGAGACGGGACATCACCAAGGTTTGTACCAGCAGTTGAGTGGCATATTGGGTCAGGTACGGCCTGACTTTTCGGATGTTGAGTAGTGCGAAGCGGCAGGACCGGGAGACTGCGGCAACATGGTCCGAGAATGTCAGTTGGTCATCAATAATGACACCAAGATTCCTTGCAGCCTTGGTAGGAACAAGAGATAGAGAGTCGATTTTAATATCAATGTTGTGATAAATACCTTGTTTGGCCGGGAAGACCAGCAGTTCCGTTTTCGCCAGATTTAGTTGAAGATGATAATCCTTCATCCATGTGGATATGTCAGCGAGAAAATCCGAGATCCGCGTCGAGATAGTAGGGTCGTCTGGCGGGAAGGACAGATAGAGTTGAGTATCATCCGCATAGCAGTGATATGAAAAGCCATGTGAGCGGATGATCGGGCCCAGTGAGGTGGTGTATATGGCAAAGAGGAGGGGTCCTAGCACCGAGCCTTGGGGCACCCCTGTGGTGAGGTTGTGAGGCACAGACAGCTGGCCTCGCCATGTCACACTGAACGAGCGCCCAGTAAGGTAAGATTCGAACCAGGAAAGTGCACTGCCCGTTATGCCCATGCTTGAGAGTATGGACAGGAGTATGCAATGATTGACAGTGTCAAAAGCAGCTGATAAGTCTAGCAGAATGAGGACCGAGGATTTGGCAGCAGCTCTAGCAGTTTTTAAGGCCTCTGTCACAGACAACAGGGCTGTTTCAGTGGAGTGACCACTTTTGAAGCCAGATTGAAGTGTATCAAGAAGGTTGTTTCTTGACAGGTACTCTGTAACCTGTCTAGAGACCGCCCTCTCTAAGGTTTTGGAAAGGAATGGGAGGAGAGAGACCGGCCGATAGTTTCCTACTTGATTGGGATCGAGTGAGGGTTTTTTGAGCAGTGGTGCGACCCGAGCCGCTTTGAAAGCGGAAGGGAAAGTGCCGGAAGTTAGGGAAGAATTAATCACATGTGTGATTGCCGGGGTGATAGTCGGTGATATGGCTTGAAGGAGGTTGGATGGGATCGGATCTAGCGGACAGGTAGTGGGACGGCTACATGTTAGTAGTTTAGATACCTCACTTTCAGCGAGGGGGGTGAAACCAGGGAACGATGAGCCTAGGGCTGGAGAAGACAGGTTGTGAGTAAGTTGTTTAGTGAATTGGCTGCTGATGGCTGCCACTTTGTTAGTAAAAAAGGAGGCAAGGCAGTCGGCAGTGAGGTTAGTAGCTGGGGGAGGTGGTGGAGGGTAAAGCAGAGACTTGAAGGTGGCGAATAACTTACGTGTGTCTGTGGCACCGTTGATCCTATCGTTGAAGAAGGCCTTCTTAGCAGCAGTGATGCTGGAGGAGAAGGAGGACAGCAGTGTCTGGTAGCTAGCAAGATCCTCAGTTGTTTTGGATTTGTGCCATTTCCTCTCGGCTGCTCTGAGGTCGGTGCGCGTTGTCCGGAGGGTGTCAGTCAGCCAAGGGTGCGACTGGGTTGAACGAGCAGGTCTGGTGGATAGTGGACACAGGCTATCCAGACATGAGCTCAAGGTGGAGCAGAGGGAGTCAGTGGCATCATTAACCTGCAGAGAGGAGAAAGTGCCGTGGGGTGGAAGAGAAGAGGAGAGCACAGAGGAGAAGTGGGTGGGAGACAAGTTGCGGAGATTGCTGCGGATAGTAACCATGGGTGGGGAGGTGGGGGGTTGTTTTGGTAGCTGGACATTGAAGTGGATGAAGAAGTGGTCAGAGAGATGAAGAGGAGTGACCCATAGGTTGTCGGTGGTACAGCTCCGAGCAAGAATGAGATCAAGCTCTTTGCCAGCCTTGTGAGTCGGTGGAGTCGGGATCTGTCTTAGGTCGAACGAGCGAACCAAAGACAGGAAGTCAGCCGAGCTCGCACTGTCCAAGTGGATGTTCATGTCTCCGAGGACGAGCATGGGACACTCGTGCTCAGGGATTGATGACAGCAGGGTGTCAAGCTCATGTAGGAAGTCACCTAGTTGTCCTGGTGGACGGTAGATGACGACCACATAGGCTTTCACCGGAGCAGTCACCAAGACGGCGTGATATTCAAAGGAGGCAAAGTTGTTTAAAGGCAGCAGTGGATTAAATTTCCATGTGTTGGAAATTAGCAGGCCAGTCCCACCACCACGGCCAGATGGTCTGGATGTGTGGGAGAATGAGTAGTTAGTGGAGAGTGCAGCCGGGGTTGCGCTATCTTCCGGTTTAATCCATGTCTCAGTGAGAGCAAGGAGCTCTAAGGAGAGTTGGTTGGCATGACCAGAAATGAAGTCTGCCTTGTTAACTGCAGATCGACAGTGACAGTGAACAGTGATTAAACGGAACCCTGTGTATTGCTGTCTGCAGCTGTATTTGTCACAGTTTTGGGTTGTTCATTGATTTCCAATAAACTATATTTGCATAAAGCAAACATATTTCTCCCCTCCCATGTTGATAAGAGTATGAAAAACTTGAAAAATATCCCTTTAAGGTACATTTTCAGCAGATAATAAATGTGTGATTAATTTGCGATTGATTAAAATTAACTATTGATAATCATGTGATGAATTGTGATTAAATGTTTTAATCGATTGACAGCTCTAGTTTTTTTTCTTGTTTTGTAAACCAATTTTGTCTTGGGTCTTCTTGGGCACTTTTGCTATGCATTCACTTTAGCCTTTGTTTAGCACCTTAGGGTTAGGTTTATTTATAATGTTGGCAATACTAGAAACTCTATATACTGTACTCTATAACCTCTATGTTATATGAAACATAGATATCTATTACATCTATTGACAACCAATTTATATATAATAAAACAAACCAAAGCGTTAAGAACTCTTATAAAATCAAATTATCTCATTCCATTGGCAGATCATTCTGCTTGATTCAGTGGATTTTTCCAATTCTTTGTCCTTTATTGACTGACATTTTTTTGCAATGCAGTTGTGCCAGTAATGGTTATGTCTCATTTGTTTCCTATAAAGCCCACACAATCCTCTGTGTTGCAGATTGTCCTATTCTTTCCTGCACATACTGGTAGTAATGTCTCTCTGTCACACTGTAAGTCATAAGTTAACAAGATGGAGTTGGCCCACACTAACACTGTATTGCCTCAGTTTGTGTGTGTTCCACATATTGGCTTGGTTTTCTGTGGAGAGGTGACGAGGAGATGTACCCCCCTAATGGCTTTAATAAGGGACAAAGCCCTGTGGCCCTATCCATTAGATACACACACACACGCACACACACGCACACACACACACACACACACACACACACACACACACACACACACACACACACACACACACACACACACACACAGATGTTGATGTATGTGAAGCCTCCTTCACTGTGGCCTTTAGTAGTACAATTTATCTTGAATCGCTGTCCTCCTGCCAGCATTCTCCCCGCTCTCTTTCTCTTTCTCTCTGTTTGCCTTTGTCTCTTACTCCTCTTTAAATGTGATTCCAACTGAAGTGCATAAGCTTTATTTGTATTACTGATACAACATTTCCAAAGCAGTTATGACATCAAATAACAGCAAAAGGAAACGACTTATAATAACATTGACAAATACATAAAGGTACATAAATATAAAAAAAAAAAATAAAAAAAAATAATAATAATAATAATAATAATATACATGAATATATATATATATATATATATATATTAGTGTATATTATTATATAAATGTATATATATTCATGTATATATATAAATATATATATATATATATATATTTTTTTTTATCCAGATTTGTTTAACGCATTGTGACAGACAACTCTTTTTATGTATTTACTCTGAGGTGTACAGAACACATTGGCATGCTTATTGAGCAAGAAATATTGGAGTGATGAGCTCAATCCCCCCATTGGATAGAAGACTAGAGATCCAACAGGTGGCTGCAGGGGAGGTGGAGGGAGTGCAGCGAAGCTGGAAGCAAAGCTGGAAGCAAAGCAGGTAGGGCAGTAGGCATTGGTTGCCCAAATTGGCTAGCCCATAAGGAAGCGTGTGGCACCGTCCAGCTGTCTGACAGAACTAGCTCCGCAAGATACACCTCATTAAAAAAAATGTGTGGCTATAGCTGTGTTTAAAACAATTAAGATTTTGTTTTTATTTATCATAGTCATAAAGACACAAGATGTATCGAGGTTATCTTGGTAGTGGACACACAGGTATAATATTGTTATCCTGGGCCGAAACATGATAGTAGTAATGGGATTCATATCCTTAAAATGTACCCCAATAGTCATGCTAAGATGATCTGAATCGGAAAAAACTGAAATTACCCTTACATGCTATTTTTGCCAGAGGGGACCGCTGGTAGTGAGGCAAATTAGGTTGTACTGACGCTACCGGTGACTTCTACATTGATTAAAATGCGATGGGCAAACAAAAAGCAGAAAGCAGCTTGGGTCTGCCAGTTGCCACAATTGCCAGTGACATTTACAGATAACATAAAATCTTGTCCTAAATATTGCGGTAAAGCTGTTCCACCACTGATTTGCGTTAGGCTTAGGGGAGGGACCATAGATATAGAAACATAGATACCTCATTGGCCACTGCTGTACGTCACCGCTAAGCATCTATATGTCCGGCATATTCGGGTGGTCAAGATCTGATAGTAGATTAATAAAATGCGAACTGAGAAATGCAGACTTGGCGACATCAGATACAGTATAATTGGTAGATATATAGATAGATAGATAGATAGATAGATAGATAGATAGATGGATAGATAGATAGATAGATAGATAGATAGATAGATAGATAGATAGATAGATAGATAGATAGATAGATAGATAGATAGATAGATAGATAGATAGATAGATGGATAGATAGATAGATAGATAGATAGATAGATAGATAGATAGATAGATAGATAGATAGATAGATAGATAGATAGATAGATAGATAGATAGATAGATAGATAGATAGATGGATAGATAGATAGATAGATAGATAGATAGATAGATAGATAGATAGATAGATAGATAGATAGATAGATAGATAGATAGATAGATAGATAGATAGATAGATAGATGGATAGATGGATAGATAGATAGTCATATAATCTCATAATAAAGCAATAAAGCAATACAATTAAAGAAAATAGGAAAAAAAAAAGGCAATATATGAAACATTTTGAAAATATACATTAAATCTAACAGTTAACTGTACCCAATAAAATATGCCAATATACACTTAACCTAATGATAAACAACAGATATAATCAGAAATTACAGAAAAACAATAAAATTATAAAATGACCTGAAAAATAAAAAGGTAATAAAAGGTCTGTGGCGGCCAAAGGTGCATGGTCAAGCACCGGCAGTGGAATCCCGTTCCACAATAAAACTCTCACCATGTTGGCGCACCGTGGCCAGAAGGACTCCGTCTCCCTCCCTAAACCCTTACCTGTGGGCAGAGACTCCCACAAGTGATGCATGAAAGGGACGCGGGAGGGGCAGGGCGCGGAGTGAAAGGCGCCCTGGAGCGATCCGCTGGCTGCGGAAACGCCTCTCAGACCTGGGGGAGAAGGTGATACTTCCACTGCCAGCTGGGGCGCGTCCTCGCCAGTGTGAGCTCCCTGGAGCACGCCGTGACCGGGCATGGGCCCGCCGCCGCCGACAGGGAGCCGACCAGAGGACCAGACCCACGTCCGACCCCAGGACCCATGCAGGATTTGCAGGGTCCCCAGGCGGTCCTGCTGCCCCAGAGGACAACGGGGGCGCTACGTCCGACCCCAGGACCTACACGGGATTCGCAGGGTTCTCAACTCCCAGGGCAGTGCTGCCGCGGGAAATCAGGGAGCTGCACAGACGTCTGGGTAGGGGTGCAGACACTGCGGGCGGCCCGGCCACGACCGCCACGACTGTCCTCGGATGGAACTCGGCCAGGTGGTCTGGGTCGCCAGCCCGCCGGACCCCTTCCCTGGTTGGAAAGGAGTCACCAAGTACCGGAATTGCTACAAGGAGGTAGACATCAGGCTTTGCTAAACTCGGGCTGTTTGCAGACAATGGTCCAGCAACGTCTGGTTCTACCTGGGGCTTTGGTGGTGGCGTCACAGGTGGAGGTTTGTTGTGTGCATGGGGATTTTCACATGTATCCGCTGGTCCGACTCAAAATTCATTACAAGGGGAAAAAGCATAGGGTACAGGCTGCGATTAGTTCCCACTTGTTGCACTCCCTGATTTTGGGCACGCATTGGCCATGTTTTGACGTGTTGATGACAGAGGTTTGGGGAGTGCATTCACAGCTGGATTCAAGATTCAAGATTCAAGAGGTTTATTCGTCACATACATATACATACTTTCATACATATATGCAGTGAAATGTAATGCAACGCACCCGGTGATAACACACAATATGTCCTAGGAAAAATTTTCTTTCTAAAAGACCAACTAACTGACTCCTAAAACGTAATACAGTAATTCGAATACTTATAGAATAAAATAAAAATATATAGAATAAAATAAAATACAATAAAATAAAATGAAATAAAATGGAATAGATAGAGGGAATATGCTTATGTATATGGAATAGGCAATTATGTATATACAGATATGTACATTAAAGTGGCATGTGAATTAAAGTGGCATGTGAATACAGTGACTTAGTGTTTGGGACAATACAGCACAGTATACAACAGTACGGCGCAGCAATACGGCATCACGAACAACCCTGAACAGTGACACAGTATGCGGAACAGTATGCTACATACAGTACAGTAGGTAGTGGAGCCTATTTGTGTGGCTCAGTGAGGACCCCTGGTGAGGTCAGCATTGACAGTTCTTATGGCTTGCGGGAAAAAACTCAGTCTCAGTCTCTCTGTTTTCACTGTGTGACTGCAGAGGCGCTTGCCTGACCGCAGCAGATGGAACAGTCCGTTGTTGGGGTGATGAGGATCCTTCATGATCCTACGGGCTCTGCTACTACACCCCCTGGTGTATAGCTCCTGCAAGGGAGGGAGGGTAGTTCCAGTGGTACGTTCAGCTGAACGCATCACCCTCTGCAGGGCCCGCCTGTCCTGGGCAGTACAGTTCCCAAACCAGGCAGTAATGTTGCCTGTCAGGATGCTCTCCACTGCTCCAGAGTAGAAGGACTTGAGGATCCTCACTGAGACCCGGAATTTCCTCAGCTGCCTGAGGTGGTAAAGACGCTACCTCGCCTTTCTCACCAGAGTGTCTGTATGTACAGTCCATGTTAAGTCCTCTGTGATGTGGACTCCCAGGTATTTGAAGCTGCTCACCCTGTCAACAGAAGTCCCATTAATCACCAAATCACACGCCTAAAGTCCACAATCAGCTCCTTAGTTTTGCTGACGTTCAGGTGGAGGCTGTTGTCCTGGCACCAGAGTGACAGGTCAGCCACCTCCTCGCGGTAGGCCTTCTCGTCGCAGTCGGTGATCAGGCCCACGACAACAGTGTCGTCAGCAAACTTTATGATGGTGTTGGAGCTGGACCTGGCCACACAGTCATGTGTGTGGGGTGATATGATTTCCCGAAAGCAGGGAGCGAGACGGTCTTGTATCCGTTCTTGTAAGGTGTGTAACAATGGTCTAAAGTTCTATCTCCCCTGGTGGCACACGTAATGTGTTGGTGGAAATTCGGCAGAACTTTTTTAAGGTTGGCCCTGTTAAAGTCCCCAGTCACCACCACAGCCGCGTCGGGATGTCTGTTCCGAAATCCGCACAACACATCGTACAGGACCGACAGAGCTGCGTCGGTGTCTGCTTGCGGTGGGATATAAATGGCTATAATAATGACCGTGCTAAATTCCCGGGGGAGATAAAATGGACGGCATAGGTCAGCTGTTCCAGGTTGGCCCAGCAGGAGTGGGAGAGGAATTTGGTGTTGTTGGCGTTACACCAGCGGTTGTTTACCATTAGGCAGACGCCTCCACCTTTGGATTTCCCCGACTCCCTTCTGTTGCCGCGGAACACGGAGAAGGACTCGGCTGGACGTATGGCTTTGTCCGGCACCAGTGGGTTCAACTTTTTTGAACCCACTGGTTTTTGCTTACATTTTTTGGCGTACATTATGATAAAAAATGGAAAAAAATACTAAAAAGTGCAAGAGTCGACCGGAGCGCCAGCGCAGGCGACCGCAAGGGGTGGCGCCACTATCGCCACTATCGCTGGTAGGGAAATGTGAGTGTTGCGTGGCACACGGTGATGTGGAGGGGTCGTCGGCGGGCGCGACGGGTGCAGGGGTGGCGGAATCCCAAGTACGGTCTCCCCCGGTCCCTTTAAACTTCCCTTTCAACGATTTTCCGCTGGAGCAATCGCGAGTCGACACCCTACGCAGGGCCTTTGAGGGGGTAGTTAAAATCGATGGCGTATTGATGCGCCCAGACGCCGTGCTCAATCACCCATATTTTTTGGTGATTAGGGACAGTTTTTATCAAGTGAACCGTGACACTCAGGAGAGAGGAGATAACCAAGTTGTTGGTGCCGAAGAGTCGCCAGGAAAAGTTTTTCAAGGCGGCTCACCATAACCCGATGGCCGGTCACCTCGGTCACAAGAAAAACACAACAGCGGATAATGGCCCGCTTCTATTGGCCGGGTATTTTGGCAGATGTGCGTAAATGGTGTGCGGTATGTCCCGAGTGCCAGTTAGACAACCCTCCGGCTACGCCAAGAGCGCCATTGAGACCACATAGTCGAGGTCCTGTTCGAAAGACTCGGTATGGACCCGCGGGTATTGTTTCGTGTTAGTTCTAGTGGATTATGCAACCCGGTAGCCAGAAGCAGTGCCCCTGCTGAGTATTATGGCCAAAAGTGTGGCGCAGGCACTGTTTCAGGTCATCTCCGGAGTCGGGATTCTGAAGGAAATCCTGACCGACCAGGGCACTACCTTTATGTCACATACACTTCGGGAACTGTACGAGTTACTGGGCGTCCGCTCAATTCGTACCAGCGTATATCATCCCCAGACCGACGGCCTGGCAGAGCGGTTTAATAAAACGCTGAAAAACTTGATTTGAAAGTTTGTTCCTGATGATAGCTGTAATTAGGACAAGTGATTGGACCCTCTGTTGTTTGCGATGCGGGAGGTACCCCAGGCCTCCATGGGATATTCCCCCTTTGAACTCCTCTTTGGCAGGAGACCCCGGGGGGTGCTAGACCTAATTTAAGATAACTGGGAGGAAGGTCCTTGGACCAGTAAGAATGAAATACAGTATGTTATGGACCTGAGAGCAAAGTTACACGCATTGATTCGGCCGCTACCGCAGGAGAATTTGCTCCAGGCTCAGGAACGTCAGTGCCTCTTATACGACAAGGTGTTAGTGTTGCTCCCTATGTCAAGCTCTTAATTGCTCGTGAAGTGGCAAGGGCCTTTTGTGGTCACACGGCTGGTTAGCCATGTCGATTATGAGGTTGAACGGTCTACACAGGCAGGGGGCGACACAGATTTATCACCTAAACCTCTTAAATGAATGGAAGGAGGGGGCGTCTGTGGCTCTGGTCACGCCGGTCATTGAGTGGGATGAGTTGGGGCTGGAGGTTCAAAAAGCAGCTGATCGTACTGCAGCCCTGTTAAGTGACCATCCCTCTCTATCCCAGAGGGCGGATGTAGCTGCACTTCAGCGTCGCTTCTCTGATGTTTTCTCCTCCCTGCCGGGCCTCACTTCCCTCATACACCAGCATGTGGAGACGACCCCAGGGGTGAAGTTGGGCTCTCGGCCGTATCGCCTGCTCGAACACAAACGCAAGATCGTGCAGGTGGAATTAGAGGCCATGCTGGACATGGGCGTAATATAAGAGTCCACGAGTAATTGGTCTATTCCCATTGTGCTGGTGGGTTGCCTGATGGGTCAGTCCGGTTCTGCGTGGACAACCGAAGGGTGAACGCGGTGTCCAAGTTCGACGCCTACCCAATGCCCCGGGTTGATGAACTTCTCGACCTGTTAGGTACAGCTTGGTTTTTCACGACACTGGATTTAACCAAAGGCTACTGGCAGATTCCCTGGTCTCAGGAGTCCAAGGAAAAACCTGCATACCCTGTCACATACACCGTGGCGTACCTAGATGACATTATTATTCACAGCAACGCCTGGGAGTGGCATATGCAGCATGTGGGCACTGTGCTTGAGTCCCGTGCCGAGAAATGTGCCGTTGGACGGCGGGAGGTATGGTATCTGGGGTACCACTTGGGTGAAGGCCTAGTTTGACCCCAGCTTGATAAAACCGCTGCGGTCGCAAACATGCCGAGACCCAAGACCAAGAAGGAGGTGAGGCAGTTCCTGGGGCTAGGAGGTTTTCCCCCAACTTTTCAAAGCTAACCAGCCCCTTGACAGACTTAACTCAAAAGGGTGCTTCTGATCCGATCCAGTGGTCAGAGAACTGCCAGCAGGCGTTTGCGAGTGTAAAGTCAGCTCTCTGTGGGAAGCCAGTGCTGCTTAACCCTTACTTCTCTCTCCCTTTCTGTATGCAGACCGAAGCGTCGAACAGATGACTGGGCGCAGACCCAGGAGGTGGAGGTGGAGGGACTGTACCTTCGCTGCAAGCTCTCAGCTGTACCTTCGCTGCAAGCTCTCAGAGCGGGAGTCGAGATACAGCAGTGGGGAGATGGAGTGTCTAGCTATCAAGTGGGCAGTCAGTTCCCTCCGCTACTACCTCTTGGGACGAGCTTTCACCCTCGGCTTCCACCACGCCCCGCTGCAGTGGCTCCACCGCATGAAGGACCAAAATGCCTGGATCACCCGGTGGTACCTGGCTGGTAGCTGGGGTAATGTGGCGGACAAAGGGGCTTGGTCAAGCACCAGCTGCGGACGACAGCACGGTTCCCTTCCCCGTGGCCACCAAGCTCCCTCAAATCAGCCCAATCACGCCCTGACTAAGGCAGGGAGTTTTCTTGTTATGTCTGTCTTACAGAGGGGATCGGCGCACGGGCTCTTAAGCAGCCCAGCAGCGGAACCGCATTCCTTCTGCGGCCGAGAGGATCATTATTATCCACATTATTATAATAATAATCCTCAGTTGTTATATATAATTATGGCCAGCGTGCCATATTGTGAAATGGAAAGTGCATCACTAGTGCACCATTTGTAATAAACATCAATTTTAATGAAAATAAGAAATGCATCACGTTGCATCAAAACACGCAATTGTCCAAAAAACATTGAACACCGCTTCCAGTTATACTTGAAGTTGAAAAGTTGAATGTTAATCAATAAACTATTTGGCAAATCCATTGATTTCCCCTTTTTTTTTTAAACTATAGTCCTTGCTGTCATTATTAGGTAGAATCTCGTAAGGGATGAAAGTGGAATGAAATATCGCTCTTACTGAAAGATAGGTCTCTCTGCATTTATGAAAATGCATATACATGTATATATATATATATATATATATATATATATATATATATATATATATATATATATATATATATATTTATATATACATATATTCCCTACTGCCCAAACAGTCAAATAGCAAATAAAAACACACACACACGCACACACACTCACACACACACACACACACACACACACACGTTTTCCTACTTGCAATGTACGTTTTTGAGGTCCCAGTCTTTCTAATCAAATTATGGCCTGGCTCACCCCCTTCGAAGTTGACACGGCGATTTGTTGCTAGGCACTGGACTCGGTTAATGTCTCCGCGGCAACAAAGTGTGGTGTCCACTGGCTGGCTCTTGGAGGGACAGAGCAAATTTAGGCTTGTGTGTGTGTGTGTGTGTGTGTGCGTGTGTGTGTGTGTGTGTGTGTGTGTGTGTGTGTGTATGTTATATATAACATACATATATATATATATATATATATATATATATATATATATATATATATATATATAAAATAACGGTTACTCCCATTACTCCTACCACTAATGTTATATGAATAAAAAATAAAACCCATCACACTTTTTGTATCATGACCAAAAGGAACATGCAACAATAACAGCAACCATAACTCTAAATGTGTTGTGTGTGAGTGTGTGGCTTTTTTGTGTCTTTACAGGGAAGCAATAGTGTGTGTTGTGCCAGGTTGTGCTAATCCAGTTCCAAACATTAGCCAGTCGGCCAATATGATGCATTATTTAATATAGCCCTGAAAATACCTCGTAGTTGCTTGCTTTATACATCCTTGAACTACATTTTGTCATCACTCTACGTACATATAGCATGTTAAGATGGTCCACAATGGCAGCCATCTGAACATTCGACAACAATTTTCTGCTCTCTATAGACCATCCGGTAAACGAAAGAGCGGAGGTGAAGTGTGTGTGTGTGTGTGTGTGTGTGTGTGTGTGTGTGTGTGTGTGTGTGTGTGTGTGTGCATGCTGCGTATATAAGTTCCAGCATTGGGAGCAGCTGTTTTTGCATCCCACGGCCGTACCTTGCATCTCCAAGCACTGTCTAAGAAATGATTTGCTTCGAGCCCACTTTCCCACATGCAGAGAGAGAGACGGTTCCAGACAGCAGCTCTACCTAGATAAACGCAAACGTGTGCCGTTTGACCATGGCAGCATGGGCCCCTGAAGACCCATGAAAGCTCCTGGAGGCGGACCTTGTGCACAGCTTTAGCAGAACTGCAGCAGAGGCGCAACTGCAGTCTTTAGAGTGCTCTGAGTTTTTGCTCTCCACCTTAACGCCTCAGCGTCTATACGCGAGCGTTCGATTTTATAATTTTCTGTTTTCTTGTACTTTGACATTGTGGGAGAAGGTGAGAGAGTACTTTTTATTGAAACCAACAAACAAAAGGCTTGCGGGTCAAAACGTGACCACAAATAAAAGCTGCCATAAACAGGTCCAGGTCCGTGTGCCTCTCGATCTGGTCCGCAGGAACACATCTCCTGCACCACCATGATCTCCACTGCAGGATTAAACAACACATAAGAAAACTTTCCCATCCGGGTCCAACAAATCAGCGCAAATGAGGCTGATCAGGCGGACCCGGTACAGCTGCATGGGAGCTACGGCGGTAGGAAGCCAGCACCGTCACCTGCAGACCGGCCGCTCGTCTGCCAGATACCCCACCGCCCCAAGAGCGGGTGAGGAAGACCGCTACTGCCACCTGCGCACCTGCGCCCCTATGGATCACCTTGAACTAAAAGGGCTGAAGAGCCATCTACCAAAGGGTGCTCCACACAATGGTATCCTTCATGCGGTGGAGCCATTGCAGCAGGCCAGAGGGTGAACGGGCGCCCCAGGAGCCCCCAAGATGCACTCCTTCTCCACCTGCTGGGACAACAATGCACCCAGCCCACTTGGGTCTGCAAGCAGAAAGGGAGAGAAAAGTTTGATGTATACAGGTAGCGTCCCAGAGAGAGCTTGGTTCACTTTATCAAACGCCTGCTGGCATTTTTCCGTCCACTGTACCGGTTCTGACGCACCTTTCCGAGTTAAACCCACAAATCTCCTATCTGCCAGCCCTAAGAACTGCTTTACCCCTTATTGTCTGGGGTTTCGGACTGATCGTGACCGCGACAGTTTTATCTGGGGTCGGACGAGTCCTCCACCCAGGGGGTATCCCAGATACCCTACTTCCCCCCGCCCAACCGTACACTTCTTAGGGTTGGCGGTGAGCCCTGCCCACCTCAGGGACTCGAGCACTGCGCCCACATGCTGTATGTGCCTCCCCTCGGTGTCACTGTAAATAATTACGTCATCTAAGTAGGTGATGGCGTATGCCGTGTGTGGACACAGGACCCAGTCCATGAGTCTCTGAAAGGTAAGCTGGGGCAACGTACAACCCAAACAAAAGCATTACAAATTGGTGCAACCCTGGTGGAATGGAGAGAGGCAATTTTTCCATGGACTCTGGCGACAAGGGAATCTGTCCTTCATTAAATCCAGTATCGTTAAAAATCTACCTTTGTCTCCTTGACCGGTAGGTCAAGGAGTTCGTCGACCTAGGGCATTGGTTACGCATTGAATTTCGACACCGCGTTCATCTGTCTGTAGTCTACACAGAAGTGGACCGACCCAATGGGCTTATCTACCAGGTGCTGGTGAATGAGAGACGTGCGGCCTGGCAGGTTTGAGAAAATATCAGAAAACTGCCATTGTAACGTGTCCATACTCTGGCCGTGCAAGAGATGGTTACTCTCAATCACCACGGAGACCAGAGACAGGGACACTCGCTTCTTCCAGTCCATTAGGACTAAAAGGTGATAAATCTGAGTCGCCCCGACCTTTTCCATTGCACAACCTCAAAATCGACCTCCCCAACCTGCTGTGTGACCACGAAGGGCCCTTGCCACTTTGCAAGTAATTTAGAGCTGGACATAGGGATCAACACTAAAACCTTGTCTCCCGGTGCAAATTGCCTGAGCTGAGCACCTCTGTCATAAAACCGGCGCTGACGTTCCTGAGCCTGGGCAAAATTCTCCTGTGATAAACACCCAGCGTATTTAGCTTTGCTTGCAGGTCCATAACCAACTGAACTACAGTATGTTCTTACTGGTGCTAACTAGGCCCTTCCTCCCAGTTTTCCTTAATTAGGTCCAGCACCCCCGAGCTCTCCTGCCAAAGAGGAGTTCAAAGGAAGAAAATTACGTGGAGGCCTGGGGAACCTCCTGCTCAGCAAATAACAGAGGGTCCAACCATTTATCCCAATTATGGTTAACGTTTGCACAAAGTTATGAACCATATTCTTCAGCATCTTATTGAACCACTTCACCAGGCCATCGGTCTGGGGGTGGTACACACTGCCCAACAGCTCGTAAAGTTCAAGTGTACTTGACATAAAATAAGTGCCCTGGTCGGTCAGGATTGCCTTTGGATCCAGACTCGGGAGATGACCTGAAGCAGGGCCTGCGCAACAATAGTGGCCGAGACTTTCGAACGCCACCTCGACTAGGGGGAGGGGTCTCAACGGTGCAGTTGGTGTAGCCAGAGGATTGGCTAATTGGCACTCAGGACACGCAGAGCACCATTTTGACACATCTGCCCAAATGCCAAGCCAATAGAAGCCGGCCATAAATCGCTGCAGTCTTTCATTGTGTCCAAAATGACCGGCCATCTGGTTATGGTCAGCTGCCTAGAAAAGCGTTTCCAGGCAGCTTTCCAGTGGTACGTTGGGCTGAACACACCACCCTCTGCAGAGCCAGCCTGTCCTGAGCAGTGCAGTTCCCAAACCAGGGAGTGATGTTGCCTGTCAGGATGCTCTCCACTGCTCTAGAGAAAGGCTTGAGGTGGTAAAGATGCTGCCTCACCTTTCTCACCAGGGTATCTGTGTGTAAAGTCCATGTTAAGTTGTCCATGATGTGGACTCATAGGCACCTGCTCACCCTGTCAACAGTAGTTCCATAAATCACCAGCGGTGCGTGCATCCTCGGTTGTAATGCTCTCTTAAAGTTCTTAAAGCCCTCTTAGATGCTAGCATTTTGTAGTGTCCTTGAGCAAGACACTTAACCCCTAATTGTTCCTGATGGCTGTGTCCATTGGTGTTTGAATAATTGTAAGTTGCTTTGGATAAAAGCGTCTGCTTAATGAATAAAAATGTAAAAAAAAAAAAAGTTAAAGTCCACAATCAGCTCCTTGGTTTTGCTGACGTTCAAGAGGAGGCTGTTGTCCTGGCATCAGAATGACAGGTCAGCCACCTCCTGGCGATAGGCCTTCTTATCCTCGTCGGTGATCAGGCCCACCACGGCGGTGTGGTCAGCAAACTTGATGATGGTGTTGGAGCTGGACCTGGCCATACAGTTATGTGTGTACAGGAACCACCTGGGGCCTGGTTGTGAGGAAGTCCAGGATCCAGGCACACAGTGTGTTCAGTCCTAGCTCCCTCAGCTTGACGCGTAGTCTGGTGGGGACTATGGTATTGAAACCATAGGACCTCTTGAAGCAGGATGGGACCACCGACTCTGCCAGAGAGGCGTTGAATATCTGGGTGAGCACCGGGGCTAGCTGATTAGCACAGGTCTTCAGTATTCGTCCAGATATGCCATCTGGGCCCGCTGCTTTCCTGGTGTTCACCTGCATCAGAGTCCTCCTGTCATGTTCAGACACTGCGAGTGTACGCCCATCCCCAGTGGTGGAACCCCAATTTCCCGGCGTTCTAGTGGTGTTGTTACCAGCCTCAAACCGCGCATAAAAGACCTTCCGTTTATTGGCTAGGGAGACGTCAACACTCGTGGCTGCGGAAGGGCTGCTCTTGTAGTTCTTATTAGTCCGCAGCCCATGCCCAACTGTCTGGTGTCCCGTTGCTCCATCTGTTGCTCCACTGTGTCCCTGTACATCCATTTAGCGTTCTTCCCTGCCCTCTGCAGTAGTTATGACACTGCTTTGTTCTTGTTTATGTTGCCGGATACAAGACCTTCGTTAAAAACCAGCGTGCAAGCATTCAGAGCGTTGCAGATGGATTTATCCACCCACAGTTTCTGGTTTGGAAATATCCAAACTTTCACCGTGGGAACGATGCTGTCCACTAACATAACTATGAAACTCATGGCTACTTCTGTAAACTCGCTGACGTCACTGGAACTTGATTGGAGTAAATGTCCCTGTCGCTCAGAATGTCCTGCAGCACGGCCTCTGATTGGTCCGACCACCGCCTTACGTCCCTCATCACTACCTTTCCACGTACGATGCTGGGCTTGTAAACAGGCAGCAATGACATGGCGGCATGATCTGACTTCCCGAAAGCAGGGAGCGAAACGGTCTTCTTACATTGTTGTACAGTGTGTAGCAGCGGTCCAAAGATTTTTCGCCCCTGGTGGCACACGTGATGTGTTGATGGAAATTAGGCAGAACTTTTTTCACGTTCACCCGGTTAGTCAACAGCCACCACCACAGCCACGTTGGGATGTTTGTTTTGAAGTTCACACAACACGTTATACAGGTCCCATAGTGCTGTGTCGGTGTTCGCTTGCTATGATGCTATGTGCTGAATTCCGGTGATAAGGATGTGGTCAAGTGAACCGCAAGACGCACACAGTTTAAGAAGTAGGCACCCCTCAGGCGACTCAGGGAGTGGAACGGGCTGGACCTCAGTAGAGGCAGTGGACCACTCTGGGACTGGAATGGGCTGGACCTCGGGAGAGGCGGCCGACGACTCGGGGGCTGGATCGGGCTGGACCTCAGGAGAGGCAGCCAGCAGCTCGGGGACTGGAATGGGCTGTACCCCAGGAAAGGCGGCTGGTGGCTTGGGGACTGGAATGATAGACTCTGGAGAAAGGGGATGTGGAGACAGGGGGGCATGTCATTTCCACCGGTTGAATGCTAACATCCAGCAGAAGTTAGGATCCTATCCCCAGGAGATGGCGAGTGGCCGGAGGAAAACAGGCTCCTCCCCTTCCAACACCTCCTTCGATCCTCCAAAGTCCTGGCAGGAGAAAGGCAAGGGAGAAGCGTAGACACAGGAGTGCTGGGCAACGGAGATCCTGGGCTGCTGGGCAGTGGAGACTGGGGAGCGCTGGGCCGCAGAGACTGAGGAGCGCTGGACTGCGGCGACTGGGGAGCGCCGGGCCGCGGAGACCGCGGTGCACTGGGCAGAGCCGGGCTGTGCCGGGCAGCGCTGGGCAGCACCAGGCAGTGGGGAGTGTGGGCAGCCTTGGAACCGTGCCTTTTCCTGGGGAATTTCTGAGGGTCCCGAGAAAAAAACCCGCTGAAGGGGGTCTGCTCAGGATCCTCAGGGGCAAGAACGGGGCAGGAGAGAACCGGCCTAGCCGGCTTGGGCCTGGGGGTTAAGCCATAGCTCGGCTCCAGGGTCGTAACCCCGCAACGGCGGGCGGGGGGCGAGCAGTCCGGGGTGCCTGGAGGGATCGTCCAGGCCAGACCAGTAGGCCTACAGCTAGAGATTGACCCCAGGTGGGGAACACCATGAATTACATAAAAACCGGGTTCATGTTTGGTCGGCTCGTACTGTTGAGGATGTGGTCAAGTGAACCCAAACACAGGACAAACATGGATTTAGGAGTTTGTACAGGGGTTTAATGTGTAGATGGACAAGGAATCAGGAACAGGCAACAGAAGGGGGATCCTGACAGGCAGGGACTCATGACGGGGATGGCAGGGGCTCACAAACAGGCAGGGACTCAGGACCGAGGAACTGACAGGGAATTGGGGCCCCGGAGCAGGCGTGGAATCAGGAATCAGGAACCAGGAGCAGAGGAGCAGATGGAGAATCACACACCCGGGGAAACATGCAGGAACATAAACGCTAACACATGTAACACATGGCCTGGGGGTGGCATCTGCTCTTGTCTGCTCTGCTCGGGCCGGTAGAGGGGGTCCAGTCTTGGCCCCCGACTGGTGTGCCACTGGGGTCCCCTGCCCCATGGGCTAGGTGGCGGGGCTTGTATGTCCTTCTGCTTCCTGTTTGGGGGCGCTGGTTGGATGTTTTGTCTGGCCCTGGTCTCCTTCAGGGGGGGGCGACTTCTGTCATTGCACATGGCTGTATCTTTGCTCTGTAGCTCTGGTGCTCAAGGCAATTGTCACTGGGGGGCTGGGCTGTGGGTAGGGCGCCATCGTCTGTCATCTGTTCTGTGCTCCGCATGTGCAGCGGCCGGGGGCTGGTCAGCGGCCTGCTGGGGCCACATAACGGCTCGCCATGGCAGGGGCGCATGGTGGGTGCCTGTGGCTGCTCGCTGTGGGTTTGGTGCCTCCTGGTACCGGGTGTTCTGCAGCATGTGCCGGCTAGGGTAGGCGCTCAAGGCCTGTGGCCGAGTAGGGCATCTGGCCAATTGCGGAATGGCAGGCCTCGCCTTTGCGCGAGGTGTTGGTGGGCATGGGGGCCTTGCCGTCTTGGGCGGTTCTGGCAAGTGGGCAGTTCTGGCGGGGTGTCTGTCTGCGTGGGACCTGGCTCCACACCAGCGGTCCTTGCCCTGTACAGCTCTCTAGGACTGGTTTATGCTCCTCAGGGCCGTGCGTGGGTGTTGCTCCATGGGTTCAATGGGTCTTCTGTGGCTGTAGGGCAGAGTGCTCGGGGCTTTCCTGCAGTTGTGGAGTGTCTATACAGGACTCAGGGGTATTCAATACCATTCCGACCTAATACATCAGAACTAATGGGGACAAGTGCTGTACATTCACTGGTGGGCACGCAGACACACACACACACACGCACACGCACACACACACACACACACACACACACACACACACACACACACACACACACACACACACACACACACACACACACACACACACACACACGCACACACACACACACGGACACACACATAAACACACTGGCGGATTCATCACAGGCACACACACAAACAAAGCGTCAGCACCTGCATTGAACACACCCCCAAACACCCTCCTGATTACATCCCTCTCCTTTTCTCCCTCATTTACTGCTGTAGCTTTTTAAAGAAGAGGCTGAATTGTATTCCAATACCAATTCCAATTGAACTGTTCTTGTTCTTGTTCTTGATATTGTTTCAAATTAACTCATGTTCATGTTTTTCCGTGTACGTGCATTTGTCTCCCCCGTGGTGATTCTCCCCTTCTTGAAGTCGTAATGATGATTAGTTGCTTAAAGATCAAAACATGGTAAGATCGTTCTCCAAAGAGGGGGTTTAGTGGTGGTTCTGTATAACAAAAAGGTATGCTCTTGTCATCCCACAGGTCATCCACGGGACAGAGTTATTGCAAGCAGTTCTTGATGGATAAAGAATGAATAAAGGGCAGCATTGTAGGCTGAGAAATGAGTTGAAATGCACTTGCAAGTTAACGCTGTCCTAGATGCAATGTCATGCAAATACTCTGTGTTATATGCCAAGCGTGCTCATAGCACAGATAAAAAAAAAATAATGGAGGGAAAGAGGGATCTTCTCGGCCTGTTGTCATATCTTTTTTTCATATAAGAAGACACAAATAAACAAACCTACAAACAAAGAAACGAGACATATCAACCCACCTCTGAATATGGAAGGTATGCTCTTTGTGACAGTTTGTCAGATTCGGTGTGAAGCCGGGCTAAGAGCATTCACAAACGACAAACCAGATATCCATTCATTCCTATGGGGAGTTGGAGTTGCACTCGAAAAGCTGTAAAAAAATTGGTGTAAAATGTATTGGTGAAGGGCTCTATTTGTTTTAAATAAAGTCTTTTTTTTTTACTTTCATCAATCCATCATTACTAATGTCGGATGTCACCATATTCACTATCAATAATTGTTTTTTGCAAACACCTTGTAAAGAGGGTTTTAAACTCTCATTCATCGAAAACTGTAAATGTCCGGCTGAGCAAACTACCCTCTTTCGTACAACACTCCCATTTTGTCCTGACACAAATTATTTTGTGATGCGAAACCCAGACCCAGTTCATCTGACGACCCCTATGGAGGGACGCAGGCTTTAGTGTAGTGAAAATAACAAATCCCACCAAAAAAAACAATAATTATAATACTTAATTCTTGTAATTTATTTATTTATATAAAAATAAATTGATAAAGTGTCCTAATATCTGACTTGGTGCATTAGAGGCGGTTTGGGATGCTAGACGCGCGACTGGGTCCCCCTAAAAGTCAGAGTGAGCCCTTAATGCCACTTAATGTGCCCCAGAGGCAGAAGTTTGCTGCAGCTGTGTGTGTGTGTGTGTGTGTGTGTGTGTGTGTGTCTTTGTGTGTTAGGCGGGAGTGTGCATCGGGATGGGGTGTGTGCTGACTCGGGGGTTTTGTGGCCAAGGAGCATTAGTAAATTGGGGGAGAGCATTAGCGCATGCTTTCGAAGTCAGTGGTAGGATTTTGAAAACGGCAATGCGGCGATGTTCAATGAATGGTTGTTGCTGCCGTGTTGTTGTGATAAGGAAAGATCATTTGCAAAGTCGGTTTAATTGTACGTTGGATGTTGTGTGTGTGTGTGTGTGTGTGTGTGTGTGTGTGTGTGTGTGTGTGTGTGTGTGTGTGTGTGTGCGTGTGTGTGTGTGCGTGTGTGTGTGTGTTTGTGTGTGTGTGTGTGACAAGGAAATGGGAAGGGATAACATTTCTGCATACTGACAGTTTAAGGTGGGAATGGAATGTGTGTGCGTTTGTGTGTGTGTGTGAGTGTGTGTGTGTGTGTGTGTGTGTGTGTGTGTGTGTACCCAACTAATGGACTGTTGGTTCTTTCCACTGACAGCACAAGGCTTGACATGCCTTCCTTTCCCTTCGATTGAAGGCAAATTAACTGCAGATTATCACTTACTCCTGGGTTGAGTTACACCTCCCTCTGCCAGTTGGTAAAATTAGCTCCCACAAAAACACTATCCATTACTGTTGAAATTAGCCCCAAACTGCAATCCATTATAATAGAAGTTCAGACAACAACAAAAAAAACACCTCTCCATCCATTACAGTTGAAATGATCTTGAAACAATCAAACAACGACAACAAAAATCCATTATTGTGGAAAACGTAGATATAGAATATTCACATCAGCAATTGGAAATTAAAGTAATTTACTGTTGAATCTTCGTTTGGGGCAGAGGAGGAGGGACTTTTCCAGCAGAAGACTCTATTTTTTTTTTTTCCGTCGAGCTGTTTGTGCGTTGCAATATCAGCTTGTGAAGATAAGTGACAAGCTGAAGGAACTTGTCGTTTTAAAGCTGCAGAAAAAACAATTGAAAATATAATTACAAAATGGATGGGTGCTCAGGCTGCAACTTCTTTTTCAAATGGCTTGTTCAACAATTTTATGTGACCTGTGTCACATTTATTCGGTTCTATTGTTTTTGGGAGGGGGGGCAATCTTGTCAGTAAGCGTTTGTGTTTTTAAATACATTTTTATTTTATCTACTTTTTATTCACAGTGAGCGGACTCGTGGGCATACTTTTTTGGTTTTACGTTAATTAACTTTATTATGAGCTTCCTGGTTTTGTTTGCAGCAGAGTGGTAAGTTTCTCAAATGTAAATTATTCAGCGAGGTTGTGCCATGAGCAGTTGTAAATGATGAAAACCAACATTTTAATAAGGCCTGGGTTGAAAATTAAAAACCTATCCTTTAAATGAACACTATCTTGAGTGCCACTCTCTGACCAATTCTAATTGGTCAGTTCTCATAGACACCAGAGAATTCAGCCTCTCTTTGCACAATAAAATTCACTGTTCTCTCAGCATCATGAATAATAAACCCAATATAGCCAAATTGAATTAAATTAAATGTAATAAGTTGGTGGCATTTGCAGTGTTCACAGTCGCTTGCACAGTGTTCCTTTGCATAGAAGAATATTTTGACACCAAAAAGTTGTAATAATCTGCAGTATATAGACTTCATAAAAGGCTTATTTGGCCGTGACGCATGAATTCCACTGCACTGTATCAGTATTGAATATTGATACACGAAAAAAAGGACCACATTACATGTATAAATATACTTGTATAATTTGTATAAAATATATATTTGTATAATATATATATATATATATATATATATATATATATATATGTATATAAAATGTGCCTGATAAATGGCAATACAATGCCAACAAATCATCATATGTGACCCACTGCAGACTTTAGGTACATTTGGTGGCTTTTGACCTTTTTTTTCCACATCATTTGAAAGAAGCTTGTCTGTTTGAATCAGGGCTTCAAAACAAGATGTCACCAATGCAAATCAAGCAAATAATGACAAGGGTGCGGCAAACTGTGTTTCTGAGATAATCACCCTCAAAGTCTTCCCCCACACTTGGCTTCATTCAGCCAGCTCCCAGAATGCAAATGGAATGGATCCACACTTTAGTTCCCAGCAGAGGACAAACAGCATTTGATGGGAGAAAACAAAATGCAGCTTTAGATAGAGAACAAAATCCATACCTGGTAGTTGTTTTTCTGACACTGCCAACATACAGTAGATCCCACATGGGCTTGCAGCTTGTGATGTGAGGCAACATTTTTGACCAGATGTCTCTGAATGGCGAAAGCTGCACTGTCCTCTGCTCTTAAAGATAAATAAAACTAAAAAAATCTATCTATCTATCTATCTATCTATCTAGAAATGAAATATATCTTAGACATTAAAATCTTAGAAATGCGTGAGAAAACCCTACATGTCGCACATTTCTAAAATTGCTCTTTTCTAAAAGAGCAGCCAAATGAGTTGAAAAAACCTTTCTGGAAGGCAAATACGATTTTTCCAGATTCCTGTTTTTTTGTGTTTTTTTTTAATCTCTCAACGTAGTTTCAATACCGAGTTTGATTTTTAAATAGTAGATAAATGTGAAACAGCGCCAACACCGATCGATCGATTCCTTTAAAGCGACGACCCAGGTGAAAATCATTCTTCCATATTCCATGTTATGTGAAGTCATAACTTCAAACCGTTTTGATAGAGTTCAACCTTTAAATATTACTAGTTTTACACACACAGCTGGATACATTGTTGTGTAGTGGCCGTATACCAACAAAGGAGAAAAGATGACGTCACTCTGTAAACAAGATGAGGAGCCTTCAGTTTCACTTGTCTGTAAAAACTTTAATCTTCGTGTTGTGATGGAATACGAGAAGCGGGTGATAGTCAGTTCTCCGACAGTGACTCTGAATCTGATATCGGTGTTATCCCAGACTTGGAGAACATTTCAAACCTAAATGTGACGATGAAACTGAAGATTTTCAAGAACCACCAGAGGAGAATGATGACACGCCCGTTATTATTACAACAGAAGAAGCTGATGACGTGATGATGTCCGTTGAGGCTGGTGATTATGGCAGATTATGAACAAGTAGCAATGGACAAGATTCTCAGGTTTACCTGCAAATGTGACCAGGGATGAAAAGACAATGAAAAGAGGCCTCAAACAGGCTCTCAGAGTGTAGCTGCGGTAAGGTTGGGGTTGGCCCACATAATAACTCCAAGAATTTTGAAGATATTTGGCATACCCACATATATATATATTAAATGGCAGACCGAGGTTGATATACAGAGACTAGTATTATTGACGGACTGTACATTTTGTTGTGTTGTCTGCACTTTTAAATTCCTCATTTATTCCACTTTTATAAAACATGTATCTTCTTAGTGTTGAATAAAAGCTTTTTTTTAAAACAAAGATGTTGTGTGTCGAATACACTGTTCAACATTCCGTATAAACACAAAAACAATGCAGAGATTGCCCCATTCACCAGGGTGTCAAGGCCCCATTCAGCAGGGTGTCGAGTAGCCATGTGGCTCTGTTGGTCCTCCAATACATTTGCATTTGCAAAAAAAGAGTAAAACAGCACCAAAAGTACATAAAATCTGTGGTGGGTCACATATGTATAAAAAATGAAACCCATAAATTGCAAAAGCTGCTTTTTATATACAGTACCTGAATTGGTGGCATCTGAAATTGAAATTGTAATGTTCCCTCCTGAATCCTTTCTGTCAAATTTGTCTGTCCATTTCAAGATGTAAATTAAATGAATCCGCTCCGCCCCCACTACCCTCCCACTAACCATAACAACAATAATAGATTTTTATTTTTAATGCACTTTTCATTTAGTATAAAATCCCCAAGTGCTCTCTCTCTCGCTCTCTCTCTCTTTCTCTCTCTCTTTCTCTCTCTCTCTCTCTCTCTCTCTCTCTCTCTCTCTCTCTCTCTCGGCCTCTTCAATAAAGGCCTTTTTTTTATGAGCAATTAGAGACGAAGCTCAGCAAAATGTCCTGTCTGTATTTGCTTCAACCACCTTAGAGGATGAACTCAAACCTACTAGATAGGTAGGACTGGAACTCCTACCACAGAAGTGGCAGTTCGTCTGTGTAACTAAAGTAAACTTCAATAGAAATTGTGTTTTTCTCTGGAGTTCTTTTTACTTGGGTTGTATTGTGGAAATCTCTACTGACAAAGATGTTTTGTAACATCTTCCTCCATCATTTGGTTTGGTCACATCTTCCACCATCAATTGGAATTGAAGCATAGACCCCCCCCCCCTTCCACCCACCCCGCCATTTTCCTCTATTTCTCTCAATCTCTCTCCCTGTCTTACGCTATCTGTCTTACCAGAAAGGATCTCGCGACCTCTGACTTCCTCATTAGATTCCCCCCAAGTCCATGTTACACTCCACTTGAACCCCATCATGGAGGCAATAAAGGCTGGCAGTGTGTGTATATAAATGTGTGAGTATGTATGTGTGTGTGTGTGTGTGTGTGGCGGGGGGGGTGTCAAAGGGGAGCGATGGCGAGCAGCTGTAGAAAGAGGATAGTGACATAGAGATGGACAGCGCTGAAAATACAGACTGACGGATATTCAGGCAGCTGGTCATCTGGCATGGACGCATTTGAGTCAATTGAAGTGATCGACGTGTAGGCCTTTGAGCCCCCAGAGGCAGAATGGGTCAAAGGCCAAAGTGACCGGGGGCAGTCGGGGCATGGAACTATACTTGGGCTTGGGCTGTGGACAGCCTAGAATGGAGTGTGTGTCAGTGTGTTTTTGTGGAGGAGTTCAATTCAGTCAAGGAAATGCAGTCCCAAACAAAGCACAATTGTCTCCTGTTGATCACATGGTCAGTGCAGCTGAATTGTTTCATTGATACAACAGTTATTTGGTTGGAAATTCGCTCGCTGTCTATCTTGCCCAGATTCAGATGAGAAGGTCACCACTGTACCACTTTCCTCCCTGTGTGTCCAATCTCAAGATATTGAAGGGTAGCTGCAGAGTGGATCAACTAGCCTAGCTCATGTGAAATTAGGCAAATACACTTTCCACAACCTTCTATGTTTTTGAAACTTCAAAATGAAATCCTAGTTCATTGTTGAGGCCTCCTTTGTCAAGTCGAAAGATATTTCGGTGTACAGTAAAACCTCTGAAGTAAGTTTCTTCTTGGCAACAAGATGCAAATGTTAAAGAAGAAAGGAAAAACAGCTATTCGATGTCAGCATGTGTCTGTTAATCACTATCCTTGTTTGAAAGTAATTTATCATAGGGATCCTACAATGTCCACATCACCCACCGAATGTCTGCAAAAGCGATTAGTGGACTGATTAATCGCTGACGGATTTTCTTTTTTTTTTTTTCCTGTGCTGTAAGCATGCTAGGCATACAACACAAAGTATTTGTATGCCATTGCATCTAGAACAGAGTTAGTCTGCAAGTGGAGTGCAAGTTCTCAACCTGCAATGCAACTCTTTATTAATTTTTAAACCATCAAGAACTGCTGCAATAACTCTGTCCTGTGGATGACCTGTAAAATGACAAGAGCACAGTTTTTTGTTAGACAGAACGACCACCATTCCCACTCTTTGGAGAACTATTTATCATGTTTGGGTCTAAAAACATCTGATCAGTCCTCCAAGAGGGGAAGAATCACCACAGGTGAGACGAATTAACATAGAACCAAACAACATGTACATGAAAAACATAAACATCATGACAATATGTATAGAGCTAATTTAGTCCAGGAAAACTGGGCGCCAATTCACGTAGCTTGATGTACTCATCGCAGGGCACCATGCATCAGTACATGGTGGCAAGCATGTGACGGGCAAGATCGCAGCCGCCCGCCACATCCCTACCCACATAGCTTGCCCCCCATCCTGGCTGACGGATTTTCATCGACTTCCCGGACTCATGAGTTAATGAATAGCATGCAAGAATAACTTCCATGAGAAAACAGGTGTACAGGGGAATGGCTAACAAACGCTGATGTCCTGTAAGAGGCATTCTAATGTCTTAGTGTGTCAATACTCTGATTGGCCACATGGGAGCAATCAGAATTTATGATATGTAGCCAGCAAGCCGACAAAGGCAGATGCCGGTACACAGGGGAGGGTGAGGCTGCATGTGCATGGACACAATAATGTACTACACACATTTCTCCCACCTAAATGGACTTTCTTTGTTTTGTGACCTTGGTTGCTGACCTCTCTCCCCCCCTCTACAAAAACTATCTTGTTAAATGCTCTTTGGCTGAGCTATTTATCAGAGAGCTGAGAGCTCTCCTGTCTATGCCTCTATGCAATGTTCATCTCTTGCTTACTCTCTCTCTCTCTCTCTCTCTCTCTCTCTCTCTATCATGGGTTTTCCCTCCAGTGGCCGCTGTCTCGCTCTATGTCTGTGGTGCTGTTTTGATGGCAATGGGGCTTAAAAGAAAACGTTGTGTCCTTAACGTTCGTGATCAAAACCAAACATCCCTCTCTGTCGTACATCAGATACCCAGAGATGTACCAGAGATGAAGAGACCTGTCATTCAACGCAACCATGCCCCCAAGTTTTTCCTTAATATCCTCTTTATGGAACTTACAAAATCATAACCATTAGAGGAAGTTAACTTCGCTGTTAAGAAGTCTTGTAAAAAATGGAATGGTTTGGTATTTCTAGATTTGTTTGTTTTCCGTTGACTTCAACTCAGTCAGAGGTTTTCTGAAGCATCCAGGGGTGTGAAACCAAACCTAATATGTCAAATGTGCAAACCAGAATATGAGAATATCAACAAGTTGCCTGACTGAGGGGGTTAAGGGGGTTATGTTTCAACAATACAATATTTGGCTAAATACGTTACTTCTACTTGAGTAAAGATTTGTAGTTTTCAGATTTCTCTCACTGCTGATAAAGAGGTTGATGGTCAAGATGTAGGCAATGACAAGGGAGAGGGTAAGAGATGATGAACGAAGGAGAGAAATCTGGTGTGTGTGTGTGCGTGCGTGCGTGCGTGCGTGCGATAGTGTGCCATTGTCAGTGGAGATCTCTGGTTTGTGGTCTGGTCCATTAAAACCATGTAGAAGTCTAAGGAGCCATGGCTTTACTGCTTGGGGGCACCGCACAGTCCGTAATGGTCTTTTATTTTCTGTGTTTCTGTCTGTGTTTGTACTGTCTGTGTGTTTGTGGGAGCACAGAATTACTGGTACAAACAAATATATAAATGTAAAATAAACAAAAGAAACATTGATTTTCAGTTTAGTGTTACTATTTATCAAAGTTTTAAAGAAATAATATGGGACAACTGTTGAATAAATCAAATGTAAAATATGACTTTAAGCTCAATAAATTGGAACTTTATAAATCTATGACCTATTATACAAAATAATACATACAAGATGAAATTATGAAATGAACAGTCCAATCTGAAATCAGTATAACAGATATCACAAATGAAAAGGTATGGGCTGATATTAACTGATATGATAATCCAAACAATGGAAACGAATCACAAATCCTAAATGATAGAATAAACTAATAATGCAGAAAAAAGATAAATAGATGTAAATTAGCATTATTTTGTATAAAATCCTAAAAAAATGTAAACCAAGAATTAAAGAGACAACGAAAGAGAGAGAAGAAAAAAAAAGACAAAGACAGGAAAATAAATAGAGAAAGTCGGTCAGAGGATCTCCAGTCAAATGATGAAAAGTCCAAATATGCCTAGACTGACTAGGTTTATACACAGATCAGCAACAACATTAAAACCACTACTTCTAACCACTAACATTGTGTAGGTCCCCCTTGTGCCGCCAAAACAGCTCTGACCCGTGGAAGCATGGACTCCACAAGACCTCTGAAGGTGTCCTGTGGTATCTGGCACCAAGACGTTAGCAGCAGATCCTTTAAGTCCTGTAAGTTGTGATGTGGGGCCCCATGGATGTTCAAGCCCTTGTTGTTCAAGCACATCCCACAGCTTCTTGGTTGGACGTGACCCTAACCCTGGCCATCCACATGATAAAGAAGAAATTGTGATTCATCAGACCAGGCCACCTTCCATTGCTCCATGGTCCAGTCCTGACGCTCACATGCTCATTGTTGGCACTTTCAGCGGTGGACAGGGGTCAGCATGGACACTCTGACCTGTCTGAGGCTACGCAGCTCAATACGCAGAAATCTGCGATGCACTGTGTGTTCTGACACCTTTCTATCATAGCCAGCATACATCTTTCAACAATTTGTGCTACAGTAGCTCTTCTGTGGGATTGGATCAGACGGGCTAGCCTTTGCTCCCGACATGCATCAATGAGTCGATGGGCGCCCATGACCCTGTCCCGGATTCACGGGTTGTCCTTCCTTGGACCACTTTTTGTAGGTACTAACCATTTTATACTGGGAAAACCCCACAAGACCTGCCGTTTTGGAGATGCTCTAACCCAGTCGTTTAGCCATCACAATTTGGTCCTTGTCAAAGTCGCTCAGATTCTTACGCTTGCCCATTTTTCCTGTTTTCAACACATCGACTTCAAGAACTGACTGTTAACTTGCTGCCTAATATTCCCAGTCCTTGACAGGTGCCATTGGAATGACATGAGCAATGTTATTCACTTCACTTATCAGTGGTTTTAATGTTGTGGCTGATGGGTGTATACCCCAATGTTACCAAAACCTCCTAGGAACTTGTTACCTTACAGGGAGGAAATATTTTGCTGTCAGCATATAGCCTGTCAATCTAATCACCCTAACCATAAAACCCCAGTGGTATAAAGTAAAAAAAAAAAAGATCCTTTGGGTTTGTCATGGAGACCTGGCAACCCTGCCTGTGTTATGTCTAAGTTTTGCGGCATTGCTACTGAACAAGCACAGGCATTTCTCAGAAAGCCACAACTAGAGCAACGACGACCACAGCGACGGCCTTCCCCAGCAGTGATGCTGCCCCGCCCGCACCTGCTACGACCTCCAACACCCATTGCCAAATTTACAACAAATGTTTTCTTATGTTTATCATGTTCTTATGTTCATAAAAATTTGCAGCCAGAATAAAATCAGAGCAAAAAAAAACAACTAAGCTCATATAAAAAAAAAGTTTGGCTTTTTCTGTCCACAATATTTACCTTTATTTTTGATACTTACTTAGTACCTTTAATATCAGCTACTAAAATTATTTTACTCAAGTAGAATTTAAATAAGTGACTTTCAGTTTTACCAGAGTAGTTTTTTAATAAGATATTTTACTCAAGTGTGGCATTCGAGCACATTTTCCACCATTGTAAAACTCCCTTCTCTTTAAATGGCCATGGTTTTCATTTCCATATTTACTGAACAGTTAAAGAAAGAAACAAACAGGTTCGACACACTCAGTCCCTTAGTTGAGTCCAGTAACCATACACCAGGAGATATTTAACATAATGCAAAAATTAATATAAGTTTGACCAAAAAAAAATTTTAAGAATAGAAGATGAAGAATATCTTTTTTTGTCATTGTACAAGTAGGCTGCTACAAAATGAATTGTCTGCATTTGACCCATCCTATACCTAGGAGCAGTGGGCAGGCGGATTCCTGCGCCTGAGGACTGAGTCCATCTCCTTCTGCCAGTGTCTTGGTAAGAGTAACCAACAGGAGTGTTAACCCTTAATGTACATGTCTATGATGGTGGGAGGAAACCAGAGCACCCAGAGGAAACCCATGCACACACACGGAGAACATGCAAACTCCACTAAAAAGGACCTGGGACAAAACCAAAGAAATGGAATACAGTTAAACAAATAAAACCCTGTATTACCTGGCAAAAAAAGAACAAAAAGATTACATTTCACTGCATATATGTATGAAAGTATGTATATGTATGTGACAAATAAAAATCTTGAATCTTGAATCTTGAAAGAGCAAAGCAAATCATAGAGCATCGAACCCAGTCCTCTCCCCTGATCATCCAAAACAACATGAGACTGGCTAACAAGTTCCTGAACAGCGTCTTCTCAGAATCTACCAGACCAGTTTACAGGTTCTTGGTGAACCTGCACTGGAGATTCAATTCAATTAAATTTTAAGTGTGTTAGGTTCAATGACAATTAGGTGGCACCTGTTAAATGGCTTGGCGGCCATCCTGGCAATACATAATTTACCGCAAACAAATGACACGCATGCGAGTCATTCGGTTTTAACAACGACTTGTAGTGTTATAATTGGTCCTACACGACAATAGAAAAATGATGCAAAAAGAGATAGAGAGAGAGAGAGAGAGAGAGAGAGAGAGAGAGAGAGAGAGAGGTACAGGACAATCTCGTTACTCTGAATTCCACGGGAATGACGTCATTCGGGAGACTGAAATGCAAATACTTGAAAAAATTTCCCGAAGGGATTCAAGTGACAGTATGACGATTATCATACAATTTAAATGTCTTCATTGTTTAAAGAAAATACACGTTTTTGCTTTGTTCCATCTACATTTACTCTGGAATGGAAAAACTTGTGTGTTTACTGACACTGGATCCATGAGTTGTATGTAGGCCGTTTTGTTGTGGAGATATTCCTGGTTAATTCTGGGTATGGCATTTTAGCTGAAATTAAAAATAAGCCCTACATGGTACAGTACAAATGAAGGGTACAAGTGAAAGATGGCTCTTCTGCACATTTCTCACTGTTTGATATCAAAAATCAAAAGTCAGTGCAATTTAAGTAGATGATACTCGATAAGTAGATGGTACTCTATACCACACCTACCCCGTTGATTCTAATCGTACCGTCGCAAATGCATGCAAATGCTGCCATCTGATACTTTGCTAATGTAGTTGAGCAGTACACCAATATGTGGGCGGCTCTGCTAATGGCGCTTTCCACTTGAGCGTAGTGCTGCATCGGGTGGTTCCAGGACGGCATAAAGACTGGACAGGAGCTGAGGTTGGCATTGAACGGCATTGATAACAGCCAAGGGAAGCCTGTGATGCATCGTATGTGTGCGTGTGTGTGTGTGGGCGGGTGTGTGTGACCTAATGAAGTAGTTGCTGACCCAGCCTCCAGGAAAATCCACCTAAGGGGGAGGAAACAGATATTTAATGTGAATGGAAAGGTGAAAGGGAAAAAAAAAAAAAAAAAAGGTTATGATGGTTATGGCCTTCCGCCGTCAGCATTCAGCTATTTAGAATAAACAGAGAGGCTGCCTCCCTGGGTCCTTTTTGCAGACTTCTTTTGTATATGAAAGGCTGCATGAAATGGGAAAACGGGGTTGTGGAGGCGCTGACTGCTTGTGGGCAGGGGTTGTGTGTGTGTGACAGTTGAACAGTGGGAGTGTGCGTGGCTTTTGGCGACGGCAGTGACCAAATGGCTCAGTGGTAGCTTCTGGTTACACAGCATTTGAGTAGGTGGTAATGGGATACAAAGAATCCGTCCGAGAGAAAGTACATTTTCTCCAAGTCAAACTGTTTCCCATTCTCATTCTTTTTCATAGAACTTGTACAACTGTTGGTCTGCAAAACTGTGGTTGAGATAAAAAGTGGTGAATTGATTTATTGCGGCAAATGCTCTTTGTAAACTCAATTCTGCACACAGTGTTATTAATCGATTAAGCGTCATATATTGACATCTATACAGAAAGAGACAAACTTCAAAAAACAGATGTTTCCATGGTTTCTCCCTTTTTATATGGACAAATAAAACAATGAAATCGTACATGTATCATAGATTTAGGTCAAGATATTGAGGAACACATAAGGCAAAAATGGTGGATTCCCTCATCAGTTCCTTACATAGTAGAGATAGAGAAAATATACCCCTCGTGAAACTGCAGTGATGCTATTGGCATGCGTGAAAAGTTGCCTGAAGAAAAACATGTTTGGGTGCATTTCAGTAAAGATCTGCTTTGTGTTTTATTTTTTAATTTTTGCAAATATTTTGGGCTGCTGGCAGCTATCAAGTTACTTAAATTAAAAATTTGTGCTGGAAAAACTGTTTTTTAGGATAACACAGTTTATTTAGTAGCCAACCAAAGGCAAAATGAACATAGGGTTCAAGTTTCATTTAATCTAATGTTTTTATTTACTAAACTTGTGAAACCACATGACTTTTAGTCAGATTACTCAAAGAGACTTGGTGCAAGGGGTTAATATAGATGGCGAGGGAATTAATTCTCAGTTCCATCCTCCTCTGGTTCTTCTTTGGCCTCAACTGCTACATGTCTAATGATAATCTATAGAACAATGGCAGCTTCCACTCTGCAGTGTGTGACGCAGTTGAGATGCCAATAGTGTCAGACTGCAGATGCAGATGTCTGTGACGATGCTCATCCACCACGGAATTGCCTCCCCGCGATTCGTCCACGTGTTAATACAGTGACTAAACCCCCCACATGGCCAGACTTCGAGGAATCCTCACTGTCTGACAGATGGAGATGGAGGGAGAGGTGGAAAATATGAGCGGGAAAGGAGAGTTTGAAGACGGACCAATTAGAAAAGAGACATTGCGACACTAGATAGATATTTGTAGATGGGTGGACAACAATAGATAGGTTGACATACAGACCTGTGCAAAAATGTTCAAACACTTTAGATCACAAAAACATTTTTCATGGACGGTTATATACTATCTTCTGCATTAGTGCATCAATATGTCTGTAGCATGACTATGACCCCAAACATACAGCCAGAGTCATAAAGAACTATCTTCAGTGAAAAGAAGAAGAGGAGTCCTGCAACAGATGGTACAGCCCCCACAGAGCCCTGATCTCAACATCATCGAGACAATCTGGGATTACATGAAAGGACAGAAACAATTCAGACTGTCTAAATCAACAGAAGAACTGAGGCACAATACTATATGTAGATAGATAGACAAAGATAGATAGATAGACAGACGTGTAGATTGCTGGACACAGATACAGTAGATAGCTAGACATACTAGATAGGTAAATGGATAGACAAAGGTCGATACATCGATGAACATTTGTAGATAGATGGACAAAGATAGATCGCCAAACATACAGTATATGGGTAAATGGATAGACAGACAAGAATAGATATAAAGAATGACATAAGATAAGTAAAGATAGACATATGTAGATAAATGGACAAAGATGGCTAGCGAGACGTAAATAGGTAAGTAGATTGATAGATTGCCCATCATGATGCATTCTGTGGATAGACTTACCAACAGATCGACCGATGAACAGATAAATATAGAGACAGCCACAGTGTGGTGTGGGGGTGGTGTGGTTTAAGCAGCCACACCTGTCTTGCGTCTAGGTAATTGGGCCCAGGACCAGGGTGGTTGCACACCTGTTGCTCATTAGAGCAATCAACAGGCAACTGGTAAAGCCCCCATCCCCACACACACAGGAGGAGCTCTTGTTATGACATGTTTTCCATCCGCTTCGGGCTTGTTCCACCTTGCCCACTCTCTACAATAAAACTGGTACACAGCCTGTATCTCTGTGTTGGATGGACGGCCCTGGAAATCCCTGTCGGTGTACTGTATCTTTGCCACACACAGATATACATTATAGAGATAAATCGATGGATCGATGGATCGATAGATAGATAGATAGATAGATAGATAGATAGATAGATAGATAGATAGATAGATAGATAGATAGATAGATAGAGAGTCAAAGGTAGGCAGATAAAGCACTGCTGACAAACAGATGGTGTAAAAGAAGAGGGAGAAGATGGAAGGAGAGTAGATTGTGAAATAGGAAGCAGAGGATGACTCTTGAGTGTGTTTGTGTGTCTGTTCCTGCCGTTAACCGGGGACATTTTCGGTACAACGCAGGGCCAGGAAGAGCCAGAGGACAAAGAGGAAATGAGAGGAGGGGAGGGGTGGTGTGTGTGTGTCTGTGGTCGGCGGGGGGGGGGGTTGAGAGTAGGGGTCTGAAAAACATTACAGAGAGGGAGCTGATGAAGACGGGACTAAGTGTGCGGATGGTGGAGAAGAGATAAATGAACGGAGACAGAGGGACGGAGGGAGAGGTGCACAGCGAGAGGGATGGAAGATAAGCTGCTGCTGCTACTTACAGTAAAGAGACATGGGGAGCTGCTTTCCATCAGCTAGCAGTGTAATAACCACTTGTCAGCTTTCTGCTGTGAAAACAGCTCATCTAGGGTGCAAGTCCACTCGCTGCTGTCACGGCAACGGCGCGGTTAAGTGTCGGTAAGGGACACCAAAATGTATTGCTGGTACTGCGTTACCATAAATTACTGTTTAGTCCGGACCGCAAACTTACGTTCATTCACCGGTCATTTGTGTTGATATGGGATCTGGGGATAACGGAAAGCATTGCCCTGCGTTTCGGAACGGCATTCACCAATCTCTTAGGACTGACTGACCACTCGTCCTGAGTTTGACTGTTGTGTTGTGAAATTAAACATACACACACACACACACACACAAACGCACACAAGCACGCACGCACGCACGCACGCACGCACACACACACACACACACACACACAGACACACACACACACACACAGGACACATTGTCACCAAGGATACAGAATCCAAATGAGGAACCATCTAAACCTGGAACCGTAGCGGCCCCTCGTATCTAGGAACCCTTGGAGATGCAAAAATCTGAATCGCGATGGGGTTAGATTGTGGCTTCCCATTATCTTTTATAAATCAAAAGTAGCTTGGGGAAGTGAGTACTACGAGCAAGTAATTAGCGTTACCAGTATTTGGCATTTGACAAATCAGTGTTTTTCAGGAGTACAAACATTACACGTGGTGTCAGAAGGAAAGACAAACCAGAGGATGCCTCCCAAGAAGAGCCAACAGTAGTCGACAGAACCTGTAGGGGAAAAAGGTGCAACAGGAGGGGATAAGGGCCGAGAATGGTTTCTGGTTAGAAATCAGCCCTGATACATCCAGTGTTGACACCTTGGCTTGGATGCTGGAGAGCTTCATGCAGTTACAGAATGAGAGAGACAGAAGACAGGAGGAAGAGGCGGCAAAGCAGGAGCATAAGTTCAGTGTCCTCAACCATCAAATCATACAACTCCAGTGGGACTTGGAGGCTGCCAGGACTGGTCAGCCAACCCACTCAGCTGGGGGGGTCCTGGTTGGAGAGCCGAAGATGTTGAGGCTAGAGGACTCTGATGACATCGGATATTTCCTTACCATTTCTGAGAGGTTGGCAGTAGTGTACAACTGGCCACTGCAAGAGTGAGCTGTTCGTCTCATTCCATTGTTGAGTGGTTAAGCAAGAAGTGCGTTTGTGGCAATGGATCCAACAGACACAAAGAACAATGATCTATGGAAGTGGGCAGTGTTAAGAAAATATGAAATTAACAGAGACACCTACCGTCAGCGGTTCCTGCTCATGAGACGCCTGCAGAAGAGTCCCCACAGGACCTATACACCCGCCCCAAGGACTCATTCTGTAAATGGGTCCAGTTTGACACCTGTACCAAGCAGGAGATGATGGAAACGATGATCCTGGAGCAGTATCTGAAAGTGCTATTCCCGGAGGTGAAGGGTTGGGTCAAAGAGCAAAATCCAGCATCTGCTGCGGAGGCTGCTGGTCGACGCCTATGTGACTGCTCACAAGGGACCAGGGCCTACCGCTATGAAGGGCAACTCTGACCACATGGGGGTAAGTCTGATGGGTTGGGTAAAGGTGGTGGTTCAGGGAATCTCACTCCAGGCCAGCCCAGGTTCAGAAATCCCTCGATTGTAGAATCTGCCAAAAGCAAAGCTCAGAATCCTAGGATCCAAAAGCCCAGGGCCTAGCTTTGGTTTAATATTGTTTTTGAGAGTTGAGTTCCATTATGTTGTTCTGAGAAGCCTAGAGTTTTTTTCATAATTAATATGTATATTTTTTGTCTGTTTTTTTTTTTCCTGGTTGAAGAAAAATCAAACCAACACCAGGTGATTGACAATTGCCTCCATGGCATCTTCTCCCACCACTTGCTGCCTCGAGAGGAGCTTCTGTCCCAGGCATTTGAACTGTAATCTCCTCCTACAGAGACAAACCATCGTCATTATACAATCAATCAATCAATAAATGTGGACATTGCTTCCATGGCTAAATAATACTGCATATAAGGAGAGCTTATTTTACTTATATTGCCATATATATTTTACTATATAGCTACTCAGTACATGGATTTAGGGTACTTTAAAAGCCTGTTCCCTCAGAACTGCTAAATGTAACTGTAAATTGTGTTAGTATGCATACAAAAATTAGCATAAAAGCAGGGGCTAATGTTGGGCTGGCCTCAGCCTCAACACATGGAGACCAGGGCTGCAATTAGCCAGAATTGGGATAGGGGCATGGGATAGCCCCATGACACTGTGATGAATTGACTCACCTGTCTATAGGATTGTACAGCCAGCTTTCAGAAAATATGTCTTCAACTTGCTCACAAAAACAGCTAATTCTAGGGATTTCTTATTTCTTCGTAAATGTATTTTTTGTTTTTAACGCAACAGCAGAACTTTGATGCTCTGAGACAATTAGATGACTTCTGTTGCAAGATGGGTTTTTCATATTTGAAGAAAAACAAATTAAGCATCTCATCCATATCTCATGGGCAGATACCGTTACTTTATTGAAGTTTTTTTTTTTCTAAATATATTTATTTATTCAATGTTAAAGAAACTTGCATACACACTCCCCAGCTCAGCTCATCAGAGCTACACTTTGCCCTTAGCTTGGTGTCTTGAAAACACCACTTGGTGCTGAAATTGCCCCATGGCGACGTGAAGAGAAGCCAATCCCAATCCGACAAGTCTCCAGCACCCCCCCTTAGACAAGTCCAGGCCTGCTCAGGGGACCAGAGCTTGAAAAGTGCCCCGCAGCCAGCCCGGGGGCACACAAAAGAAGATTGGGGACTTGGGGGGCGGGGGTTGGGGAATTGGGGTTGTGGAAAATGCAGCCTGATTCATTTTGTACGCACCCAACAACGACTGAGATTTGACAGAGGCGTTTAGAAGGCCTTTTGTGCCTTTAAAGTTCCTCAGTATCCCCTCAACCTCAGTGTCGACTTGATTGGTTTTGAGGCTTTGTTCGACTTCCGGAGGCATGGCTCCCCAGCGACCAATTTGAGAGCCTCTTCGCCTCAAATTAGCCAAAAAACCCTGCCACACACACTTACCTCCACTGATATTTTTAAGAAGGGTTTCGACTTTTAAGAGATGCCATGATGTGCTTTTGTTTGTGACAGTACTCAGTGTGTATGTGTGTGTGTGTGTGTGTGTGTGTGTGCGTGCATGCGTGCGTGCGTGCGTGCGTGTGTGTTTGTGTCTCATGCGCAATTGCCAGTAGAGATCTGTGGTTTGTGGTCTGGTCCATAAAAATCCTGTTAATGGCTAAAGGGCGATGGCTTTTACTGCCCGGGGGCAACGCATAGTCAGTAATGGTGTTTTCATGTGTGTATGTGTTTGTGTGTTTTTGTGCCTCTGATAGAACAGATCAGAAAAAAAACATAAAGCCATTACGTTGTTAATGGACTCCCTTTGTCCCCTTCAGCCTTCCCCTGATTTCAGATAGAGAGCGAAATAATCCAATAGCACCGGCTATAAATATGTTTGTTTTGGGCTTAAAGTATGACAAATGCTAACCAGATAAGCAAGAAAGACAAAGGGAGATGCATGGAAAGAGCGTCTCGAGTCTTATCTAGTCTTTCGGCCTAAAAACATGCGTCCCCTCTGCTTCATAGACGTTTTGTGCCACCAGTCGTTGCACAAAATGGTGAGCCCTCGACCACTGGCATCACTGACTCGCTCTAGCTTCAGATGATGCCATGAAGCACGAACTTTAGTGCATTTTTGGTGTAGTTTTCCTTTCTCTTTTAATGCCAGAAGAGGCTATGTGAATAGAATAAATAACGACTGCTATAACTACTACTTAAACAATTAGAATCAACCAAAATGATGTGCCTGTTAGGTGAAAAATGTGTTTGATATTTGTTAAAACAAAAATGATTGTAGAGAAATTTCTACATTTATTTTTTTAATTTATAGAAATAATACCAAAAATAAATTTGCATTTTTCAAGCAAAGCTGTTTTGTTTCTTCTCCGTTGACATTTAAAAAAAGGTGCACAAAACATTGCATTCCTAAAATGTCGGAAGACATCTCCAAATGTCTCCAGAACAGATAAAATGAAGAATAAAAAATTATGCTGTGAGTTATTTTTTATATCAGTGCTTATTACAGGCAATTCTAGACGTCAATTTATTTCCAAAGTACAGAAGACTATAAGGGCTGCATGAAAAAGGTTATTGTCATGTGAAACAATGCTTTTGAGTTAAGACTTTATTCTCAGAATTCTGTCTCCTCATCGGAGAGCGGGACAGAGCGAAACTGGCTCCTAGTTATGTTTATGTTTTTTGATTCATACAAGTTGGAAACTAACGGAAATAAATAGAAATTTAAAATAAAAATACACACTTACTCTCTACTACTCTATACTCACTTTTTCTAAGAGACCGCTCCGTGTCATCTTTTTCTTCAACTTACCATTCATTGTTCAGGAGGCATGGCTAATTGAATTACAAAAATGAGTCCAACTGTAATTCTAAGTTAAAAAAAATATATATACTTTAAAAAATATATTTTAAAATCGAATTGCGTAATTTCCCCCACACATTAAATCACTGCGGACTCGAACCTACAAGTTTCTCTTTAATATGTGCCAATAAGCAACATTTCACTTTTTTACATTCAATAATAACATTAACTTAATTTCATTATTTAATATTCTTTTTTCGATAATGGTTCTTACAAATGCATAAAACTGCCTGTTTCAAGCTGATGTTGATAGAAACATACTGCTGCACTGGGTCGTGGCATTCTCAGTAACTCACAATGCTCTTTCTTTTTCCAAATCCTTTGGAAATAATAAAGATTGAGAATTGGGAAATGGGGAAATGTCACATACAGCAAATGGATTACAGAAAAATAAAATGGAGCATATCCCTCTGCCTAATCAACTGCACTATAGTATAACTAGAAGAATATTCCAGTGAATACTATAAGCATGTACCATAAGTATGTTTGTATAGTTACATTATTCAATGTTTACTCATAATCATCAAGTTCAAGTTCAAGTCTCTTATGCTGGCCTACAGAGTGATTGTTGGGAATGCTCCCACCTACTTAAATGCTCTTGTAAAAGCACGTTACCCCCCGGATGCTGTGCTCATCAAATGAGTGTTGCCTGGCTCTGCCGGCCATACAGCCACGGCAATCCAGGTTATTCTCATTTGTAGTTCAACGTTGGTGGAACGAGCTGCCAAAAACCACCAGAGCAGGGGCCTCCCTCTCTGTCTTTAAGAAGCACTTGAAGACTCAGCTCTTCAGAGAGTACCTCCTCTCCTAACTTACAATTACTTAGCACTACCTATCAGTATTTATTGTTAAACTAATGTCTCTGTCGCAATGTAGCTTGAATGTTATTCTCCCTTGTAAGTCGCATTGGATAAAAGCGTCTGCTAAATGACTAAATGTAAATGTAATGTAAATGCATAATCGTAAAGTATTTACAGTAGGGCTGTTGTGATCATGGATTTTTAGTTGACAATCAATTACATACATACGTCATACAAATAATAATGAATCTTTTGTCTTCTTTTGTTAAAGTATAAGATTACAGTGTTATAATACATGTTTACCTATTGCAAAGAGAAATCTATTGACATTGCAACATAATCAACATAATGTTGATTGGCATTGGTGTTTTAAATAATAATAATCACAGAAACTCTGGACTCGTTTAATACCTGGTCCTGGCCTCTTTATAAGTGGGGTGTAGGAGTGGGCCTAAAAATCTCATTCTCATACGTTTATTTTCCTCGCATTAATTAAGGGTGTGTGGATAACATAATGTATAGACCAGAACTCAAAAATGTTGGTGGAATCCACATTTTAGCAAATTACTGATTACCATGACCCAGCCAGCATAACAGACAAATGCAGTAGCATCTTGTGCTCTTGTCATCGCACAGGTCATCCACAGGATAGAGTTTTTCCAGGCCGTTCTTGATGATTAAAGACAGCATAATAGACAAATGCAGTTGCATCTTGTGACGACAGTGATGTGGATCATATATTTCATATAACAATGAAAACTCTATTGTGGAATTCCTATGATTCATGAATTATTTTTTTTAAGATTTCCTAGATTTTCTAAAGCAGCCAGGTAGGGGCTTTTGAAGCAATCTCTCAAAACCTGAGGAGAGGGCAATCGATTTTTAAGTACCTTTAACAGTGAGACTTATTGGATAGAGGCGCTTTAAGCCGCTATCTTCCCAGACACCTCCATGAGGAGATTAAGGCCTATCCTTTCTTAAAATTGGCTAATATCAGTGCCCCCAATATGTATTTAAGGACCATGTTGGAAAAAATAAGGAAATTTATGGGTAATACCTTTTCCAATGTTTTATCAAACCAGTTCAACCAATGTTGTTAACTGCCATATAACTGCATGCCGAGAACCTCTTGCAATGGCATAGTAGTTCTCGGCAAATCGTATACAAGCATGAAGGAAATACAGAACATTTATAAACTATATAAATTGAATAATTGTGGTAAATATTATTCTCATAATATAGTTTTTTATTAGTTAGATATAAAACTGTTTTCACTAGATATGAATATCTAGTGAATACTGTGGACTATTTAGCTGTGTGAAAGGTAGGTAATGGATCAAGGCAGAATGTTGGTAGAATGCAACAAAACAAATTTATTTATAACTGTGAAGGATAGGTAGTGTATGGGGCGCCGAATGTAAAAATTTGGTTACAATTTTCTAGCTGATATATTTTGAATATTAATGTCCTTTCCTCACATTTGAGACAAAAAGTCATGTAAAATAACATGTAATTGTTAACAACAACAACAACAACAACAACAATCTAAATCGAAATGTTAAAAGTTAACAAGTTTTTAACCTGTGCTGTCAGCATGCTAGGCATACAACACAGAGTATTTGTATGCCATTGCATCTAGGACAGAGTCAGTCTGCAAGTGGAGTTCAACTTATCAACCTGCAATGGCACTTTTTATTCATTTTTTAATCATCAAGAACTGCCTGTAACAACTCTGTTCTGTGGATGACCTGTGGGATGACAAGAGCACAAGAGAACCGCCAACAATCCCCTTCCTTGGAGAACGATCTTACCACATTTCGGTCTTTAAAACAACGAATCACTACTCCAAGAGGGGGAGAATCACCACAGGTGAGACAAATAAACATAGAACCAAACAACATGTACCAACCTACCAGCACCCCGCCACCCTGGAAAACCCCAGTGCTCAATGTGTGCTGTGGCAAATGCAGTTAAAATTGCGGGGTTTGGGGGTGTGAGTCCTCCAAGCAAGTTAAACCCGCATCATTTGCACCCCTCCTGCCTCGCAGAACCTGCAGGGTCTGGTGAAGGGTTGTTCGGAGCAAGAATTATGTGATAGTGTATGTGTTCTAAGATAATATGAGTTGTATTAAAATTTCAGGACGGACGAGAAGCGCGTTGGGGAAGGAGTGTGATGGGCAAGATCGTGACAGGCAACAGGCAAGCCTATTGTGTGGTGTATGTACAGAGTATGAGTTTTGGTACTGGGAGAGATAGGCAAAGCACAATCAGATCAACGCAGGGGTGCAGCAGGCCGGGCAGCCGCCATGCGGAGCCACCCCCTCACCGTGCCCCAGCGCAGCCATCCCCCATACCTGGAGGCACCCAACCCACAGCGACCAGCCATGGGTGCAGAGCGGAACCGCCATGCGCCTCTGCCATGCCAGGCAGCTCCGCTTCCCCTTCCGGCCCATGACCAGCCCCCAGCCATCACACGTGGACCACAGAACAGAGGCACGAAGCGCCCTTGGTGGAGATTGTAGTGGTCACACCCTCTCCTCCACTCTCTGAAAAGCTCTTGTCCCTGACTTGCTTTCTTGTCTTGGCATATGCATCATCTCATCATGACCTGGTGGTTCTCAAGAAGGTCAATGGGACACTATGGTATTGGACCCGTATTAGAATCGGATACATCCATCAAGAACCATATACTCCACGGCTTGGGGTCCATTGCCATCTAGTATCCAACTTCTGGTAAGGCGCATGAGCATGCTAATCTACAACCACACTTATGACAGATCTAGAGTGCCTGCATACTTCTTCATTTGTGGACTCTCTAGCGGTGTGAGGCGATGGTGGGTGGTGGATCAAGGCACCAGACACATTAGAATGCAACAAAACTGATTTATTTAAAACTGTATTTGATAGGGAGTGAGGGCGAAACTAAAACAAAATCTCTTCACCATGAACTGCAAGTCTTAGTCCCCTTGTGTAGCCATGGTGCCTTTTGTCAGTTTTAGGATCATCTCTTCTTCTATGGTTCTCTCTCCATAGTTTGCTCGCTCACTCACTCACTCACTCACTCACTCACTCACTCACTCACTCACTCACTCACTCACTCACGCCTTGCCCACTACTTCCCACTTCCTGAGTGAGCCAACATTCCCTGTTTAAAGAAGACTGGTTAGTGATTGGGGATTATTTGCAGCTGCCTCACCTCCAGGTCTGAGTCAGCTGCCAATCATAGTACAGGTTGCTGAGGATTAGGCCCAAATTCAGCCTGTTCTTTAATGGGGGCTGTCCGTGGTCCTGCTCCCTAGCCTCCTGGAGCATGTTTGTGAGCCATGGGCTCCACAACAGTCAAAGGTAAACTTTGTACAGTAGGTACAAGCAAATCTTAATGAGAGACTCTGCAGCCCTCACTGACCCAATGAAACAGTTTGCTGTAGTGAAACATGCATTAGAAGCGTTATGTGTGCAGATAAAGAGGCCTTATTAAAAGAACCATCGTGCAAGTAAGAGACCCATGAACTAATTTACCATAATATGCTCATACAAAAGGACCAGGTTACCGTTGAAATGGGAAAGTAATTTTCTGGTTCCAGCTAAGAGCGGCTAAAAAAAGTGTGTTATATAAAAACATCACAGCGAGCCTGCCAAAGGTTTTGCCTGTGTTGCATCAGGAAATGTATTGTTTGAATGGGTTTATCCTGTCTAGCACAAAACATTACAACATGTAGTAAAAACACTACAGTAAAGTGAGCAGCATAACGACAGTTTTGACCGAAACGGCAAATTAATCGTTATTCTCCTAAATGTATACAATATTTCCAAATTTTTCTACCAGCCACCGTCGATATATTGAAGATATATTTCTCGTGTTTTGCGAACCATTCCCATTGATCGGGCTCGGACAAATCTCCTGCTCTACGTTACCTCTGTCTGCAAAAATAATTTCTAACGCTGGTGTCGAAAGTCTCCAAACTCCATCTTCACTTGGCCTTAGACCCTCCAGGCGTACCTCAGCATAAATTTTTTTTTTTTTTATAATTTACTCCTTTTATAAAAGAAACATTAATATATTTTCCATTCATGGAGATTTCATTATTCGTCAGTTAAATACAGTTCTCACATCTCATGTGAGAACAATGTTTAACTAAAATATATGCAGTATTACGCGTAATATAGGAACGATTGCCGCTTTTCATATGTTACAAAAAGTACAAGGATTTTACAAAGAATATGATCAAATCACGTTTCAAGTATATACTGTATATGAAAAACAGAAAAATATAAGTGTTATATAAGCGTTTCCCTATATTCAAATGTAGTTGTAAATATATTCCATTATATTTTACAATATCTATCAAAAATATGTTCTTTAAGCTAGGAGGCATTCAATTTGGCCTCATTGATGCGGGTGGAGAGCGACGTCTAGCCCGTCAGGTTCAATCTCACAGAAGCTGTAGGTGTGTATGTACTGTAGCAAAAAGCATCACAGCTTCGATTTGTTCAGGTGTCGGCCTTTGCTCGAGTTTCAATCACACAGAGTCAAACTTTTCACATTGAGTTCTCTGAATTGACTCAGACTTGATTCTGTCTCACCTCCCCCCGCCCATCTTTGACTCAGTCTCACCCCCTTGTCTCTGACTTGACTCAGTCTCACTCCCGTTAGTGTCTCAACGACAATAACATGGTTGAATATAAACCACCACATAAAAGCACACCGCCATACACTCATTACAGGAAAGAGACAGTGGCGGGAGATGAATGGGGAGAGGAGGGAGCGAGGATGAGAGGAAAATGTACAACGGTTCCTTGCTTCACACCAGATGGCGAGAGGAGTGTTCTTAACAGCAGGTCGTCCCGTCAAGAGCCACAGCATGCGCACACACACTCATATGCACACAGAAATGCACTCCCTGGGACTCGAGCCCTCACCCCGCCGTGCATGTGTGCTTGACTGCATGGGACCATTTATGTGTGTGTGTGTGTGTGTGTGTGTGTGTGTCTGTGTGTGTGTGTGTGTGTGTGTGTGTGTGTGTGTGTGTGTGTGTGTGTGTGTGTGTGTGTGTGTGTGTGTGTGTGTGTTCAAATCTTTTGAAGCATGGCTGGTCGTGGCAGGTACATCCAGAAATAGACAGCAGACAAACTGGTTAGCGTGTTGGTTTCAGCCTGTACTACTCCTGCCAATAGTATATTGGTAGTTGTTCTTCCCCGTGATTTCCATCCCTGTATTCATCCGATGCAGACTGCCCAGTAATTTGATGAACAGGGTGCCATTTAGCTTTTGTAACTCTTAAAAATTAAACATTGTTTTAAATCATTTTTCAAAATTGACTCTAAGAAAAAAGCATTCAAAAAGTAGGTACCCATCTCAGGTAATAATTGTATCCCACAAGGTTGTACTTCCCGACAGAGTGACCTCAGTCATATCACAATATCAGTGAAAATACAGAAAAAAGAATGAGAGAACTTACTTTACTTCCTCCCATTGGCTTCAGGAAATTCAGACGATGAACTTCTTGTTGAACATGTGACTTGTGGAATATTCCAAATATTTCATATGGGTGAATGTGTTCAGGTAGCAGGGTTGATGGAATTTTATGGGACACAAATGAAATGTAAATTCTTCATAATCTACTACTTTTACTACTTTAGAATTACTCACAGAAATATGTTTCAAGCATTAGATGTGAAATGGATTCACAAAGTAATGACAGGATAATGAGATTTCTGAATTAATTTAAGGAGCATGGTAAAGCTAAGATAAAGTTTATTTATTGTAGGTTGGGAAGTGTTAAAGGTGCAATAGACAACTTTTCAACTTTTCCCCTAGCGTTCCCAAGTGGGATTGTTTGCGACGCTGTCGCAAAGACAACCGGCTCGCTTTCCATGAATCAATGCACTGCGAGACAACGTGTTTTTTTTTTTTGATTAACAAACGGACAATAGATTGTTTGTTTCTGGCTGTTAGCGTTAGCTAGCATAGCTAGTGTTTGAAATGTGGATAACACAACTGCTAGCAGCCTGGCTACTCTCGCTCTTGTTTTACCTCTGTTTCTATCCCTCTCCTTCTTTGCCTTCTTTGCCCCCTCTGTCAATGGGTTTCTTTTTCTTTTTTTTTTTTTGGGGTGATGCACTTCCTGTGATGCACTGCTGAAAATATATAATTTTCCTGGTAGTTCGTACCCAGTGTCAGTCCGTATTGCATAGTGATATGGAGACTTATAGGAAAATAATCTAAACGCTGATGGTCATTATTCTATAGCCATTACACTGCAATCAACATTAACTTCATTCATGATAGGTTAAAGCAAAAATGTTGTTAATTTATCCTTTAAACTGTTAGACTGTTTACTTTAAACAGTTTTACGCTTTACTGAAGTGTAAAACTGTTTTACCTTTACTTTAAATGCACCCTGCAATATTTTTCGTGTAGTGTGATGGAGATAATATTTCTAACAACTGTACCCTGAAATGCTTACTAGGAATTACTACACTGGCCTCAGTTATTGAAAGGAAACTATCCAAATGTCAGGGAAAATACATTTGACTGGTTGTTTATGAAATTATTATTATTGTGTACTTTCCTGGTTGTTGCAATTTCTTCAAACGTTGAACAAAACACAATTTTCAATTCAAACAAACAAAAACCCCAGCGGGGTAATTTGATTTGGCAGGTCATGACAACAGATAATTATTACTACCAAATATTGCAAATATTGTGGTTGCTAAACACCACAATATCAAATCAAAATAAGGCCCACTACACTTTGTAGGTCACAGGACGGTAAGGCATGGCAAAGCTACCAAGGTGCCACCATCTGATTTGTGGCATATTGTGTTTTATTGATGGCAACTCGATTATTTGCTCCAAACAGACTGCTCTACAGAAAGGTGAATTTACTAATTTACTATTACCCACTTTCTAGTATGTGTAGGTAAAAAAAACTGTGGGCACCCACCTTAATATAACTTGGCTAGTAACACAATAACATTACAGAGTAACTTAAAAAATATTACCATTGTCGAACATTAATATTACCTAAGGGCTGACTTGCAAAAATATAAATGATTCTGTTCTATCTTTTGCTCACAGTCAAAATTTACTTTTTCATTAATAAATACTGAGTACATAAATAATATTTAATTGGCATAATGATCTTGTGGGTGATTGGGTAATAATATACATACAGTAATACACAAGTTATTAATATGCAGTTCTTTAATTTACTGTTCTGTTATATGACTCAGCCATTTACAGCAATTACCGTAGGAGCAGCTGCTGTGATTCAAAGTATTATGGAAGTTGCATGCCGCATTCGTAATAGCAGGCACAGTAAAATAAGTAGTAGGAATCCATTTACCCCCAAATGTGGAGAAGTTAATTTTATCACTGGAAGCCAGAGGGAAGTGCCATAGGTGGCATCGAAGCACAGTTGGCAAACTGGAACCATCAGCGAGAGGCAGGGACTCTACGAGTGTCACAGGGAACATTTGGTTTGTACGGAAGGCACTCGCCCCGCCCCCATGCCTCTGTAGCGCGTCCATGCGTCCGTGCGTGTGTGTGTGTGTGTGCGTGTGTGTGTGTGTGTGTGTGTGAAGCAAGTTTGTGTTTTTTGAACAACCGTGGCATAGATTCTGCACTGCCTGGTAAATAGCCACAGGTGGATGGATTCAACTGGGAATGGACAGGAAGACGCCTGGTTTTCTTCGCCAATATGGCAGCCTTTTCTGCTTGAATACTCTGCAACTCCCCACGGTTAAAGATTGGCACAGGAAGTAGATTTTCTTTTAGAATGGTATAATTCCCAGCCATCCTTCTGAAATAAAGAGTTTTAATTACACTTGTTGTGTTTGTTTGCGAACCAAAGGCTTATTGTGCAAGCTGTTGTGTGGGGCCTCCCCCTAGTTTCCAGGCCCCTTCATCCACACGGCTGTTTATCGGATAAGCTTTAACAATTACACAGAGCTGGTGCCAATACCTAACCATAGCTTTGCGAAATGGAATCTTAAATGATGATGGAGAAGGGATATATCTACACCGATCAGCCACAACATTAAAACCACCATTAATTACCACTTATATTGTGTAGCTCCCCCTCTTGCTGACGAAAGCGGGGATGGTAGCTCAGGAGGTAGAGCTGGTAGTCTAGTAATCTAAAGGTTGCTGGTTTGATCCCAGGCTCCTCCTGCTAACATGCTGTAGTGTCCTTGAGCAAGACACTTAACCCCTAATTGCTCCTGATCGCTGCGTCCGTCGGTGTTTAAGTAATTTTAAGTCGCTTTGGATAAAAGCGTCTGATAAATGTAATGTATAGCTGTCATGATCTCCGCCTTCTTCTACTTTCCCCTCCCTCTCCTTACCTGTCCCATTAGTCCAACTCCATTCACCCACGCACAGAGCTGTTCCCGATCTGTAATCTAACCCCTATATATGCCTCTCTCACCAGTCACCCATTGGCAGTTTGTCTTTGATGCTTGCACCAGACTCTCCAGCGTTCTCCGGACTGATTCCCTGCTACCGACTCTGCCTCGCTCCAACCACGTATCCTGCCTGCCCCCCCGCCTGTCTTCTGTCTGCACTCCTCGTTATCGAACCTGCCTGTCCCCGACGATGTATCCTGCCTGCTCCCTGTCTGTCTTCCATCTGCTCTACAAATAAAAGACATTACCAAATATGCCTGCCTGTCTTTGTGCTGCAATTGGGTCCTAACCACACCCGTTACAAAAGCAGCTCTGACCCATTGAGGCATGGACTCAACAAGACCTCTGAAGGTGTCCTGGGGTATCTGGCACCAAGACGTTAGCAGCAAATCCTTTGAATCCTGTAAGTTGTGAGGTTACAAGTGGTGTTACAATTTCATAACAGTCATGAGGCAATTGCTACAGTCAAATTAATCACGAAAACACATCACATCATCCCAAAGGTGTTCAATGGAGTAAAAGGTCTGGGCCCTGTGCAGCACAGTCAAGTTCTTCAATTCCAGAGTCAGTAAACCATTTCTTTATGGACCTCTCTTTAGGCACAGGGGCATTGTCATGCTGAAACATAAAAGGGCCCTCTCCAAACAGACCATTATTCATACACCGCCAAATTTTACAGTTGGCACTATGCATTCAGGCAGGTCACATTCCCCTGGCATCTACCAATCCCAGATCCTTCCATCAGACTGCTAGATGGTGAAGCGAGTCCAGTCCTGATGCTCACGTGCCCATTGTAGGCGCTTTCGGCGGTGGACAGGGCTCAGCATGGTCACTCTGACCGGTCTGCAGCACTGTGTGTTCTGACACCTTTCTATCATAGCCAGCACTAACTTTTTCGGCAATTTGTGCTACAGAAGCTCTTCTGTGGGATCGGACCAGATGGGCTAGACTTGGGCTCCCCATGTGCATCAATGACCCCAAGGGCGCCTTTGGCGACCCTGTCACCAGTTCACTTGTTGTCCTTCCTTGGAACACTTTTGGTAGGTACTAACCACTGCATACCAGGAACACCCGCCAAGACCTGCTGTTTTGGAGATGCTCTGATCCAGTTGTCTAGGCATGGGGATGGTAGCTCAGGCGGTAGAGCTGGTGGTCTAGTGATCTAAAGGTTGCTGGTTCGATCCCAGGCTCCTCCTGCTAGCATGCTGTAGTGTCCTTGAGCAAGACACTTAACCCCTAATTGCTCCTGATGGCTGCGTCCGTCGGTGTTTGAATGATTGTAAGTCGCTTTGGATAAAAGCGTCTGCTAAATGTAAATGTATTACAATTTAGCCCTTGTCAAAGTCGCTCAGAGTTCCGCTTCCAGATTCAGAATTCCCCGGTATTCCTCTGTGGTATTTTGAGCCAACTATCTGGATTTTTTAATTGGCACAATCCAATGCTGCCTGAATGGGACAGAGCCGAAACATGGCAGGACGTTTACTTTCCGAAACCAGGGAGTACTCATCTGTAGTTGTTGGAATTTTCTTTAGATACAGCGAGGTTGGTAAGCGAAAATCAACATGAAACATCGCCTAAAACATAGCATAGCCATGTTTGTCTAACATAGACAAACTATACCATACTCACTGGATCTGGACTAACTGAATGTATAAGCCTATTTTAAAAGGTGGCTTTTTTCCCACTTTCTCAGCATAAGCATGTAGTCCTCTCTCTAAAATATGACACTGCTATACAGTATAACCTGTAAAAAAAACATAAGAAGGGTCACCAAGGCAAAGGGGTTGGGAACCTCTAGTCGATCTGTCAAAGGACATTTTCCCCTTGTCGTTCTACAGCATGTGTAGTTTATCATCCTCATACTCTTTCTTTTCCTCTCTCCACACTGGAACTGGTGGAGCAAATAGCCTTTGTCTCAAATTGAGGGAATCGGCTTAAAAAAATCCAACAAAAAACCAACAGTGAATTCCTTGTATTTATTTATTTAAAATGATAAAGGCATTGAAATTAGGCTCAATTAGCAGCAAATCAATTAATATTTGTCTAGGGAAGCCCAGAGGAAAATTCTACTTTCTTTCTTCCTCTCTGTGTTTCTCTCCTCTTGTCCGATTCTTTTTTTTTTTTGCACTCATGAGCCAGCATGTCCACAAAAACTCACTGCATTTTGTCTAGCGCACACTAATATACAACTTTATATATACTGTATATATATACATTTTGTGCTTAACTCTCCCGTCTCCTATTGTCTGTATTCCCTGCCTTTGCCTCCAAATCTCTCCTATATTAATTTTGATGGATGGATTGATGGATGGATGGATTGGCTTGGGGCCTTAATATGCAAATGAGGTTTCAGCCACTCAGCAGCTTTCCTCGTTCATTCCACCAATCAAAGGTTCCCAGAATGCAGTTGTCAGGAAGAATTTATTGCAGTCTTCCTCAAGCCGTACAACGCGTCCCCACATTGCTTGCTTTGAAAAAAATGTACACGCAAGTGTACTATACACAATTAAACTGATGAACATGAGCATGAGCATATTATGAAATTAGCTGTAGCTGATGTTGCCCCAAGAGCCGTTACAATTTTGAGTGTTGCATTACCAACTTTGCCGGGACAGTTCCTTGTGTTAGGCGGGTGAGGGTGAAAGTTCACAAAGCAGAGCGTTAATTCGAACAAACAGGCCAGGGTCGAACAAACCAGAATATCCGTCATTGAGGGCAAACAAGTACGGCAAGGACACGCAGGGAATCAAAATATGTGAGACAGGCAGAGGATCCAAAAAAAACAGGGAATCAATAAGGTAATGGAGAGAGCACTAGACGACACGTTGGAGCGCTCAGCCTAAGCAAAGACAATCTGGCACAGAATAGAGGAAGTAGACCAGTATCCTATTTATGGTGTTTTTTTTCTATATATTTTATATTGTTTATAGTTCTTACCCTGATATGCTCTCTATTTTTCTCCTGTCACTTTTTGCTGCTATAACAATGTTAATTTCCCCGTTGTGGGACAAATAAAGTTTTATCTTATCTTATCTTATCTTATCTTATCTAATAAGTACTGGGTGACTAATGAGGAAATGAGCTGTAGGTGAGGGGAAGAGCAAGAAACCTAGGTTATGTTGTAGCAAAGGGGAGTGGCCGGATCTGAAATGACAGGAGAGTTAATGACAAGGCTAAAGGCAAAACTAGATTAACTTTAAATGAGTAGACAAAAGAATATTGGATCTTAGTGAGGATTCAGGACACCTTGTGCTTTATTTATTTATTTATTTGTAATTTTTTTTCTTTGGAGAACTATTTATCAAGTTTGGGTCTATAAACAACTGATTACTACTCCAAGAGGGGGAGAATCACCACGGGTGAGACAAATAAACAAACATAAAACCAAAACAACATTTACACCAAAAAATAAACATTGGACGACAACATGTATTGAAAAACAGTTAACTAGGTCCAGGAAAACTAAAACTACAACTGGTCACGTGGCCTCTTCCTGTCATAGTTATCGCAGAAAATGAGGATGTCCACCGGTGAGTGTACATGACTCATTCCAACTGGTTCTGGTGTATAAGGTCGGTATTATGTCGTGGTGCCTCCAAGCAGCAAAAAGGGCCCCGAAGCCCCCCGAACTCCCCAGCCCTGTAGACACCCTACGGCTGCAGGAAAGCCTCGAGCATCCTTCCCGTGGCCACAGAAGAGCCCCGGGCCCCCAGAGAAGCCAGAGGGCCGTGGAGCACCCCCCACACCCAGCCCCGAGGAGCATTACCCAATCCCAGGGAGCACGAGGAGACCCCGCTCCCTAGGGGCGCACACATACATCCAACCCCCAGGTGCAGGCACAAGACGTAGCCGCAGGCACAGAACTCGGGCCTTGGGTGTCAGGCGCAGGCCGCAGGCCCGGATCCTGACCCCATACTGACAGACCGACACCCAGCCCAAACCGCACGCCCCACAGGCGAGCCGGCAGGACTCCCATGTCCACCCACGCCTGCGTAAGGGCGAGTCCCACCGCAGCCAACCAGACGCTGCATCCAGCGTGAGCGCCAAGTACCCATAGTTCCTTATGCTTTAATATAAGCCACAGAATGCCAGACAGGATCAACACCTGTGCTCAAAGTAGTCCCGGCACTACATTTTACTCTTTGGTGTACTGGGACATTTTCTTGCATTTTCTTGCAGTTTTTACAAGCTGTCGGTACTGTATTCTTCCCTCTCAAGTGAACAAGTCAAGTGGACATATTGTAAATTATCTCATATTTTTATTGAGTCGGAGTGCGTTATTATTCAAAAATTATTATTAGAAGTTGTGAGCTCTGCCTCGGGGTTGCCATGACGTGATTAACAATATGTAGACATGGACATGGTATTTCTTTCGATCGTGGGCATACATTTGTGCGCATTGTGTTTTGCACCTTTTTGGTTGAAACAGCTGGTTTCACTCATTTTGTAATTTGAGTTGGTAGTCCCCATGTTCACATAACATAAAAACAAAAGAATAGTGGAAAACCACAGATGCTTTTTAAGTAAAAATATATACAAACGGAATTTTGTTCACGGTGTACAGCAACATATTGCCCTGACATCATATCTGTTCTATATTGGTAAATTCAGCCACGAACGATCTCTTGACTTGGGACTTGACTTGCCTTGACAAAGTAAATAAATCAACTAGACTTGACTTGACATAACCTGTAACTTGAATTGACTTGGAAAAATGATTTGGGACTTGTTTGAGACTTGGACCAAATGACTTGTGACTTACTTGTGGCTTAGATAAGAGGGACTTGGTGGGGGACATGTCCACCACTGAATAATACAAGAGCTGGCTGGCAATGGTATCCTCTCTCAACTTGTTACCATTCCATGTGCACTACGCCATATTGTGGGACTGCCGCAGTCTTGGTAGCATATTAACATCAGATGGGAGTGTAAATGTAGATTTCCCAAACTGTCCATGTGGTTTTTCAGATGCATTAGGTTCATAAACTGACTGCGTTTTAAACCTTTTTAGCAGACCATGATGCATCGGCTGGGAGCCACTGATGGCCCCCAGGGGAGAGATGGGAAGAGTAGAGGCGTAAAACAAACATTTATTGCTCCTATTAGAGGATGTGCCCCTCTATTAGAAACCAACGAGCCAGGGGCTGTGTACATTTGTGGTCGGGGTGTGTGTGTGTGTGTGTGTGTGTGTGCGTGTGTGTGTGTGCGTGTGTGTGTGTGTGTGTGTGTGTGTGTGCATTGTATTTCAGACAACGATAGTGGCTAGTGACTATACAGTGACTCACTGAAGAGCACAATGCTTTAGAGGTTTTAGTTTTTGTGTTTTGACACTTTTTTTTTCATGGGAATTGTAAGCAACCTTTTAGTATGTAATGGTACATTGAGGCATCACAATTACGTTATAGTTTAAAAAGGGGTTAGGAAAAAAATACATATTTTTATGAATATAAAGTGTTATAAATACACTATTAAAATTGAAACAAATCAAATTGAAATGTATCATTTGAGACTGATGTACAACTATAATACATGGAAAATTGAGATGCTTGAGGCCTAACCTAGCCTGCTTACCTTTAGAGGTGGGACGAAACTGGCACAACTGGAGGAAATCCACACAAACTCAGGGAGTACAAATTAACTTCATGGAGAGAGATACCCGAGTAGAGAGTCAAAACCTGGGCAATGGGGCCTGGCCATCGTGGCACCCTACATTAATAGTTTGAATTCTGTCCTTAGCATTCTTACATCGTTGTCCACAGTGGTAATTGACCTCCTGGGTTTCTAGGGTAAAAGTATCTTGGCAGGTGGAGCAGGTCGTCTGGTTTAACCCTGTCCTTGAGCAAGACACCTGACCCCATAACTGCTGTACTAGTCGGAGGTGCTTTAGTGGGGAGCTCCATATTAACACAGTCAATTATTTACCATTAGTTCCGTAAATCAGATTAGAGGTCTTAAAGTGGCCATCTCTAAGTTTTTGTAAGCTGAATGAGCTTTGTCCAAATTTTGTATTAAATTTTTCTTTCTTTATAACCTGTCCTGTCAGCAGGCTGGGCATATAACACAGGGTATTTGTATGCCATTGCTTCCAAGACAGAGTTAATATGCAAGTGTAGTTCAAATTTCTCAACCTGCAGAGCCAACCCTTATAAATCATCAAGAACCACTTACAACAACTCTGTCATTTAGATGAGAAGAGCACAGCATTTCTCTTGTACATTAATGGCCACCACCAATCCCCCTCTTTGGGGAAGGATATTACCATTTTGATCAGTTAAACAACTAATCATCATTACTACTCCTAGAGGGGGAGAATCACCACAGGTGAGACAAATAAACATAGAAACAAGCAACATGTACTTGACAAATCATAAACATAGAAACATAGAGTCAGAGAACAACATGTAACAACATGACAAAACATAATGAAGTCAACAAAATTTGGAACAATAATTATGGCATGTGGCCTGTTCCTGTGATAGTTATAGCAATAAGAGAGAAGAGAAGAAAGGAGAAACATGTCATCAGGAGGGTGTGCAGGGTAGTGTTGGAAGAGGATACTGTGTGTGTGTGTGTGTGTGTGTGTGTATGTGTGTGTGTGTGTGTGTGTGTGTGTGTGTGTGTGTGTGTGTGTGTGTGTGTGTGTGTGTGTGTGCGTGTGTGTGTGTGTGTGTGTGTGTGTGTGCATGTGTGTGTGTGTGTGTGTGTGATGGTCCCAATTAGTTCTGGTGTATGAGGTCAGAATTATATCTTAGTGCCTCCAAGCAGTGGGAAACGCCTTGCATCCACCCACGAGCCCAGAAGCCGCACGGACCACTACCACAAGAACACTCCGAGCCCAATGCACTGCAGCTGCAGAAGAACCCAGAACCCTCAGAGACCAACCTGCACCTCTGAGGCGCACACAAACAATCCACCCACATGCGCAGACATAAGAAAGTTGCAACTAGATGCAAGTGCAGAACCCGGGCTGCAGGTGCCAGGCACAAGCTTGGAGCCAGATTTTTCAAATGACCTCAATCGAAATTGCCGCAGTCAAACTAATCACGAAAACACATCATGAAAACAAACACTTAGCTGAATTTTCAATTGCGCATTTGCTCCCATTCAGACACAAGAGCAACAGTGAGTCCAGACACTGATGTTGGGTCATGGGGCCTGGCTTGCAGTTGTTGTTCCATTTCATCCCAAAGGTGTTCAATGAGGTTCAGGTCTGGTCCCTGTGCAGGTCTCTCTGACGGTCAAGTTCATCAATGCCAGTCAGTAAACCATTTCTTTATGGAAATATCTTCATGCACAGGGGCATTGTCATGCTGAAACATAAAAGGGCTGTCCCAAAACAGAACATTTTTCATCCACCACCAAACTTTACAGTTGGCACTATGCATTCAGGCAGGTCACATTATCCTGGCATCCGCCAATCCCAGATCCCTCCATCCAACTGCCAGATCGTGAAGCATGATTCATCACTCCAGAGAACCTGTTTCCACTGCTCCAGAGTCTAATGGCAGCGTACATTACACCACTCTAGCCAACACTTGGTATTGCGCATGGTGATCTTAGGCTTGTGTTCAACCGCTTGGCCATAGAAACCGAGTTCATGAAGCTCACGGTGGACAGTTGTGAGTGTTGTGAGTGTTTCAAACGAGGACAGACATTTTTTATGACAACATTCATCAGCACTCAGTGGTCATGTTCAGAACTTACTACAGGAAGTTCTGAACATGACCAGGTCAGGGCAGGTCAAGCAAGGTAGAATTTTGACCGGCTGATTTATTGCAAAGGTGACTTTACTGCGACCCATTCTACTGCAAATTTTCATCAAAGGCAATTGCATGGCTGTATACTTGATTTTATGCACCTGTTAGTAATGGGTGTGGCTGAAATAGCCAAGCCCATAATAATGAGGGGTGTCCACATGCATCTGGCTTTGTAGTGTACAATTACTCTTGCAAACATTAAGCCATTGCATAATTTCCATCCATAATCTCATATATCTCATACAGTATATCTTATCTCATGTAATTTTCACGATGTAATTTTACTTCAACGATAAGTAGCCTCTTCACCACCTCATTTGCATTATTATATTTCTTCCTCATTAGTCCTTCTGCTATAACCGGTGTTCCATTAAGCGTCGTCTCTCCCGATACTATTCATGTGAGATTCATTGGGATCTGTTTATCATCATCTTCCACTCACAGACACGGGCACTGATGTCAATGTGTCATGTTCTATTGCAAATGTTGTAATGACTTTTACCTGGGCTTTTCATTTGACTCTCGTAGTGCGGCACAGTGACACGGACGCATTTCATTTTCACCTTGTAACGTGGTTTAGAAATGTCTGTCTGGCAAACACAAGGTTTATTTTGTCAGGCAGCCTCATTAAGATCAATATCTCTTTTTTACCAAAGACCGGCGAACAATTACATACATAAAAATACCCAGCCAGTTCAGTCGCACGCTTCAGAATCACAGTTCCAGCAACAAGGACAGACTCAATAAAAGAGATCTGAGATGACAAGTTTCCACAAAAATAAAAGTGATATTTTTTTTAAGCTTGTTCCTATTCTGTTCACTTGTATGCCTTCACAAATAATTCATCGCCCAAAGTGGTGAATAATTTGTTGTGCCCTGGATTAGCAGGTTCTTTACAAGGGGGGTTGTGTGTGTTGCGGTATTAAAAAGCTTTGGCACCAACAGGCTACCGGTAGAGTCTTGATCGGCCCCAGGGCTCATTAAAAAGGAAAGCGTTTTAAACATGCATCAACCCCCCCCCGCCAGCCCCAATCCTCCCTCTCTGTCATTTTCTCGCAACATCTTCAAATCCACCCAGCTGCAGTCTCCAACGAGACATGCACAAAAAGAGAGTAGTCTCGCTCTCTCTTTCTCTCTCTCTCTCTCTCTCTCTCTCGTCATTCTCAGTTAGACCAGCTTCTGGGGATAAACAAGAGAATTTCAACTAAATGATGTTGCTAAATGTGGTCCGGCAGTTTGAAATCCTGAAGTGATCATTTGGTTGCTCTTTAGCAAGAAGAGATCCAGAACTATCATTTGCCATTACGGTAAGAGCATAGGCCATAGCAAGACCGTATCGAGCAACCAATTTTCCGTCTCTTTTTCTGTCTCTGTGTTGCTATTTTTCTGTCTGTCTCCCTCACCTTTTTAAAATTCATAATCTTTTATTGAATGTCAGAAAAACATTGCCAAATTGTCTAAATGGTAAGTACCAATATAATCAACGGACACACATCTCGTTTTAAAATAAAAAAAAAATACATTTCTTGACGTTCACTTTGTTGAATAGTTTTTTGTCCCAACAAATAATCATGCACGCATGCATAAACAATATTAGAGGGCAAGCACAGATCAATGTTGTATCTCTACACAAACACCAAAAGCATTAAAAGTTCTTTGTATATTTAGAATATTTATAAATTTGTATATTTGGCCTTTTTTTTATTTTTTTTACTTTTTTTTCCAGGCTCTTGTGCTTTTTTTGTATATTTGGCTTTTTACATTTTTTATATTGAATTAAGTTCTGCCAAAAGTGCCAAAATAGTGACATTTCCAAATATAAAGTAAAGTGGAACAGCAACCAACCTCCTCTAACCTTTAACCCCCCCTCCCCCATCCCTCCCACATCACTTCATCAGTTCCATTCACAGAAGCTCTGTTGCCGTGGTAACGCATATGGTTACATATGGATACATTGCCAAAGCCCGTGATGACGGTTTTTGGAACATGCCAAGGCACTTAAACAATGAGCTTTACTGCTATAAGAACATGGAGAAAGGGTTTTGAACGCATTTTCGGCTGGTCACCCCCGGTGTTGGAGCAAAGGTTGTTATAGCAATTTTCCACTAATCCGCAAAAATTCAGATTATGTTGTATTTTTTATTTTTTCAAACCCTTGCTTTGTTTATCTGAAAAATTGAGAAAATAAATGGAGAAGCCAAAAAACAAAACTTTGTCCAAAAGTGAACATACATATCTTGGACAGAGAGGCCACAAAACTGTGAGTTACCCACAATCTAAAAGTAAATAACAAGTGAAATTCATATGTCAAGTTCACCTCAATTCAAGTAACCATTCACTTTAACACATGAAAGCAATGGGCTTAGTGAGTAATTTCATTAATATCATCTCGCTGTTTGAGCACCATATGGTTTCAGTTGCAGAAAGTTCATCATCCGTGAGATTTATCCACACAACAAGGTTACTGTTTACTCATCCATCTGTCCTGAATACCCACTCCCACTGACAAGGTTTGTACATATCTCTCATGTCCTCTATTTACAGGCAGCAACAGTAGCAGGGGGGTCTTCATTGAGTTGACCTGCCCTGGAGGAGAGTGGCATCACACACACGCACGCACACACACACACACACACACACACACACACACACACACACACACACACACACACACACACACACACACACACACACACACACGCACACACACACACACACACGCACACACACACACACACACACACACACACACACACACACACACACACACACATGCATAAACACACTCCCATATTTGTATAAACCATCAGGCTAAACTGTATAAACCATCCACAGCATGAAATGAGACTTTATTGGAAGAGAGGAACACAAAGATAAGACGAAGGTAGAGAAAGCGGAAGATACAACATGGTGTCGAGAGATAGAAAGGGGGAGAGAGAGATGGGAAGGAAAGGAAAAACCGAAAGCAGAAACGGTAAGAAGGGAGAGAGGAAGGAAATTGAACACACTACATGCCTCAAGATGGCAAAATTGCAATTTCCTGGAGAGTCCAGATCATTATCCTTCAGGACAGCTGTTCATGCCCGAGCTGCTCTGTGTTGTGTGGCGACCATTTGTTCCCGTCAGTTATTGTGGCTGTTGAGTGTACGGCAGTCTCTCTGCATTTTCATAATCTGGAGTGGATATTATAATATTATAAGTTATGTTTTTGTTTTTTGTTTTATTCTATTCTGCCCTATTCCATTCTATCTTGTCCTATTATGTCCTATACTATTCTATTCTACTGTGACAGTCTCTTGTCAGTTGCGAGGTAGAGAGATGGACCAGGAGGCAGGTGTAACAGAAACCAGCCTTAGGTAGGCGTCTTTAATCCGGGCTGTCTTTTCAGACAAACTTTGTATTCGTGATCACTTATATCATGCGCATATCACCATGCGCTGCTACATTAAACTGCCGTCGAACAGAAGTACTGTAGTTTTTAAAGACTCTCCTAATTTTCTCAATCTCCTGCAGCTGTTTGGGCACTTCGGGAAAAGAGTTGTTCGTTAATTTTGTGCGCTACTTGGTAACTGCTCCAAGGCACCCAGGTGTTTACTGGCTCTTGAATCTCCATTGGTAAATGAGAAGAGCTGCAAGCCACGAGTCACTCATGCACCTCAAACAGCCCAGCTACGTGCCCAACAAGCTTCTTTCAAGACATTTGGTATAATTCATACTGAATTTTTATTTAATATGTTTGTTCATCATATAATGGAAGTCCTCTCTCACTCATCTCATGCATTATGGCAACTGAAGTCTTTTTCATGAGTGACTCACCAAGAACCACAAGAGTCTCAAAGAACAAGTCACTCACTAATCTGTGGCGCCTATTGTATTCAGTCCTACTCTGCGCTGTCCTACAGTTTTCTTTCATTCTTTTTTTTTACCTGGCTGTCAGCATGCTATAGGCATACAACACGGAGTATTTTGTATGCTATTGCATCAAGGACAGAGTTAGTCTGCAAGTGGAGTTCAACTTCTCAACCTGCAATGCAACTCTTTATTCATTCTTAAATCATCAACAACTGCTGCAATAACTCTGTCCTGTGGATGACCTGTATAAGGACAAGAGCACAGTTTTTGGTTATTGAGATCTACCACCAATCCCCCTCTTTGGAGAACTATTGATCATGTTTGGGTCTATAAACAACCGATCACTACTCTAAGAGGGGGAGATTCACCACGGGTGAGACAAATTAACATAGAACCTAACAAGATTTACACAGAAAACATAAACATTGGACAACAACATGTATTGAAAAACAGAGTTAATTAAGTCCAGGAAAACTGGAACAGCAATTGGGCACGTGACCTCTTCCTGTCATAGTGGCAGTAAATGAGGGAGGAAAGGAGAGGAATGCAACCAGGAGGGTGCCGGGCTGCATACAAAGTAGGTGTTGGTGATGTGTGCGTGTGTGTGTGATGGGACTGCCTGTATGTGTGTGAGTGAGTGAGTCAGTGAGTGAGTGAGTGAGTGAGTGAGTGAGTGAGTGAGTGAGTGTGTGTGTGTGTGTGTGTGTGTGTGTGTGTGTGTGTGTGTGTGTGCGTGTGTGTGTGTGTGTGTGTGTGTGTGTGAGGTGTCCACCGGTGAGTGTACAGGACTTATCCCAATTGGTTCTGGTGTATAAGGTCAGTATTATGTCGTGGCGCTTCCAAGCAGCAGAAAGGGCCCTGAAGCCCCCCCAAGCTCCACATCTGCATAGACTCCGAGCTGAGCATGCAGACCACAGAACAGACGGCCACCCCACCCCCAGCGATGAGCAGCCCGTGCACCGAGAGCGGCAGAGGACAGGTACCCCGGCAGACTGGTATGACGACAGGAGTCCGCCCCCCACCAAAGGAGACCACATGGTGAGCCCTGCAACAAGCATACCAGGCCAGGCTCAGGCCCCCGGGTCACAGGACCAGGCGGAATGCCCAACCAGCATGACCCCCCTCCCCCCACGGGACGCAGAAGGACACGCAAGCCCCGCCACTCCGCCCACGGGGCAGGTGAACTCACTCGCGCCAACACGCTGACCACGGGGCCAAGACCTGAAATAGCAACCTGCACCCCCCGCCTTCAATCCGAGCCCCAAACCCGCAACCGCACCTCAAACCAACACACAGACGCCAGCTGCAGGCACTCCCCAGGAGAACCATCCCCGGGAGACAGTCCAGCTCAACCCATGAAAAAGACGGGGCCCACCACCTGGCCCACCTAACACCACATGGGGCCCCGGGACGTCCCCACAGATGCTGGGCACTCACCCAACTGCAGAGCCCCGACGAGACTGGGAGGACCCCCATATGCCCCAAAACACCACGCCATTGCCCCGACTTAGGAATACTCAAGTATTAATGGATGGAGTTATGTCAGGGATAAAAGTAGCCCATATTTCATTCATGAATCAACCTTGTTTTTGGATATTGTTTTTCGATTGAGATGTATTCTATTAATAAATATGACCATTCTGATGTGGGGAGATTATCCTTTCCAATTCAGTAATATTCTTTTCTTGGAAATTGTTAAGAAGACCTATATGGGTTGGTGGTGTTTAAGGGGTGGGTCAACTGAAGAGAGGTCACTGAGGAGACATACAGTCGCAAAGACTGGAATGCTGCGACCCAGAAGGGTTGAGAGCTTCTTGGTGATGTTAGTCTAGAATGCTAGAATAGGTGGGCAGAACCAGATGGCATGAAAGTAGTCATCTCTGGTATTAAGGGAACAGTGAGAGCAAACATCTTTATCCACAAAACCCATTTTGAACATTTTGTGCTCCGTGATATGAGCTCTGTGCAGAATGTTATATTGGATGAGTTGCATTTTAGAATTGCTGGTCATAGAAAAAGTGTTTTTGCAAATTAGCTTCCACAGGTTAATATCGGTGGAAATAGTAAGGTCTCCTTCCCATTCCATAGTAAATAAAGTGTCATCGGTTTTTAATAAAAGTGTGTATATTCTGGAAAAGGGATTTTTTAAATTACCGATATGAGTGAGATGTTCAATCATCGGAGGTGGTTTAAGGATGTTGTTTTGTCAATTCGATTTTAACTTTTAGAGATAGCTCTAGTTGAAGGAATTGAAGGAAGCCATGGCCACCGATATTATACCTTTGGGTTAAGGTTGTGAAGGACATAAGTGAATAGTTTTCAAAAATATGTTCCAGAGGAGCAATTCCTGGTCTTTTCCAAGACCTGAAGATTATTGGTCTGTTTTTAACCAGAGAATCTGGGTTGTGCCAGATTGGGGTGTATTTGTTTGGAGATAGAGTGTGACCACTGAGTTTGAGGAATCTCCACCAGGCTGACAGAGTCATTGCGATGAATGGATTTTTAAAGCAATTATGTTTCGGTATTGATTCAGTAAGGAATAGGAAATCAGATACTGATAACTCCTGACATTCTGTTTGTTCAATGGCAAGCCATCCATGGCCCGGTTGTTGCTGTGGTTATAACCATTTAATCATAAATTGAAGATGGTTCGCTAGATAGTGGTATCTAAAGTTTGGCGATGCGAAGCCTCCACAGTCTTTGTTTTTATGTAGTGTTGCTAGTTTAATTCTTGGTTTCTTGTATTTCCAATAAAATGTATTGATTATTGAGTCTAGATTATTAAACCAATGTACTGTTGGTTGCACTGGGGTCTTTGAAAATATAGAGTTTATATTTGGTAGTATATTTATTTTCACTCCTACTATCCTACCAATTAGTGAGATGGGTAGGTTGTCATCTTCTTCAATAGATTTGAGCAATGGAGTAAAGTTAAGGGTAAACAAATCTGACAGATTGGTGGAGATATTAATACCAAGGCATTTAATGTTGCCTGTTACAGCATTCTAGTCCTCCCCACTGAGTGGTAAGACCATGGTTTTAGTCCAATTTATTGAATAGTCTGAGATAGCTGAGATTTTAGATATAAGATTGAACACTTCCTGTAGGGATGATATTGGGTTCTTTAACTGCAACAAAATATTGTCTGCATACAAACTGATTTTGTGAACATAGTTTACTGTTTGTATGCCAATGATATTATTGTTCTGACAGATGGCCACTGCAATGGGTTCAATAAAGATGGTGAATAGTAAAGGGGAGAGCAGACATCCTTGTCTTGTGCCGCATTGTAGAGTGAAACACCGTGAAGTGTAACCATTGGTGATGACAGAAGCAGATGGAGCGTTGTACAGGATTCTGATCCATTGAATGAGTGACTCTCCAAAGCCCAATACTTAAGAGTCATTTGGTGGCTTTTTACATCATTTGAAATGGGAGAATCAGAGCTTCCAAACAAGGTGTCACTTGTGTAAATCAAGCAAATATTTTTAAAGCTATGACTTGTTAATGACAAGGGTGTGGCAAACCGTGTTTCTGGGATAATCACCTCCAAAGTTTTACCCACACTAGGTTCATTCAGCCAGCTCCCAGAATGCAATCGGTGGTTGGCCGACAAACAAAGCCTCATGGCTACTTAACATACTGCTGAATGGGCCAATTACAAACAGCATCAACAACACACAATGAATTTTGTTTTTAAAAAAGCTTTTATTTAACAGTAAGAATATACATGTTTAGTAAAAGTGGAATTATTTTGGAGTTTAAAAGTACAGACAACACAACAAAATGTAGTCTATCAATATTATGAGTCTCAGAAAATCTGAACTCTGAAAATCTGTCACCAACCTCAACGCACTTCATCACGTCATCAACTTCTTCCGTTGTAACAACAACGGCTGTATTGTCGGTCTTCTCCGGTGGTTCTTGAAAATATTCTGTTTATCATCGCGGAAAATGAAGTACAGTGCGCTCTGCTAACACTGACTTGGATCTATGACTCGGACCTTAATCTGGTCAGATTAGGGTCCGTGATATGACTCAGAGCTTCTGCCACCAGCTTCGCGTAATCCATACCGAAACACCTCCGTGCTGCGCTTTAACTGTCTGTATACGGAAGTGACGTCGGTGTGTGACGTGAACGGTTTTCTTTCTTTGTCGTTACACAACAATGGCTCTGTGTTTGTAAGAGTAGTACGATTTAAAGGTTGAATTCTATCAAAACGGTTTCACATTGTGACTTCATATCACATGGAATATGGAGGAATGATCTTCCCCTGGACAGTCACTTTAAAGGAAACGATCGATCGGCATTATTCAGCGTTATTCAGCGTCTCGGTAAGTGTTCTGCGTTTCCCCATGTAATCTAACGGGAATATTTAACTCCATGGTTTAACATTTTTCTACTATTTATAAATCAAACTCATTTTGAAAATACGTTGAGAGATAAAAAAAAACAGACAAAGGAACACGAATCTGGAAAAATCAAATTTTCCTTCAAGAAAGGTTTTCTCAACTAATTTGGCTGCTTCTGGCGATTTTAGAAATGCGCGAGATGGCAGCTTTTGCTGTGGTGGGTCACATATGTCCAATTAACTTTGTCAAATGCTTTTTCGGCATCTAAAGAGGCATTAACAGTATTATGTTCCTTTGAGATATGCTGATCAGACTGAATAATTGATTTAATCTCTGTAACCATTCTGATGAATAATGGGGATATAAGTGGCCAGAAGTGTTTATAGAATTCAACTGGGTAGCCATCTGATCCGGGTGATTTATTGTTGGGCATAGAGAAGAGAGCTTTCCTGAGTTCTGCGGAAAGTTTAGGGATGTCGATATCATCAAGGAATGAGTTAATGGTTGATATATTTGATTCATTATCTGAGTGATATAGCTTATTATAAAAGTCTCTAAATATGTTATTGATGTCTTGCTATCTTGTATGTTATCCTAGCCTGTGGCTCTTTGATGGCTGTAATAAGTGGTGACTGCGCCGGTGAAAGCCTATGTGGTCGTCATCTACCGTCCACCAGGACAACTAGGTGACTTCCTACATGAGCTTGACACCCTGCTGTCATCAATTCCTGAGCATGAGTGTCCCATGCTCGTCCTCGGAGACATGAACATCCACTTGGACAGTGCGAGCTCGGCTGACTTCCTGTCTTTGGTTCGCTCATTCGACCTAAGACAGGTCCCGACCCCACCGACTCACAAGGCTGGCAAAGAGCTTGATCTCATTCTTGCTCGGAGCTGCACCACGGACAACCTATGGGTCACTCCTCTTCATCTCTCTGACCACTTCTTCATCCACTTCAATGTCCAGCTACCAAAACAACCCCCCACCTCCCCACCCATGGTTACCATCCGCCACAATCTCCGCAACCTGTCTCCCACCCACTTCTCCTCTGTGCTCTCCTCTTCTCTTCCACCCCACAGCACTTTCTCCTCTCTGCAGGTAAATGATGCCACTGACACTGCCACTCTGACATGTCTGGATAGCCTGTGTCCACTATCCACCAGACCTGCTCGATCAACCCAGTCGCACCCTTGGCTGACTGACACCCTCCGGAGAACGCGCACTGACCTCAGAGCAGCCGAGAGGAAATGGCACAAATCCAAAACAACTGAGGATCTTGCTAGCTACCAGACACTGCTGTCCTCCTTCTCTTCCAGCATCACTGCTGCCAGGAAGGCCTTCTTCAACGACAGGATCAACGGTGCCACAGACACACGTAAGTTATTCGCCACCTTCAAGTCTCTGCTCTACCCTCCACCACCTCCCCCAGCTACTAACCTCACTGCTGACTGCCTTGCCTCCTTTTTTACTAACAAAGTGGCAGCCATCAGCAGCCAATTCACTAAACAACTTACTCACAACCTGTCTTCTCCAGCCCTAGGCTCATCGTTCCCTGGTTTCACCCCCCTCGCTGAAAGTGAGGTATCTAAACTACTAACATGTAGCCGTCCTACTACCTGTCCGCTAGATCCGATCACGTCTAACCTCCTTCAAGCCATATCACCGACTATCACCCCGGCAATCACACATATGATTAATTCTTCCCTAACTTCCGGCACTTTCCCTTCCGCTTTCAAAGCGGCTCGGGTCGCACCACTGCTCAAAAAACCCTCACTCGATCCCAATCAAGTAGAAAACTATCAGCCGGTCTCTCTCCTCCCATTCCTTTCCAAAACCTTAAACCTTACAGAGTACCTGTCAAGAAACAACCTTCTTGATACATCAATCTGGCTTCAAAAGTGGTCACTCCACCGAAACACCACCTCTGTCTGTGACAGAGGCCTTAAAAACTGCTAGAGCTGCTGCCAAATCCTCGGTCCTCATTCTGCTAGACTTATCAGCTGCTTTTGACACTGTCAATCATTGCATACTCCTGTCCATACTCTCAAGCATGGGCATAACGGGCAGTGCACTTTCCTGGTTCGAATCTTACCTTACTGGGCGCTTGTTCAGTGTGACATGGCAAGGCCAGCTGTCTGTGCCTCACAACCTCACCACAGGGGTGCCCCAAGGCTCGGTGCTAGGACCCCTCCTCTTTGCCATATACACCACCTAACTGGGCCCGATCATCCGCTCACATGGCTTTTCATATCACTGCTATGCGGATGATACTCAACTCTATCTGTCCTTCCCGCCCGACGACCCCACTGTCTCGACGCGGATCTCGGATTGTCTCGCTGACATATCCATATGGATGAAGGATTATCATCTTCAACTAAATCTGGCGAAAACGGAACTGCTGGTGTTCCCGGCCAAACAAGGTATTTATCACAACATTGATATTAAAATCGACTCTCTATCTCTTGTTCCTACCAAGGCTGCAAGGAATCTTGGTGTCATTATTGATGACCAACTGACATTCTCGGACCATGTTGCCGCCGTCTCCCGGTCCTGCCGCTTCACACTACTCAACATCTGAAAAGTCAGGCCGTACCTGACCCAATATGCCACTCAACTGCTGGTACAAACCCTGGTGATGTCCCGTCTCGACTACTGCAACGCCCTCTTAACAGGCTTGCCGGCCTGTGCGGTGAAGCCACTACAGATGATACAGAATGCGGTGGCGTGACTGATGTTCAACCAGCCAAAGAGGGCACATGTCACTCCGCTGCTCATCGAGCTCCACTGGTTACCAGTAGCCGCCCGCATCAAGTTCAAGTCTCTCATGCTGGCCTACAGAGTGATTTCTGGGAACGCTCCCGCCTACTTAAATGCTCTTGTAAGAGCACATGTTGCCCCCCGGATGCTGCACTCGTCAAATGAGCGTCGCCTGGCTCTGCCTGCCATACAGCCATGGCAATCCAGGCTATTCTCATTTGTAGTTCCACGTTGGTGGAACGAGCTGCCAAAAATGACCAGAGCAGGGACCTCCCTCTCTGTCTTTAAGAAGCACTTGAAGACCCAGCTCTTCAGTGAGTACCTCCTCTCCTAACCTACAATTACTTAGCACTACCTAGCAGTATTTATTGTTACACTAATGTTGTTGTTACACTAATCTCTGTCGCAATGTAGCTTGAATGTTATTCTCCCTTGTAAGTCGCTTTGGATAAAAGCTTCTGCTAAATGACTAAATGTAAATGTAAATGTAAATAAGTGTTTTTTCTCTATCGCGTTTTAGATGATTGGCAAGAAATGTACCTGATTTGTCACTGAATTCAAATGAATTTGCTCTTGTTCGTTGCATGAGGAATTGTGTCTTTTGATGGATGATATTATCATGTTGAGATTTAATTGTCCAGATCTCATTTCTGATTTGTTCAGTGGTGAGTGGGCTTGTTGGGAGTGCAAATCTTTTAAACGTTGTTCGAGTTTATTTTGGCATTCTTGTCCTTTCTTTTTCTTGTGAGTAGAGAATGAAATAATACTACCTCTTAGAACTGCCTTAGCCGTTTTCCAGAGTAAGGATGGTGATATTTCTGTCATTGAGTTCATTGAAGGAGGTCCATTCTCTGGAAAATAAATGGTTAAATTCTTTATCTGTCAAAGGTGAAGTGTTAAACTGCCTCCTTTGGTGTCTTGGGTCTCTACAATGTAAATTATTTTGCCAACAATTGCCAAGAGCAAGATCACTCATATATTGTTTTATAGTGTCTGACGAAAGCCAGGGCTTGTGATTGTTTCTGGTTTGTGAACGGTCTACACTTGGATCAAGTACTGTGTTGAAGTCTCCTCCGAGTATAGTAATTGAGTCATAGAATTCTAAGTGTTTTGAAAATATATTGTGAAAGAAATTTGGGTCATCCTCATTGGGGCCTAAAATATTTGCTAAGTTTAACTTGTTGAAAAGGAATATATGGGACCTTTGAGGGAGGGAAGAACCCCGCTTCCAGGACGACAGCATGGCGGCGATGGGTGCCAAGTGGGAAATGCTATGTGCATTATACAAATTATAAAGTCTTCAACTATATAATATGCTATGTTACCTAGACAGTATGGGAGCCTATTGTGCAGATTCTTGGCACCACATGTTAATGCCTCCAGTAGAGACAAAGAGTTGTGGTGCCAGGATATCAATGGTTTTCATTAAATTATGCAAATAACACATTATAGAGCATTTTATTTAGCCAAGAAACATTTTTTCCCCCTTCTCATTCCTTGGGAGCTGTATTTTAACCCCCCACCCACACACACACACAGACAACATCCTCAACCCACTTGAGCTCAAACAGGTTAGCTTGGCTACATCATTGAGCTTTGGGCTTTTGTCCAAAGCAACTTTCCATAAGTACATTTGTTATTAGTTGTTGAACAGGATTTCAAAGATATCATCAGCAGAGCCATCAACAAGCACATTCAGGTGGTGTCATTCACAAAACGATTCTTAAATCCATACATTTTTTGAGAAAAGAACTTAGAAACATATTTTGGTACATTTTGTGAGTGCTTCAGTTGCTCATGTTGATTTGGAGAAGTAAGATCCTTGTCCATGTTATTTAAGGTCAACACCATAAAGACATGCAGCCTCAATAGTCTAGGCAAATACACCATGAAAGGACCAGGGAAGAGAGAAGAGAATAGCTTTCTGCAAACATCTGTACAATCCTGGAAGATGTACTCTAATTGCATCAATAAAAGCAAACGTATCATTGATGTCTGTTAAGACAGCTCACTCCTGGGACCTGATCCATCACCTCAAATCACTTTGAACAAGCTTAGTGGTTAAGATTAGTAACTTGTTGGGTCCACAAAATGTAGCCTACCGAAACATTTGACTGTTTCTCGGCTTCAGTCACGAATATGAGTGCAGACATGTTCTTACTTTGTGCTACCACTGGGTTCAACATGAGTGCATACCAACCCTGGCACCCTGGCTTATTCCTGGCAATCCAGTTCTAAATGTTTGCATCAGAACCGCCTACCACATGGCACCTGAGTGGTGTTTTCAGGGCCCTCCAAAACAGAGACACAGATGATGGATTAGAGAACAAATCAGTTTTATTGTCGTGAGTGAGCTAGGTGGAACAAGCCTGGAGCAGATGGAAAGCATGTCATGACAAAGGTTCCTCTCATGTGTGTATGGGGCGATGGGGGTTTAACCTGTTGCTTGTGAGACCAATTGACAAGCAACAGGTGTACAGCCACACTGATCTTGGCCCCAATCACCTAGACCCAGGACAGGTGTGGCTGCTCAAACCACACCATCTCCACACCACAATGTTCTTCTACAGTAAGAACAAATTCTAGTAAGAGTGAGATCTGTGCGCTGGTCGTGAATGAGGCTCAATGTGAGGTCATAAAGAAGTCATTCTAAGTAGAAGCCATGTTAGTGTAACGCCTTCCCGCATGTTTCCAAATAAACATACTTTTAGATAGCTTAATCTCATGAATGCCATGTTCATGGAAAAGTTCATAAGTAGGCTTTCCGATATTGTGTACGAGTATTTGATGAACGAGGCCCTTGCTTGATCTACTGCATTCTCTTGCAGCTCCCTACTGCCTTTCAACTATTTTTTTAAATTTCAATCCCATTCTGGGTTCCTTTCTCCCTCTCTCCATTATACTCTCTCTCTCTCTCTCTCTCGCCCTTTCTCTCTCTGTCTCTTGCGGTCTTTTCCTACATTTCTCCTTCTCGCTCCCTCAGTCTTTTATACTTATTCCCTCCATCCCATCTGGATTTCATATGTGGTTTTGTCTAACACCAACTTCACCTCCATATATTGATTTTTTTAAATGTCCCAGTAAATCATGATGCAAAACAAACAGATAACCAAACAGAAAACCATATTAACACAGCCGCAGGGAAATGTGCTGCTCCAAGCACTATTCTCTATTTCGCTATCATTTTTCTTTGGGGGTTACGCTACAGAACTGTAATTATATGTCCTTGTTGGTTGAGGAAAAAAACATTTTTTTTGATAAATGCTGCCTCGGGGTGTTTTTAGGGTTCTATGGGGGAATAAAACATTCTTCAATTGCTTAACTTATTCTGTATAGAAAGCAAACAGTTGTTTTTCTTTTCTGCAGTGCCAAAGCCAGCAGAAAAAGTAATCGCATTTTAAGTAAATTAATTTAGGAGGTCCCTCTGACTAGACAATCTTTTATTAGGGACTGAGCCATCAGACACAGGAGTTACAGGTAGAGTAGGCAAATATAAGGCATTTATTGACCAAATAATATAAACAGCTTAGTTAGTCAAAATAACAAACAGGGGTTGACATAAAGACACCGAGACACACCAAACGGACTTGCCCAAATGACACAGGAGGTAAAATAAACTGTAGGACGTAGCCAAAAGCTAACCCAAGGCTTAAATACATTTAAATATTCGTTCATATTGATTGTTAAAAAGTAGGATAAGAATAACTATCCAAGTTCTATAACAAAAATTACACACTACAAATAAAATAGTATGATTAATAAATAATTACACAACTCTATACAAACACATATATTTTAATTTAATTTGCTTGAAATAATATGAAACAAAATATATTTCTGCTCATTTCAAAAATGTTGTTAATTCGTCATCATGCATTTTTTTTCCGCAATCGAAATTCGGCTCCGAGGTTGTCGGGGTAAGGGGGCTTTGTATGCAACATACAAAAGTCTCACCATGCTTGGCTCTCAATGTTATTACCAAAGTGAGACGTTTCTGGATCATACTTAACAAATACGTTATAAATCATCCCATTATTCTGTCCTGTATTCATTTACAAAAAAAAGAAAGAAAAAGAAATCGTCTCTCAGACAGGAACCGGCTCCCATCGTTCACTTAAAGGAGCTGGCTCATAGAGCTGACTCGTTCACGACTGACACATCCCCGGCACATATTTATTTCCAC
>NC_137201.1:2508083-2558083 GCF_960531495.2 Zeus faber
AAAACAGTATCAGAAAATGCAGACAAGGAAGAGAGAGAGAGAGAGAGAGAGAGAGAGAGAAAACGTGTCCTATTAAAGGACGAAGACAGGCTGTTGAAGTGTGTTCACATCAACAGGCCAACAGCAACTGGCAAGCAAAGCTTCTCTTTGAGGAGTCAAAAGCAGGAAGCAAAGAGGGAGCATAAAACAGGAATCTAGGAATCTAGAACTGAACACAACCAAATGTCAATAGAACTGAATAGAATAGTATGGATGCACAACTAGAATGCTCTACAATTGGAATGTAATGGAATACCGACTTGAATGGGACGCAATACAATGAAATACAATCTACAGTAGAAAGAGTAGAATAGGAACAGAATATTATGAACATAGAATACAAATCTAGCATGATATAATAAAATCAGAACAGGACTAGAACAGCATAGGACACAGATCAAATATATTATAATATAAATCCCAATAGAATAATCCAGGATGGAATTCAATTCAGAACCACAGCACAAAATGGAATCGTATATAATTGATCAAAACACTAATGGGACAGAACCGAATGGAATAAAACAGAACAGAACATCACTGGGATAGGTTAAAGCGCAACATGCAGGTTGGCATACCCAATGAATTAATGTGTGGCAAATTGATAGAGCAAATCGATTTCACATTTACAGTTGGATTTTTGTAAAGTAATTAGCCACTGCCACCTTAAAATCTGACATTGACCGCAAACTTGAATGTGACATAAGAGGTCTGGGACAGGACAGAGATAGCGCAACAGTGAATGGCAATTTGGCAAGTAAAAGAGATGCAGAGAGACGCAAAGTTTGTTTGGATTTTGATTTTTTTCAGAGTTTCCTACTTGTATGAAATGAAAAACGTAAACATTTGCTCCATCAACATCCGCTCCATAAACATCCACTCCGTCCCACCGTCTATCCGGGGAGAGACCCTACTACCGTGCTGGGGCAGAGACGAAGACACCCCGCTAGTGATGTCACTGGCTGAGATGTAAAACAAAATCTCTTTTTTCCTGCAAACTTAAAAGACCTACATTTTTCCTGTATTTTGAAAGCAATGCCTAAGTCCTTTAAACTGCATTTCAACTCATAGCCACTAGATGCTGGCTTCAGAAAACCTCGGATTGAAATGGAAGTCAGTGGAAAAAATTGCTTACAAAAAAAAATACAGAGTCAATAATTGTTTTCTCAAAGCTGTTCTTGGTTGTGATTTTGAAAGTTGTGCGTAAGGAAATTCCCATGGGGAAATTGTGCTCTAGTGAAATCAACAGGACATTATCGACATTGCTGGAGATTATTGACATCGCTGGAGATGATCACATCGCTGGATCAACGGGAGCATGCTGTGATCTCGTGAGAAGATGGATTTCAAAAACACAGGTCAAAATGTAAATATCCTTTATGTGCAAGCACTTGCCAAGAGAGTATATTTACGATGGAAGGTTGACCCAGAGGGGTTCTCAAGTGGGCACCCTCCTTCCTTAATGTTTTGTTGATGAGCCCACGACGCCTCTGGAGGGCTCAACAGTGACTTCTGGCGTCCCAGAAGCACCTCCCTTTGTGTCAACCTGGCCTGCTACTTCGGGGCCCAGCAGGCGTCTTGCCTCTTCATCCAAAGCCATTGGCTGCTTCTCTCTGCTGTCTCTGACACAGCTTTGATGGCTAGGCGCTGGCTCTGGCCTCTGATTCCCAGGTCTTTGTGCAATCTGGTGGGAGATGTTGCCACAAACCTTCTGCACCCCACTTCCACAGGGCGGACTTTAGTGTTCCAGCCGCGATGTTGTGCTTCAGCAGCTAATTGGGCATAGCGTAGATGTTTTCGCTCATAAGCCTCGTCCACTGACTCCTCCCAGGGTACGGTAAGCTCAATGATGAAGACCTTCCTGATCGAAGGGGGTATCACGTCAGGCCTTAGGGTGGTGGTTGCAATCTCTGGAGGAAATACAAGTTGCCGGCCAACATCAACCAGCATCTTCCAGTCGCAGGCTAAGCGAAGCTGGCCTTGCTTCAGTGGTGTGGGGCTGCTCCTAGTTACCTTAGCCCCCTCACGGACGAAGATGGTTGTTGTTTGCAGGTGGTTTGTTTTCCAGGGTGGAGGTAAGGCTCTTTAGGACTTGGTTGTGACGCCAGGTGTAACCTCCCTGGGTGAGGTTGACTTTAGACCCTGTGAGTATGTGCTTGAGGGAGGCTGGCCTGGAGCAGAGGGCACATCCTGGTTCTTCACCCAGCCACTGATGAAGATTAACTGGTGTTGGAAGGACGTCATACGTAGCTCTGATGATAAAGCTATGCCGCCTCGCTTCCATGCTCCACAAGTTCTTCTAGCTGATTTTCCTCCTCTCCACACTGTCCCACCATGTCCACTGTCCCTGTTTAGCAAGGGAGAACTCTAGGGCCCACCTTGCAACTTCCTCCTGGTGGTGTACGTCTTCCACCACCATCTTCCTCTGTTCTGGAGTTGTGGCTGTGTTCCAAGCTGGGCGGTTAGTTGTTAACCCAAAGCCACCTCTTCCTTGCTGAACATGTCCCACAATGTCCGCATGTCTGAGAGCTGTTGCTGCCTCCTCCGCTGCTCTGGTTGGTCTCCATTTGCATCCTGCTGCGTCTTGGGATTCATTCAGTGTCATCTGAAGTCTTACTTTAGCACACTTGAACTCCTCCGTGAGACTAGTGAGAGGCAGTTTGAGGGCACAATCTCCTTAGAGGCCTATGGTAGAAAGGCACCGTGGGACTCCGAGCCACTTCTTGATGTAGCCTGTGACTGCTCTTTCCAGCTTCTCCATGGTTGAGATTGGGACCTCATAAACTGTGAGGGGCCACAGCACCCGGGGTAGGAGGCCAAACTCCAAGCACCAGGTCTTTAATCTTCCAGGGAGCTGGGTGTCGTCGATGGCCCATAGCCCATTACTAATCTCCTTCTGCTGTTTCTGTACCTGGTCTTTGTTTTTCAGGCTTGCATCATACCATCTCCCAAGGCTTTTGACAGGCTGCTTGGATACTGTTGGGTTTGGGTCATGTCCGATGAAGAATTTAAGATCAGAGAGCACTCCCTTGATGATGGAAATGCTGTGTGACTTGGACGGTTTTAGCTTCATGCGGGCCCAGCTGATGTTTTCCTTCAGTTTTCCGAGCAGCCTCCTGGTGCATGGGGCAGTGGTGGTCAGAGTAGTAATGTCATCCATGTAAGCTCTAAGAGGAGGGAGGCGGAGGTCCGAGTGAAGCCGTTGTCTGCCCACCACCCATCTTGAGGCTTGGATAATGACCTCCATTGCCATTGTGAAGGCCAGGGGTGAGATGGTGCATGATGCCAACTTCCAGGCATTGCCAGGAGGTGGTGAACACAGAGGTGGTAAAACAGAATTGCAGATCCTGGAAATAGGCTTTAACCAGGGCCGTGATGGTGTCCGGGATATGGAAGAAGCTGCAGGCAGCCCAGAAGAATTTGTGGGGCACTGACCCAAAGGCATTGGCGAGGTCTAGAAACACTACGTGAAGGTCCCTTTTCTCCACCTTTGCCAATTGGATCTGGTGCCAGATCATGCTGGAATGTTGTAAGCACCCAGATAACCGTGATATTCCTGCTTTCTGTACAGATGTGTCAATGTACTTATTCCTGTGCAGGTATTCGGACATCCTCTGAGCTATGACACTGAGGAAGACTTTACCCTCTATGTTTAGCAGGGAGATTTTCGAAATTGACTGATGTTCACTGCCTGCTTCTCCTTTGGGAACAAGACCCCTCCTGCTCTACGCCACACTTTGTGTATTCTCTTCCTCTGCGATGCTGTTCTCGTGAGCCTCCAGAGAAACCTTAGGACATCTGGTGCATTCTTATACACCTTGTATGGAACTCCATTTGGCCCTGGGGCTGATGCTGTTCTTGCCCGTCGGACTGCATTTTCCACCTCTTTCCAAGTTGGAGGGCCAGTCTCGATCTGATGTTCTGGTGGGTCAATTGGTGGAATGTCAGGTGGAATGGTCAGCTGTTTGTGCCGCATTGGGTCAGAGTGTGTTTTCCTCAAGTGATCCTGCATGTCTTTCTTTGTTGTTTTCAGAGCTCCATTTTTTTCCGTTGTGAAGAGACTTTTTAGGAACTTGGAGGGGTCTTTATAGAACCGTGTTCTCGTTGCTCTTTCTTCCTTCTGCGTTTCCGTAGGTTCTCAGCTTGAAGCACATTGATACCTTCCTTTTCCACCTCAGAGGCTTTGTTCCACTGTTTCCTAAGTTGTCTCCTTTCTTGGATGAGGCGCTTGATCTCCTGTTGCCTCCTGGAAGTTAATGCAGTTGGAGCCTTCTTCCCGCCTTTCCCTTCTTGTACTCCAAAGCGTTCTGCCCTGTATTGGTAGATGATGTCCCCCATTCTCTCCAACTTCTTCTCCACTGTGCCTTTAAGTTGCTCCAGGGTCAAGGTCAAGTGTTGACCGTTTCCCACAGTTTCTTGTCAGCAGCACCAGGCCATTTTACATGCAGTCTTCGCCAGGGTAGTCTCTCTCCACTGCAGGCCTGGGAGGTTGGATTCACTCCTGTTGCCATCTCTGTGCTTGAGGTTACTTCCTCTGTGACAGTGGTACTGATGCACTGCAAGCTATGGTTTGTGTCCAGTTGCTGTGCTTCATTCGACTGATTTGACCCCTTTCGCAGGAAGTAACCATTGGTTGGCTTCAGCCAGGATTTCTATGCTGCCTCACTTTGGTGTTGGGGGTATGTGGTGTGGAGTTGGGATGGGTTGAGAAGCCACACCTGAGGTGATTGGGTTAGGGTGGCTGCATACCTGTTGCTCATTGGTTGGGCTAAAGAGTGGCAGGTTAAAACCCCCATCTCACACACACTCAGGTTAGGAGCTCTGTCATGACATGTTCCATCTGCTCCTGGCTAATTCCAACTAGCCTCCTCTCTACAATAAACTGATGTCTACAACCCATCGTCGCCTGTGTCTCTGTGCTGGAGGGCCCTGGAAACGCCACTTGGGCGTGGCAGGTGGAACTGCTACACCCTCGTATTCTCAGCAGAGGGGTATAGAGGCATTTAAAGAATCTGCAGCTTTAAATGCAAATAAGCTGCTGCTTCTTCCCACTCCGGAACTTTTTGTGGCTCTGGTCGTGGCTGGTTGTATCATGGTTACGGTGAGCGTTTACCTACCCCCAATGAAAACAACTGATATGGGATACGCAGGAGTTCAGCCCCACATGTTTGATCCAGACTTTAATCCAGAGCAAAGAGAGGCTCCTGTAGAAGTTCAAACATTTTTGAATGGTTAGTAAACAATTTTAAACTTTTTCACACATTGCCCAGGACCTCCGCTGTGGTAGGGTAGGGCCTCAAAACTCGGGGCAAGTGGTGGTCGGGTCCTCCCAGGGATCCATGCACAGTCTGCTTGGCGTTCCTGGGGGCATAGCCTGGCACACAAAGTGGTAATGCGCACATGTACAGGTTTTTGCCACCTGTAGCTGGGACGTTGGCTTCAAGAATAAACGTTATGCACTCAGCTCTTCTGTCCTCTGAGGCTGGGGGCTGATGTAGCGATTTGTGCTGATCTGTGCAGCCAACAACAGAGCACTTCCCATGCTTAGTTCTTAGCGTCTACAAAATGCTAGTGGTTGGGTTAGAGGTCTGTGCGAAAAAAATGCCGCACCTTCGCAAAGCCAGTTCTCTAGCTGTGAGTGGAGATACTCAGATATTGTTATCACCTTCCACTTCACGTAGGAGGGAGAGGCAAATCTGAACGGCTTGTTAAATCACATGTTTTCTGAAACAAGCTGCACACAAAAAACTGACTGGGTTGTCTTATTTCAGTTTGTGTTAGTAGGCCCATCAGAGACCCAAATGTATGTGAACAAGCACTGAAAAGTGAGTTTTTCATAATAGGTCCCCTTTAAGTGTTGCCGATTCAACCTTCAATAACTTTATCGTCGTTTGTGCTGCGTTAATATTTTGACAGGAATAATGTGATTCTTCGCTCTACTGCGGAACACATGACCATAGCTCTAAGCTGCCAGTAAACATAATGTAAACATTTCTATGGTGATCAAGGGTGGTTTAAATACATTTTTAGGTCCTGGCAATGGCCATATTGGCTATTCTACAAATGCATTCAGTTAAATAAGTAGCCTCAAATGTCCATTTTACTTCCAAAAACAGTCTTTCTCTGACAGTGTGATGGCGAAACTGGAGAAAATGTAACTTTTGCCAGAAGGTTCCACTGACCATCAGTATTCCTTTGCTGTCTTATTGAAAAACAATGAATAACTTGGAATCAGATTTTTTCTCATTCTTTCTCCACCAGCTCTGCCATCCAAAGACACACTGTTCTATATTAATTACTCGGTTCAGTTTCATTTTGTCTTTTCCTGCCAGCTGTCACCCTAGACATTTTTTTCCCTTACATCATCGTTAGCCATTGCTCACTAATGAAGACAATGAGCCAAGAATCACAGGAGGAAAGAAAGAGACTAGAACAAAAAGAGGATAGAGTGAGATGGTACACAATTTGGGGTCTAGGAGAAAAGGAAGGAAGGTAGGAAGGAACCCCAGAGTTATTTCCTTGCCAGGCTTTTTGTTTTTCTCTGGGCTCCCTGGAGACGTCACTGCGAAGTGGTGGGCAGTTGTCCGGCCTTTCTAAAGGAGATACGGATTGAGCTGATTGGAGACTCCAAACTGCCTGTACCTTTAACTGAATTCCCTTTGACACTGAAACCCTGCGATGGACCAGAGCCCTGTTTAGAGTGTCTCTCTACCATACGCCCCTGTTTCCTTGACCATGTGAAATGAGTATAGAAAATGGATGGATGGACTAACTGGTGATCCATCAGTGCTAAATTATTTTCACTCCTTCCCTCCTTCTCTCTCTCTTTCTCAACATCCAATCAGCTGCCCGATTGATTAATTAATGGTTGAACGGATTAATTTCCCATCGTTAGAGGTTGTGTGAGAAACCATGGTCACTGCCTGGGTGGGGTTGACACAGGGTCAGGTCAGTTGATCATCAGTCAGCAAACGGCAATGTCATCAAATACTCAGCCTAGCGGGCAGCAGTTAGTCCGCACATTGCACATACCAAAAGAGAAACTCTGGCTTTAATGCGTCAGTTTTGAGGATTGTAACGGGACGACAGTAATTACCAGTAGTTACTTTGTGTGAGACAATATGGTTTCCTTCTATTAATATCTGAAATCTGTGAAAATATATCAACACTATAGATCAACGCTTTCAGTGACGTCTTAAGATTAATATGATATATCATATATATCATACAGTATATCATCATATATCATTAATATGAGAAAATGTTTTTGTGTGAGTCTGGTCAATCAATTATCTCTTATTACACTAGAGATTCTCAGGTCCGGAAGAATTTATCAGTGTTGGTGTCCAAAAATATGGAACACAATCAGCTTTGTGAGAGACAGTGGAGAAACAAAGCTGATTGTATAACATTTGAATTATAGACTCCTCCTCGAATGCCTTCAGAATCTCCAGTGAATCCCTCTTCGATCCCTTTGCTGTGAAGACTAATAGACTAATTAGCCAATCAGATTTTGATTTGTAGCTGGTGGGAGAATTCACTGCTGCCAGCAGATTTGCCAAGTCTGCAGTTTTCCTGAGGAATTGGGCTACTTTTGCCATGTTTCTTTTTTTTTTTACTTCCTTAGGGATTCGGGCTTCCTGCAATGAAAGGCATTGAATATACTGCCATCAGTTGGAGCTTGTTAATACAGAGGCCAATGGATCTCAAAGCATCTCAATAAAATACACTTTAACTCTAAATAGTTTAATTTGAAGAATTCAGAGTTTTTCCTCTGATCTGTTATTACTGCGAATCAAGTTCTTAATAATTAATTTTTTTAATTATCTGGAAGAATTAATCTGCAAGTGAAATAGAAAAACTTGATTATTTTTTATTGCAACAGTAAATAGAAAGGAAAAAACATGCATTTTCTTTGGTTATGACTGTCTGGTGAAATGGTATATCAATAGAAAGATGGAATGTCAGAATCCCCAGTCCATGTCAATATATGGTTAATGACTTCTTGGCAACCCTGAGCACAACTTGTGCTCTCTAACAATAAAAATAATCTTGTGCGCCTTGAATGCCCACTTGATATAAATTGATATCATGTGTAGCATATGCTTTTAAGAAACGTTTGATTGATGGGCTCAGCGGCCCAGCTGGTATGTTGTAATAATATGCCTTAATCTGTCTAGCACTTTTTATGTTACAAAGTGATTTGTCATAGAGTTGGTTGGTTAAGAACCTGCTATTAGAAGTGTGGCTTTTTCTTTGGCGTGTTTAGTGGTTATATTTTGTATTCTGTCTTCGTGTCAATGAATTAACTGATCAAATAATATAATATTTTCTTCAAGATATCAATAAAAATCTTTCATTTCCGAGAACAGGGATTTGATGTTCAGTTGCAGTTATACATTTTGCAAGCTTTTCTTCAGGGAGAATAGTTCAATTATAACTGTTTCCAACCAATGTTACAACTTTTTAACTAGTTAGCAAGTACTAGGAATTAATATTTTGCTGCATTGAATGTTCTCTATACCAAGGCTTTGTCCAAAGGATGTTGACTGAGCTAATGTCGTCTGTTTGCTGTTATCTTACATGAAGTAATGTACAAAATTGTCTAAAATCCTCTCCTATGATCCTAGCTGACAATGTCTACTTCTGATAAATCTGAGTTATCGATGTATCTCAAGTCTCATCCAAAATTTGAATTGTCTTTGTCAACAGTCAACATCAGATTGCACCTCCACCACCTTCTCTATTTGATATATTATACGTAGGTTCTATGACAATTGGCTACATAAGATAAAACTTTATTAATCCCTGTGGGGAAATTCAGATGCTACAGCACTAAAAACAAGTGCCAAGACAAGAACAGATAAGAAGTAAGATGATATAAATCAAAAAAATAACAGATTTACACATCCACATCAACACCGTTAACAGAGTAGCACTATAGAATAGAATAGAATAGAAGAGAATAGAAGAGAATAGAAGAGAAAGCCTTTTTTGTCATTGTATAACTCTTCATACAACAAGATTAGTAGCACTGCTCCTGCTGGTGCATATGGAAATACAATATTTACAAAAATACAAACACAAAGTTTAAAAACAGCTAAAACAATCACACAGGTCCTATTTGTAATAAATAATGTAAAATGACTCTATATAACACAAAAACTATAACATTTTAGTCTATATGATAGAGTGCAAAGGTGCGGGTTTCCCTTCACCAGTGAAGGTGGTTGTTGCACTTAGTGAAACATTAATGCACAGTCATTGATAGCAGCACACAAGTACATATATCGACATGTAGCTACATATAACTACACAGTATTGAACAGGGATGTAGTTCCAGTGTGGGTGAGGTGCAGAGTTATGTAGCCACCTTTTGGTGCTTGCATACGTGCGTTTTATTACATTACATTTTATTTAGCAGACGCACATTTCAAAGCCACTTACAATTATTGAAACACCGACGGATGCAGCCATCAGGAGCAATTAGGGGTTAAGTGTCTTGCTCAAGGACACTACAGCATGCTAGCAGGAGGATCCTGGGATCGAACCAGCAACCTTTAGATTACTAGACGACCAGCTCTACCTCCTGAGCTACCATCCCCGTGTTCATGGCACTGGGAAAGAAGCTGTCCTTGAGTCTTTGAGTCCTTGAGTCTTGAGGGCAACAGGTCAAACAAGTGGTGTCCAGGTTGTAAGGAGTGCTTGATGATGTTTTTAGCCCTGCAGAGGTAGAGGAAGCCAGTGATGTCTACCAGGGGGGCAGAGAACTGCCGACATACCACACCGAGATGCAGTAAGCCAGTATGCTCTTGAGGGTGGAGCAATAAAAGGCCACCAACAGCTCTTCTTCCAGGTTGTTCTTCCTGAGCACCCTCAGGAAGTGTAGACGCTGCTGTGCCTTTTTAGCCACCGCCATGGTGTTGGCAGACCAGGAGACATCTTCAGAGATGTGGGTTCCCAGGAATTTGAAGGTGTGAACACTCTCCACACACTCCCCGTTGATGTAGATCGGGGCCGGTTCTGCCCTGTGCCTCCTCAAATCCACAATGAGTTATTTTGTTTTTGTGGTCTTCAGTGTCAGGTGGTTTATTGAACACCATGCCGCCAGTTTCTGGACCTCATCTCTGTAGACCCACTCTTCGCCTCCTGAGATGAGTCTGACTACTGTGGTGTCATTTGCAAATTTGATGATGGTGTTGGTGACTTGGATTGGTGTGCAGTCGTATGTGTACAGAGAACAACAACATTTCTGTTATACATGACCGCCACCAATCCCCCTCTGTGGAGAACGATCTATCCATGTTTTGATCTATAAACAGCTTATCATCATTTCTTCTCCAGGAGGGGGAGAATCACAATAACGAAAAATTCTCTTGACGACCTAAATTACAAGATGCGCTCCATATGAGGGTATCCTAACTACATGATCCTTTTTAGGGCCCGAAGCCGAATTTGATTTGGGGGCCTCCACCGCCTCAGTGCTGCCAATACTACTGACTATTGTCAATGCTTAAGAGAGTGACGGGGAAGGTGTCCCACACCCTTCTGGCGCGCTGATCCGGCCTGGGTTGGTACCGTTGGAGTGCGAGCACCCCATCACTGGTGTGCTGTAGGCACCATCGGTACCATCGGAGATGGAGACAGGTGCACAAATTGCGCCCTGATTTCTCCCTCTAGGGAGGCCTCCCTAGGTGGCCGCCTATAGGAAGTGCAGGGCCTGCTCAGAGCTAGGGGAATCCCCCACAGCCGGCTAACTTCCGGTTTAGCCCTCTTAAACTTGAATGGGATAAAGAAAATTAAGTCATGCCACTCTTCTAGACTTCAAATGTAATTGGACCGAATGGTTCAATTTCTTACAGTGAAACAAGTTATTTCCCGTGCATTTTGACCCTAAAAAAATAAAAATAAAAATAATAATAATTGACTCAGAGTGACTGTATTTGTGGAAATGTATTAAGTTAATTTGTGGAAAATCTATAAAGTTAATTACTGTACTAACCTAGCCCTGTGAGAAAATAAACTATGGCGCTTGTTTCAACTCTGTACTCGCTCTCCCAGCCTGCCCCCTGCCCTGAGCTAATTGGTCTGACGTGGGCTGCACGAATCACTCACTCCCTCGTTCTCCCAGCCTGCCCTGAGTCAGACCTTGACTTCAGATCGGGGCAGGCTGGGAGATCGAGTGAGTACAGTTGAAGCTCGGTTAGTACAATATTTAACTTGATACATTTCCACAAATACATTTAATATAAGAGTTACACAATAATGTGAGTGACACGTTGTCTAGTTTGTAGCAGGTAGGAGGGGCGAGTCAGTGAACGAGTTAGTGGAGACGAGGGCTTGTCACTCTTGAGTCAGTAAAAAGAGTCATTTGTTTCAAACAATTTGTTCATGACTCGCACATAACTAAACAAAACAAACCAGACAATACATTGCAGACTATTCATTTACAAAAGCAAACAATGCATTTACTGAAAACAAGTTAATACTGTTTCTTTTGATAAAAAAAAAATGCAACTTGCAAAAGTGCAGAACAACAATCAATTACAATTAAAATCAAATAACTTAGATAAACAGTAACTCGCTCAGTAAAGTTTCCCTTTTATATAAAAAACATTATGCAAATGCAAAAAAAATAATATTAAAAAACAGTATTTAATAAATTCTTAAATAACATAAAATGAAGACTGTAGCATTAAGACCTCTAATTTAATATTTAATTATTAATAATTCATTATTAACAATTGTTTATTTCAGGGCACCACTCCCATTTTGTTTTAGTTGGGAGAAACAAATTGGTTTAATTTAAGTAAAAAAATCATAAAGTATAATTAATCAGTCTAAGAAGAGATTAGAGCTCCTCGTTTACAATGAATGCTGGCTTAAGCTGAACGCTTAAGAATACCAACAGAAATCTTTCCAATAGTAAATATATGAAAATGAAAATAAAAGAAAAAAAATGATGAAGAAAATACACAAATTAATACAGTATTTTAAAATGGTAACACACTTTAACTCAAAAATAATAGTGAGTTCAGAAAATATGTGACACATTAAACACTGAGTCGTGGTGAGGGGTTTTGGGGCTCTCCAGAGCTGTTGGAGGGTGGAGTCCGGGGATAGCAGGGGTCACTCGCTGCAGCTCACCCCTTATGCTGGTGATCTCCATCTGCTCCATGTGGGTGTCCGCTATCGGCGGTTTGGACAGTGTCTGGGAACAAGTCCTAAAGTTCCCAGACGGAACGCAATGGTTTGCTGGCTTGGGAAGGCTTCGGTGCAGCATGCTTCAGGCCCATGATCTCATTGTCGCGGAGTCTGTCCAGGTGACTTCCAGGTTCAATGGACACGACTTCCATGTGCTTCTCTCATGGTGGTTTAGCATCGAATTAAACAAATTCATCTGACAACACTAACTTTATCAGTTAGGCTTGAATCTTGCATGGATCGGTTGAAAACGAAAGAAGAACATTATGTAACATTGCAAAAACTGCAATGTTTAGTGAAAAACATGAAGAAAGAATATAAAAAAAACCCAATTCTTTAGCTGGGTGGCTGGAGCAGGCTTGTATAGTATAGTTTGAATTGCACACTTAACTTTAGTGAAACACTTGGTGAAAGACAGAAAGATAAAATACAAAACATTTTAATAAAATAAAATTAACTTATAATACCTGAGTGAGGAACTAGCCTAAAGGCTCAGTGGACGAATGCTTCTTTTAAACATTCAGATTGAGGAGGAGAAGTTTGGGTATCTCCCTTCCTCAAAATGTTGGCGTGGTCCATTAAAAATATATCATAATCATGAGCAATTACACAGTGGTCCATTGATCCATTTTCCAATGACCAGCGGCATTGAGTTAGTAACTTACCTCCTATCGACTGGAGCACGGCGCTCAGCACTGCCCATTTTAGGTTTTAGATTTACAGTGCGCACCACAACAAACATCTGTTCTTGATGAATAACATCTGGGCTGCAATCCAATATTATGGCATTATATTTAGAAGTTTTGGTTTCTGCTACCACTGTGTCCAGTATTTTGTCAATGACACAGCTTGTCAGCTAATTTTTGATTGCATACCCCAAGTATGTGATTTGCCCCCAAAAGGGCCATTTCTGTCTCATCGATAGTTTTCCCCTTTGAAAGATGGATGCAAAATCCTTACATTTCACCGTGTTGTTGCAATGATCAGGGCTATCTTGAATCTTGAATCTTGAATGTTTTAATGCTGTTTCAGTTGTGCACCTACAGTGGGGCAAAAAAGTATTTCGTCAGCCACATATTGTGCAAGATCTCCCACTTAAAAAGATGAGAGAGGCCTGTAAATTTCATCTTAGGTACACTTCGACTATGAGAGACAGAATGTACGGAAAGAATCCAGGAAATCGCATTGTAGGATTTTTAATGAATTAATTGGTAAATTCTTCTGTAAAATAAGTATTTGGTCACCTACAAACAAGCAAGATTTCTGGCTTTTACAGACCTGTAACTTTTTCTTTAAGAGGCTCCTCTGTCCTCCACTCGTTACCTGTATTAATGGCACCTGTTTGAACTCGTTATCAGTATAAAAGACACCTGTCCACAACCTCACACTCCAGTCACACTCCAAACTTCACTATGACCAAGACCAAAGAGCTGTCAAAGGACACCAGAAACAAAATTGTAGACCTGCACCAGGCTGGGAAGACTGAATCTGCAACAGGTAAGCAGCTTGTTGTGAAGAAATCAACTGTGGGAGCAATTATAAGAAAATGGAAGACATACAAGACCACTGATAATCTCCCTCGATCTGGGGCTCCATGCAAGATCTCACCCCGTGGGGTCAAAATGATCACAAGAACGGTGAGCAAACATCCCAGAACCACATGGGTGGACCTAGTGTATGACCGGCAGAGAGCTGGGACCAAAGTAACAAAGGCTACGATCAGTAACACACTAGTGCCAGACGTGTCCCCCTGCTTAAGCCAGTACATGTCCAGGCCAGTCTGAAGTTTGCTAGAGAGCATTTGGATGATCCAGAAGAGGGTTGGGACAATGTCATATGGTCAAATGAAACCAAAATAGAACTTTCTGGTAAAAACTCAACTTGTCATGTTTGGAGGAGAAAGAAAGCTGAGTTGCATCCAAAGAACACCATACATACTGTGAAGCATGGGGGTGGAAACATCATGCTTTGGCGCTGTTTTTCTGCAAAGGGACCAAGACGACTGATCTGTGTAAAGGAAAGAATGAATGGGGCCATGTATGGTGAGATTTTGAGTGAAAACCTCCTTCCATCAGCAAGGGCATTGAAGATGAAACGTGGCTGGGTCTTTCAGCATGACAATGATCCCAAACACACCGCCCGGGCAACGAAGGAGTGGCTTCGTAAGAAGCATTTCAAGGTCCTGGAGTGGCCTAGCCAGTCTCCAGATCTCAACCCCATAGAAAATCTTTGGATTGAGTTGAAAGTCTGTGTTGCCCAGCGACAGCCCCAAAACATCACTGCTCTAGAGGAGATCTGCATGGAGGAATGGGCCAAGTATTGAGATAAACTTTTGTTATTGACCAAATAATTATTTTCCACCATAATTTGCAAATAAATTCTTTAAAAATCAGACAATTTGATTTTCTGGATTTTTTTTTCTCATTTTGTCTCTCATAGTGGAGGTTTACCTATGATGAAAATAACAGGCCTCTCTCATCTTTTTCATTGGGAGAACTTGCACAATTGGTGGCTGACTAAATACCTTTTTGCCCCACTGTATATAGCCCCAATCTTGCTGTCCCTCTGTTACCAGTTTTGTGGACTTTCTGGAGACAATTTGTAGCAGAAGCAGTAGACGGCATCATTTCTTTGAATAAGTGAGGCAGCTTTTTTCCCATTAACATGTTTCGGGAATGTGAAGTTTTCCTTTATAGGTAGTGGCCCTTACTAGATCACTCCTGAGTCAGACAGGACAGATGACAGATCACTTAGCTTAGAGTCAATTGGAGATGCTGCTGACCCATGGTGTAGGTTGGAAGTAGCAAATGTGACGTTAATGACAGCAGAAGTACTAGGACCTATAGGGAAATGTATAATTATAATTAGAAATTTTTATCTCAGGATATTCTACAGTTAACTGAACAAATACAAAGGCTCCTGTACTGTTAACTTACAATTCAAATCAGCTGAGGGTGAAAGAGACACAAAAAGGACATTAGGATCAGTGGATGCAGGTAGAGCAGGTGGACACAGTAAGGTGCTCCTTACCTGCAAGTTCTGGTAAGTGGTCCTCACCGGCAGAGAAGGATGGACCTAAGATGAGCTAGCCATGTTTAATGTCATATTAAAAGGTAATTTAACTGTCTCTCAACAACATAAAAGATTGGCATGGTTTATCCATATACCGTAAATATATTGATCCGGGAAAATTATCCTTTGTTGAAAACTCATCTGTATTATCATCATCTGAGGAGATGGATTGCAGTGCTGAATGTACAGTGGCAAGATCATCACTGACACTGGCACTCAGGGAAGTATCAGGGGTCGGTGGCGTTGGCTGTGCTCCAGCTCCAAAATACTTAAACAGCGCTCCTGGGGAAGTTTCATATAGTATGAGAAAATAGTTGATGGAACAGAATGAGTTTATTTTACCAACATAACTTGTTATTCTCAGCAGCAAGCTATTTGTACACATAAAACATCAAATCTTAGTCTATAACTGGCTAATTAAAGCATAATGATATTTGAATATAATAGCAAAGACAACATTTTCATTACAGAAATATACTGTATACCCAACAACAATTTATTTTTACACAGAAGAAAAAATATGTCAATCTATAACTAGCGAAGCTTGTTTTTGTATGCATCTACAGTAGCCAGTGCAATGTTTATGGTAAAATACTGTAATTAGTCATGGGGGGGATATGCCCTCCTCAATATTTAGAATATGTGCACCCCTCACCCCCCACCCATTAAAGGACATGAAAGAAGCAGAGGACTTATTTCTTCATAAATAAAGACATAGACAGGCATAAACTGGTTCATAACAATTCAACAGAATGCAGGAAATTAAGAATTTCTTGGGGGACCCCAGACCCCCACTTAATCTGTCCCCCACCCCCAATTGTTCAAACAAAACCTATGCCACTGCATGCAAACATACCTTTATCTTGATGTTTTTCTCATCTTCTGTTTTTTTCTTCTTTCTTTTCTGGGCTCCAGAAGGATATGTCCTTTTTGTGACATAACTTTTTTGCTGCCTTTTCCATCGATGCAGAGAGGACTGTAAACTGTAACACGTTGACTGTGCTTGCATCAGTGCGCATGAACATCACGTGACACCAGCTCTGACAGAGACAGCAGTAATTTATTAAACTAGTAGTATTCACATAATATTGCATTTTTGTGAGATTACCATTGGCTTACAATAATATATTATATATATCATTATAAATAAATAAATGAATAAACTTTTGTACCGACAAAATAAATAAAGGACATAACAAAAATCTTGAGGGGGAGCGGGTGGGGTGACGCAGACATAGATTGGCATAGATTCATTCTGCATTTTGAGGTAAATTATTATGAATAAATTATTATTATAACTTAAGTCAGAAACAGTGAAGCGCAACAAATATAACTTATATTCCTTTTTTTTATATACTGTATTCCTTATACCTATCAATTTACTCCTCCTCCCCTGGTTCCCATGCACTCCCCAGCTTCCGAGCTATTCCAAACTACAAGCAGGTTTGAAAACCTCGGGAGCTCGGGGATGGTTAAAAAAGCTGTCCGGGACAGGTCCCTGGGTGTTGTCAACCTTTCCAAACTATACGAGTGTCGGTGACGGGAGCGCAGAGCGAGAGGCGCCAATGTGCAGCATTTCGTCCCCCATCTCAGAAATGTGTCTGGGAAGGCCAGATCCAAGCAAATATCATGTAGTCTGAACAGGGCATTACCACACCATCATTTGCCATTTTGACAAACATCTCTGCATTGCCAAAAATCTAAAACTAACAAAATGGCATGAAAAAAAGAGCTAAGCCAGTTAGTCGATGATCCCAAAGGCTGTGTACAATCTGCAGAGCATGGAAAACCGCGCAAATATAAGTTGTTGGTCTATATTCTCATTAGCTAGAAGGCTTTGGACCCTCCCACCTAGATAATATCAATCTGTTGTTAACGACATGACATCTTAATGTACCTGAGACCGCTATGCATTATGCATGAATCATTGATTCCTAATGGCTAGTTAATGTACTGCCTCTGACCTGGCTGTGGTTGCATGATGGATGGGTACCCCCCCCCCCTCACCCCCTCCACTTGATCACACCCTGTTGCTCTCAATAACTCATTCGTGCTGTTTTGATATTGTCCTCGGGGGGGGGCGGGGGGGGGGGGGGTATTCTGTACACTGGAGTAGCATGCAGGTGTCGTTCCATAAAATTGAATGTGTTGAAATTAAGGACTGTAAATATGTAAGTATGATTGTGTGTTGTTTCTCTTTGAGTTGTGTCCTTTGTTGCCACTTCCAGCCAATTTAATCTATTTTAATTCCCAATGTTTATTAATGTTTAATCTCCAATTAGGGAACACCTGAGTCACTAGAGGTATGACTTGGATTCTTGTTTCTCTGTAGGTTAGGTCTATTGGGTTATAGATCTAGGCCATGCTTCCACTCCCCTGTCTGATTTTCTTCATTTATTTTTAACATACAGTACTTTTCACATTGAATTTGTTCGGCTCTCTTTTTTGGATAATAGAGGGAAAAACCATCAAAATTCTTTGATTCGTTTGCAATGCAAGATGATCAGACGTGAAATCTACAGGTGTGAATAAGTTATTACCCTCCGCCATTGTTGGCTCAACTCAATTAAAGGAAGGAAAGAGGACATTTTCACTACATGGACAAGAAGAGATATTAGAAAAAGAGGTAACTATGATAAATGGACATGATATTACCGCTGCGAAAATAAATGCTTTGATGGGAAACATTACGAAGAAATTTTTTCCAGATCAAAGGTTGCTGTTCCACCCTTAATGCATTAAACTCTATTAGTTATTCAAAGTATTGGTGGACCTCTTGTTTTCCCCCAAATGGTTTGGTCTTATTGTCGGGAGATTTACAATTCAAACTTGAATATTTTTACAAACTTTTACAAAATGATGTGTAAGGATACATATATTGTTAAAAAGTAAAAAGTCTCTTAATACTGAACTACTCAAGTAAAGTACCATAAGCGTATGATAATACAGACATACGGAATTCCGAGTATTCAAGTTTCTGTCGTGACCAAAAAAGGTCCAGACCCGGGCCAGTGAAAAGTCTGAATCTGTGGACGGTGTGTCTATGCGTTCTGGCCTCAAAAACTTGGAAGAATAAACAGCAGAGTCTGATGCTATAAAGTTTATTGTGTATCCGAGCGTCAAGTACAGAAATAAATACTGAGAGGGACTCCGAAGTCCAACTGACTAACCAAACCTTTTGGGCTTCCTTATATCCCGAGATGTACTCTTCTCCAATTACATGTTCTGCCCCTTTCAGCGCCGGGAACCCGTTAGAGTTTGGTTACCATGGTTGTTCTATTTTTTTGGGAGTGGGTTTTAAAGAACCAATCACATTCTCTATGGGGTGTGGACCAGTCACAGCCTGTCATAGTCCTGTTACCCGGCAGCTTTTCCTTTTTAGGGTGGTTCTTAAAGAACCAATTGCATTCTTTGTGGGGTGTGGGCCAATGACAGCCCTGTTACCATGCGGCCTCCCTTTCCTTGGAAGAGCCTTTTTTCTATGATTGCTAGAACACCTGCATCATATATAGACATATGACCTTGGCCTGTTCCACACAGCATCTGTTTTTGGAGAAGACTTAAGTCCTTTCTGTAATTTCATTACTTCCATTTTTTGGGTTTTATAGCATGCATTTTTCAAAGTTTTTTTTTAAATACATACACCTTGAATATTTGTGATTTAGTAGAACATGTAATCAGTTTATTTTCATGTGGAGTTTAATAATGAACCACAACACCACCCCCAACAGAATAATGAGGATAAAAAAATTTGCTTTAGGTGGTAACACTGGTTATGCTGGATAACATATGACTTGAAGTGATAACCATGAGTACGCTGGATATGTTTTACGCTAACAAGCAGAAAACATAGATGTACCTGTGAGCAAATGTATCTCGATAATCTCGAAAATATATTCGATAATATTTGTGATGGTTAAAAATATACAAAACCATATTTTCTGTGGTATAAAGAGAAAAAGATTAACAAATATCAACCTTAATACAACAACAACCTTAATAAAACAGGTACATAAGAAACTATTCATCTGCGGTAGCCTTTGGCGGTGAAGTTCACTAAGGCCCCCTTTGCAGCCGCTGACAGATTGTCATTGGCGGTATTGAACGCGTCCACTTGATCTTTGCATGATGCCAACAGATCGAGGTGAGCCTTAGCTTTGTGGCGGGCCCTTAGTGACTGGAGCCACCATTTCCTGATGCGTATTTCATGTAGGCGGAAGATTTGCTGCGAGCAGTTAAAGAATTTAACCATTTATTTTCCAGAGAATGGACTTCCTTCAATGAACTCATTGACAGAAATATCACCATCCTTACTCTGGAAAACAGCTATGGCAGTTCTCAGAAGTAGTATTATTTAATTCTCCACTCACAAAAAAAAGAAACAACAAGAATGCCAAAATAAACTTGAACGATTAAAAGACTTGCACTCCCAACAAGCCCACTCACCCACTGAGCAAATGCGAAATGAGATCCAGACAATTACATCTCAACTTGATAATATCAATCTATCAAAAGACACAATTCCTCATGCAACGAACAAGAGCAAATTATTTTGAACTCAATGACAAATCAGGTAAATTTCTTGCCAATCAATGAAAACGCGATAGACAAAAACACTTATTACAGCCATCAAAGCTCCACAGGGTAGGAAAACATCATTAACATATTTAGACTTTTATAATAAGCTTTATCACCCAGTAATTGAATGAAATATATCAAACATTAACTCATTCCTTGATGAGATCGACCTCCCTAAACTTTCCACATAGCAGGCTACCACATTAGATAAACCGCTGTCTCTCCAAGAACTCAGGAAAGCTCTCTTTTCTATGCCTTACAATAAATCGCCTGGATCAGATGGCTACCCAGTGGAATTCTATTAACACTTCTGGGAACTTATATCCCCATTATTCATCAGAATGGTCACAGAGATAAAGTCAACCTCCATCATGCCTCCGCACATGAATACTGTTCTCATTTAGGTTTTGCTCAAACCCAATAAGGACCCAACCCTCCCCTCCAGTTGTAGACCCATAAGCCAAATTAATTGCAATTTAAAGATCATTAGTTAAACACTAACCAACAGAATTGAGAAAATAATTTCATTTATAATTCACCCAGACCAAACAGGCATTGTCAAAGGTAGACACTCATCCAGCATCATGCACCGTTTATTCAGATTGCTATACTTTTCTCAACTATCTAGGCTGGGACTGCACCCAAAATATCCCTTTTCCCCCTTCTTTTGCCACTGTAGACACAGGAACATCAAGCAGCCTTTAACTTTAACGTGCTTGTCCATCATTTTCTTTCTGATCTCCATAGACAACTCTCTCCTTTGCTTTCTCTTGTCCACGTTCAGTGTGGTGCACACGATAATACCAAACAGCAGAGTGACTACTTTTCTCCTTTTAAATAGGCTGAGTGACTGATTATAAGATTGAAGATGTGTGATACCAATTTAAGAAAACAGTTTGTTTGAAATATCACTATAATCCAATTATTTATAATCTTTTCTAAGGGGTACCAATAAATCCGTCCAGGCCATTTTAGAATATAATTGATCTCTTTTGCAATAATTTATCTCTTTTCACAGTTTCTTTGCTTACTCTATTACATACCAAAGGCATGCAAGTATTCATGAAAAAATTGCTTAAAATTTCTACACTTTTCAGGAGGAATGAAGCATTGTTTCAATGAGCTTTAAGGGTTCCAAAAATTTTGTACATTTACCCACATCTGGGCTCTGCTCAGTTTCAGAGTAATTACAACATATATTCCATTGTATCTTCTTATACTTGATAACAAACCCAAGTGCACTCTATTTTCAATAAACACAATAAACTCGCCAATAGATTTCATCAAACACACAACAAACTTTTCTCAGGGCTGTAACTGTGACTAACATACTACAGACGTGCTATTTTTTCACCTTTCCCAATGGTTCTTCTGCACGTTCGGCGATAGTGAGTGTTAGCCAAACCGATCCTCCACCATACACAAGACAAACTACACACCATCCGATTATAGCAACATTCAACAGCGTATCACTCATTCTTGCCACACTAGGGTTTTTTTTATAAATACACATGCACATGGATTAGTCGCATCAGCCTCTGTCTATGTTGCTTTTTATGATAACATTTATAATTACAGTAATTATTGACTTGGTCAAAATTTTAGGTTCGTTGGAGAAGAGACTTTTCCGATACCTGTAACCTGGGTGGAGTCCGGCACTCAGACACAAACCAAATTCGTAGAAAGAAGGCTCTGCTTGCCTTCAAATGCTGTTGCCGGTAGTGTCTCTGAAATGCAGGCTGGTCTTTCCCAGGTCTTCTTCTCGGTCTTGGTCGTCGTTCTCTCCTGGTTCGGCTTCGCCAAATGTTGTGACCAAAAAAGGTCCAGACGTGGGCCAGTGAAAAGTCTGGATTTCTGGATGACGTTTCTATCTGTTCTGGCCTCAAAAACTCAGAAGAAAAAAACACTGGAACTGAGCAGAGTCTGATGCAAAAAAGTTTATTGTGTATCTGAGCATCAAGTACAGCAATAAACATTGAGAGGGACTCCAGAGTCCAACTGACTAACTGAATGATTCTTTCTATGATTCCTATAACTCCTGTGCCATATATTGTCATATGGTCTTGGCCTGTTCCAGACAGCTTTTCCTTTCCGAGAAAAGAGCTGTCTCCATGATTCTTGGAATTCCTTTGTCTCAACTGTGCTTGGATTTTTTCTTTTTTTGGGCCTGTTTTTGTCAAAAACGTAAGCCCTTTCTGTTATTTAATAACTTCCCTTTTTGGGGGGTTTTAAAGTATCCATTTTTTTTAGTTTTTTTTAATATCTAACCTTAAATATTTGTGGTTTAGTATAACATGTAATTGGTTTATTTTAATGTGGGAGTTAATTATTAACCACAACATTTCATTATAGCAACTATTTAAGTCCAAATGTAACCTAGTCTAGTCATCACATAAAGATATCAAAGATAAAATGCCCAACTCCATTGTTGATGTCCATCAGTTTAAGCTTGGGGGTCAAAATGCCCAAATCAATTTGAGCAAGGAAGAAGTTCAAATTGTGCTGGAAGTCACAAACACCCAAGAATGGTCAACGTTCTCACTAAGAAGATCTTTTCTCTCAAACCTCGCCTCAAACACCTGAATGATTCTCAGGGGGTTCTGCAACAATGCTCTGCAGACAAATCAAAACTGGAATCTTTGGGCTCCATCATATCTTGCCAAAATCCAACCCTGCATTACACACAAAGAACCTCCTATTGACTGCAAAATGGTGGAGGTGGAGTCAAGGTTTGGGGGATGTGGTGACACCATGCCATTATTGAAGGAACCATGAATTGTGCTCTACATCAGAGAACACAGAAGGGGAATTTCCATCAAGCTTTTCATGCAGCAAGACAATTTCCCAATGCAAAGCGGTTAAAGCAGTACTTCCTTTGACCTGTTACTCCCCTGGGTGGCCCTTTTACAGTGCATTGCACTGCTGCCTCACAGCAAGAAGGTCCTGGGTTCGATTCCCGCCTGGGGTGCTGTTGGCACCATGCTCCGGCGGGTTATCTCCCAAATAGGAGCCTTTCTGTGTGGAGTTTGCATGTTCTCCCCGTGCTCACATGGGGTTTCCTCCACCTCACGTCAGTAAGGACCCCCCTCAAAAACATGCACACATCATCGTCTGACCAGTGATGGACACTTATCACCTGGTCCCCGGGCGCGTCCACGTATGCTGCCCACTGCACCTGGCTGTGGCCCCGGAGGAAGGACAAGCCAAGATGGGTTAAATGCAGAGGAACCATTTCACCGGCCACCATCCAAAAGCATGTGCATGTGTGTGTGTGTGTGTAAGCATGTGTTGTAGTGTGGTGTGCTGTGTGACAAATAAAGATTGTTCTTCTTCTTCACTTGGAAGCGCTTGGTTGCAGTTATTTCTGCTAAACATGGCGTCACTATTTACTGTACTGAGTCTAGGGGCTAGTCTGTGGCACGATGTGTTGTATGACTTTCTTTAAGTTAAAAAAATAATAATATTAATCTGTTTTTTCTTCACTCAGGGTATATATATATATACAAACAATGTAGATATGTAGAAACTATAAAAAATCAGATCGGAAAAATAGTATACAGTTGTAAGTGGGGAGCTAGCTAGTATCCCTAGATAACTAATTAGAAATGCAGATAATGGATTCTGTCAATCAAACCCCAGTGAAACAATGATAAAAGTTGATTCAGAGATTTTTTCAACGATAATAGAGACATTTATTATTGCATTGTGAGACTAAAAGCAAGTTACTACATTTTATCCCTGTGCTGCTACTGTTACTAAAATACACAGACAACCGAATATCTACCTGTCATCTATCTGATAAACTTCTATACACACCTCCCTTGCAATTTGAAATCCAAAGGAAAGATGGCTGTACGGGTTCTAAAACAATATATATGTGAAAACTTTTAAGTCAACAGTTAAGTCAAGTGCATTTAAATTGCACAAACAAACCAACTAACAAACAAATACTGATTCTGAACATCCAATAATACTTACACACGTTACCTTTTAACTGTGTTTCAGTCAGCCAGATCAGCTCCATCAGTGGGGGGTGGACAAATTAATTAGACAGTATATTGATACAGTATCAAGGACCTGATAAGGTGTCGGACCATCCTTCAGTCTTCGGAACAGCTTCACAGAACAACTTACAACCAAAATACTTCTGATCATGCAATCCTGAACTGTTTCAAGTGGGACATCACACCATTTTTCAACAAGAGAATGTTCCACTTCTTGGAAGGCTGAAGAAGATGGAAATCAGGTGGTGAGGCCGTGGTAGGCGAGTGACTAAATCCTGGTGTTCATAAAAGCACTCTTTTAAGATGAATTCTTCAGTTTTTGTGAGCCATGCACCTGAGTTTGCTCATTGACAAGCCATAAAATTAATCAGAGTTTGCCTGCCAGGGTTTTCTGGATTTGCATACATATATATGTTTGCACCTCATCCTGGGGTCTCTCTGGAAGCATTACAAGACTGAGTTGTTTGACTGCATTTCCAAAAGTCTGAGCACATATTTATTTATTTTTGCGTAAGTTTGTGTGTGCACATATTTGATGAAGTACATTATGTGCCCTTCCCCAAAAGGCAACTGACAGACAGAACAGAGAGAGATTGATTGATACGAATCGTGCAAAAGACTGTTGACAGATGATAGACATTGGCTCACCAACAGCCTAATTTTTCTGCGAGGTTGCCGTGACAAACCACAATATGTGTGTGTGTGAGAGAGAAGGGAGGGGGTAGTATGAAGTGTTGGGGAGAGAAGGAGGAGTGATAAGGCCTAAGTTGTTTTTTATTTACCATCACTGATCTGGACTGACTGTAGACTACTGTCCAACAGAAAGAGAGACGATGTTCAGGTGCGTTACAATAACATGTTATCTATCTTGTCTACTTGGAGGAGGTGTATTTTCAGTCCCTTCTTATGCATTTTACCATTATTTACAGCTTTTAGAGTTTTTATATTTAACAGCTCAAAGACCACCTCAGGTATGTCTTTTGCATTTGTGTTTTTCAAAGGCACTTCCTGTTGCCCATGTACATTTTTGACGGACAGCTGATGGATTCCAAGCTCATCAATTCATTCTTTACATGGCAAAAAGTGACCTATAATTACCCAATGACTCACATTTTCACATGAAATAAAATAATTTCCTCATATTCTTTTAGACTGGACAACTGGAGCCTTTTTGAGAGGCTATTGACACTCAGCTATCTGTATAGCTGACTCTGAAAACATTCTCAAACGCCATACATCAGCCTAACATAATTCCATCCTGTCTGCTAAAGCATATAGTACATAGCTGAAAATTTGTCATATAATACTTATAATGTTAGCCACTCGGCATCCATTGCAGTCTGGCCTTCTTGGAAAGGGGGTTCCTACTTCTGTGTCCCTATTTCTTCCTTTTATTCCAAATAAAAGGGAATTAAAGGAAGTTTTTCCTTGTCCAGGTGGATGCTAAGACTAGGGGATGCTAAAGAAATAAACTTGATTTGACTGACTTAAGCAATTTCTACATTTCATTCTGTATTATCGACGCATACATTAGCTAGCAGACCTACAGCCTTTTGACGACAAGTCTATCGAGTGAGTCATGTAGTTATCCAAATAATAGCGTTGGTGAGAATCCGCTTTGTTCATCATTGGTTTATATGGTGTTGCTCAGACCTGAAGATCAATTACAAACCGCACTGCCCTTCCATTTTCTGTCTGGAGGAAAAATGTAGCTGGAAAGAAGGAAGTGAAATTGGCTGGAAGTGTACATGTGCCTGAAGACCGTTGAACACAGATAGGTCTAGATAAAGCAAGAACAGCTCAGTTCTGTAGATCTCAGAGTGGTGGGGAGTGTTGGAAACTCATATGTTTTACTATTTGCATTGCAGTATTACATTTATTTTATAACCAGTGCTGTCAGCAGGCGGGGCATACAACACATGGTATTTGTATGCCATTGCATCCAAGACAGAGTTAATCTGCAGGTGGAGTTCAAATTCTCAACCTGCAAAGCCAATCTTTATTAATAATCAAGAACCATTTACAATAACTCCACCTCTCTGGATGACCTGTGAAATAACAAGAGCACAACATTTTTGTTATACATGACTGCCACCAAACCCCATCTTTGGAGAACGATCTTACCATTCTTTTGATCAGCAAAACAACTAATCATCATTGCTTCTTCAAGAGGGGGAGAATCACCACGACTGAAAAAAAAAATAGAAACAAACAAAGAAAATTGGAACAGCAATTATGGCACATGGCCTCTTCCTGTGATGTTATAGCAATAAAGGAGAAGAAAGGAAAAATACATATTCAGGTGAGTGTTCAGGGAAGTAATTGAAGCAGATGATGGTACTGTTGACTGTTGGCCCTGCGGCCAACAGACAGACACCCTTTCACTCTCAATACCCATCCACACAAAGGCAAGGTTCGCCATACCGCAACTGGTGGGATGCCCTACCCAGCCACAAGCGCTCACCTACACAACCAAGTAAGTTCGGCACAGGGTACCCCAACAGCAACCCCCCAGGGCAAAGAGAGCCTCACCAACACCCACAGACAGCCAGACATGGGACCCTGCGACCAACGCCCAAGATGCCTTCCACAGAAAATCGTGCAGCAGGAGCAAGGCTGACAGCCCCACACCGCGCCCCGCACCGCGATCCGCACTGCGACCCGCACCGCGACCCACACCAACGACGGCGAGCCACCACCCAGCGGCCCTGGAAGGCGCCCTTCAGCAGTCTCCGCAGCCCTGCATTGCAGTATTTCAGGCAAATAACAAAACACCAGACAGTATGTGACTGATTACATCACGTAATTTAGTAGATGCTTTTGACCTAAGCAACTTACAACTTATTCATACACCCATGGAGACAGCCATACTAGGCTCATTGGAAGCAGTAACGGGTTAAATGTCCCGCTCATGGACACATCAGCATGCTATCAGGAGATGATTAAACCAGCAACCTTCCAATGACTAGATGAACCCGCTCTAACTTCTGAGCTATCCCCTATTGGGATAGAAAGCTGTGCTTCACGGATAAAACAACAAACGGTCACGGCGCTACAGATAAATTTCCTTCAAAACCTGTAATGACAAAGAACTTTGTCATTCTCTTGCATTTGGCAAGAGGACTCCCCTTCTACATTTCTTGTGAGTTACAGTTGTACAATGGAAGCATTAGTTCATTTTCTCATATTCTTTTTTTCCTCTTGTAGGACTCTATGTACTAAATATACCCTGGAGGGCTTTGAATACATCTGCGGGCTGAAGAGATTGTTTTTAATGTCAGAGATGGGAGAGTTTGCGGTTTTCATTAAAGCAGAAGCGTATTTCATTATTAATGCCCAGCCAGAATGGAAGCCTTGTGGTTTAGACTCATGAGTTCATGAGAAAACAACAACTAGATAATGAGTTGACTAATGCAACCAAGCAAAGATGCAGTGTGGTCAAAATGATACACATTAATTTCACTCCTCTCTTGCTCTCTGTATGTGTGTGTGTATGTGTGTGTGTGTGTGTGTGTGTGTTAATGATGTAAGTATACAACAAAGGAAATGCTGTGTCAATATGTACGGATTTACTTTGTATATGCTGTAAGATAAACATTATCAAAGCAAAGAATAAGATTATTTTTTGTGTTTAAGGAATTTTAGCCCTTAATGTGGTGTGTGGATTGTGTACTTCAGATCAGTTTAAGTTGAAAGGTAACTATTGCAACATTATCAATTACCTGTTTATGTGTTTGGTAATCGATTGCCAGGATGCTTTTCTGTCTTTATTAATACCTTCAGCATCACCCTTTTTAGTCATGATGTCACTAGTCATCATGTTACTAAATATTGTTAAAATCTCGTTCAAGCAGTAACTCTTGCTCTGTCGATGTAGATTATTATGATGCTTTATACCTTGTGTAAAGTTGACCAACTGCACATACAACGAAAGAAGTTTAAGTATCCTAGACTTAAACATATAGAAAATATGCACACACACACACACGCACACACACACACACACACACACACACACACACACACACACACAAATCCAGATATGCAAAGAAGATAAATAATAGGTGTCTAATATAATAGGTGTTATGTATTTATTTTTTTTATTGTATAATATTGAATATTTACACTTTTTTTTTTACTAAAGTGAAACTAATTTAAGTTAAAGTTCGGCAATATCATTTTCCAGATGTCTTTTTTGTGTAAGACTGGTCCAAGCCACAGGTAAGAACAAATTCAAGTACGAACATATTGTTTGACCCCATTTTTTTTTGCATAGATATTGTGTATAGCAATGAAGTGGCATGATGGCTTGATGTAGCAAAAACCTGTGTGGTGCACTGTTCATGAATGAGGCCCAAGAAGAGTACCTCAGGCTGTTCCGTCATAAATCTCTATAACCTAGATCCACTAATACCAGTGTGAGTATTTCACTGAGGTTATCAAGTGGCCACCCTCTTTTACCGATGTTTCATTGAATTAGGCCCAATACACCTCCAGAAGTCTCAACAGTGAGTACTGGCATCCCAGAATATGTACACATGTCCAGTGATAATCCTCTTTACTAGCGCCACTGGCACTGCACAGACATGCCCAGTAGTTACCATAAATCCCTAATTACCACCACCATTACCCTATGGGCCTTCCCAGTGGATAATCCCCCTGGCGCCATTAGACTATGCTCAGTTTCACTGATTCCGTACGTGCCTCCTCAGTGACTATCATCCATCCCCAATTTCAATCATCATGACACCATGAAGCTACCTCTCCAACAGTTTTCAGTTTTCTACTCATCCACAGCCACTGACTCACCGTTTCAGCCAAATAATTTCAAACTGAGAACAACCTGAAAACCAAATTATTAAAGAAATGATGTGGTTGATTTGGCTGCTAATTATGATTTTGATGATAATGATGAAGATGATGATTATTGTTTTTATCATTAAACCTTTATTTAAATCTTAATATACATTTTTAAAATAGTTTTGCACTTGGTTAAATGAAATTTGCACCAGAACTTCTATTTTTAAATGTTTATCGCTGTTTTATACTATACACCCCTCATGTAGTAAGAAGGTAGGTTTCATTCTCGCAGCAGTCAGACCTTTTCTCTGGACGTGTGACTCCATCCTCACATCAAGAGTTCAATGCAAGTAATGGGGGACAAATGCACATCTGTGTTCACTGCAAAACCTCCATCCACATTTAAAGCAAAGTTTGCAGGATTCCATAGCATTTTGGCTCTTAATTCAAGGAGTTTGTTTCCCATTACTTGCATTGAACTCCTGTGGGGAATGGACCCCTATGTCCAGTATGGAGAAAAAAATGAAACATGCCTGGTTACTACATGAGGGGTGAGTGCAAAACGTGGATAATCTTCAAAAAATAATGTTCCTGTAATAATGTTCCTGTCGCTATCCATGGTGCTGAACGTAGCTGTTTCTGCATTTCTTCAGTGTAAAAACTGTAAGCCATTCAACGTGAAACATTCAGCACTCAAATGAATGAGTACTGAATGAGGAACCTGGGTCAAATTAAATTGCAGCATGGGATTTCAAGGTTTTATTCAGCGGCAAAATGGCAGAGGTCGAATTGTAGCAGTTATGCCGTCAGAGTATAGAGTGGAGTGGGGAAGCATCAATAATTATATCGAATGTACATAACATTGACTCAGTAAAGCTTGTAAAAAATAAAGGGATCAAAACTATATCTAATTTGGATTCTATGCATTTCATTCATGCTCAACCCTGTGATCAACATCTTCTAGGAAGAATTATTCTAATCTAAATACAGGTATTTCCGCTGTTGTCTAGAACAGCGGAAAAAAGCGTATTCCATATAGTATAATGTCATTACAGTACTCCTTATTTTTCCAGGATGAGGCGAAATAACTCCTAAATGTATTTTTGCACTTTGGACAGGAAGGGCGTGAAGTAGTCAGTCAGATGTCTGTGGTGAGTTTAAAGCTGTAATTACTTGTGTTTTAACTATTGTGTCTATTTTTTTTAACTAATATGTGACATAATTGTTTTGTATGTTTTATTGTGTTATGTGTGTGTATGTAATCCATTATTTCTCAACTCACCATGTCCTACATCTCAAACTGGGTATACTAGACAGGAGATGGTCTTGTGTCTCTATGCTTGCTAAATTAAAGTTACTAGAAGAGAGCGAGAGAGAGAGAGAGAGAGAGATAGCAGCGTGGATAAAAGCACCTATAGAGGTTGAAGAGAAATTAATAATAGCAAAGTGATAAACAAAACTTTGAGTTTAAGTTGTGGGAGAGAGGGAGGGCAGCAAGGAAATGGAGGTACGTTAACAGAGAGGGAGAGAGAGATTTATGTTGCATAGAAAATGAAAGAAGGGGAGGTGAGTCATAGAAATGATGAGCGGGAGAGAGAGCGAGAGAGAGAGAGAGAGAGAGAGAGAGAGAGATAGAGAGAGATAGTGGAATCCTCTTGCCCTTGTTCTTCTTTGTCCTGCAGTCTGCCTCCGGTGAGAACAGGATCCCTCGAGAACTTTCCACTTTCAGGTGATGCAGAGTGGGAGAAATGGCTCCCCGTCTCCTCCAGCATATACAGTATGAGAGACAGCACTGCCATCCCTTACAGGACTTCAGGAGGCAGGCTTCACACCAGGGTGATGGCCTTTCTATAGGGCAAAAAAGAGAGGATCAACCATTTAGCATCAATACTGGAGCACAAAAGTAAATTTAGCAACCGCTCAAACCAAGGTGTAGAGGCCTCATAGACTCTTTTAATTGACTTGTCCCACAGTCACAAAGAGGTAGAACTAGTAACTGGAACTGGAATCTGGACATAAATTGTCTATGGGTGGGGGTATGAAAAACTATGCTGCAGTAAAGGCCAACCAGTGAGTATGGATGCGTAGGGTTCCGATAAATGCACCAGCCTCAGAATTTCAAACAGTACTTTGTGTCAAGGTTGTTAAGTTTGGATGGAACTTGGAGCTTTGTGCAGGGAACTATGTGGAACTTGGTGAGTCACTGTAGGGATACACTCCACTATACTAGAGTTGCGGTGGAAAAGGTTTGCTCAGAGATGAGATGAAATGAAACCTCACCATCAGTTATTTTCTCGCTCTCGGTGCGGCAAGATTCTTTGAAAGTCATGCAGAAAATGTTAGTAGATTGTCAATGATGTCAGTAAATGTACATTGACCATAGCCATCCTTTCTGAATATGAGTGATTAGTGACACTGACTGATTAGTGACAAGGCTGGCAATCGTTTTCACGTAATGTTTTTCCTCCTCTTTACTCTTAACTGTGTATTCCTATTGATTTTGTCCAGTTGCCAATTCCCATCCTACATGAGGTGAATATACAGTGTGTGTGTGTGTGTGTGTGTGTGTGTGTGTGTGTGTGTGTGTGTGTGTGTGTGTGTGTGTGTATATACATCTATCATAGCCTTTGGAGGGTGGATGAAATCAATGATTGTTCGAGCGAATCCTTTTGGTGGATCACTGGCTTGTTTATTTAAGTGTCGCAGTTTAGTTGCGCGCCTGGGATAAGCAGTGAACATTGTAGATTTTGTATTCCATTTGGGCATAAAGGCTGGAACTTTTCGTATGTGCATATAAAACAGGAATATAATATGCTTAAACCTTTTCAAAATTACCTCAGGCTAGATGCTGCGGAAGAATCGGTTGCCATGATCAATATTTTTCAATGCTAGCCTCATCGAAATGTTAGATAAGATAGTACTTTACTTTTACTTTCTTACTTTTATGATCCCTGGGGAAATTCAGAAAAATCAGTAAGTTACCATCTTTTAGAACTGTTCATTGCACAACCTCACTGATCACTGTACTATGGATAAACTTACCACTCTGCTGCAGCTTCTCACTGTGATTACATATATGCAGGTGGGTGGTGTTATTGCTGGCTAATTTTGCGTAGTGTAGTGGGGTCCGCACATGCGCCCACAAAATTACCCTGACTTTTAGGAACGTGAATACCGTAAGGAACAACAAGGTGCCTTGTGGTCTGCAAATCCTCCTGAAGGGGTTCCACGGTCTAGCCGTGCCATGTGGAGCCGACATCCTAATGCAGCGTGTGGGTGCAAACTACTTAGCTTTGGCTGATGATGGTTCGGGTTCGCTGTCTAGTTCAGTTCCTGGGGTGGTCTCCTCGAGGGTGGACACTTGGGCCAGAGGCTGCTAGCGCCTTGACCTACAGTGGCTCCTGCATCATCTTCTTCTTTGATGAGCAGATAGAGGTTCTGCTGGATTTTTCGGGAACCAGTGGTCAGTGGGGCTGGCGCATCTTCCGCTTCGGGAGCATTGTTGAGCTGGAGGGTGAACTGCATTTTTCCTGACAGCGGGGGGTATGGTTACCGTGGCTTGGAATGCAGGCTGAGCCAGACGAGATGGTTTTTCTGTGTATGGCGGGGGAGCCGTGGGTGTGGAGGCACCTTCCTCGTCTATCAGTGGGGCCATGGTTCCTTCTTCTCGTTTCAGTAGATTCACAAACATTTGAAGCACTGAGCGATGCTGGGTGAAGTACTTCTGCATTTTTGGGTTCCCGGCTTTCTCAGTTTGCTTGGCGCTAATTGCCTGGCTCACAGCTTCATTATGGTGGGGTCTGGTGAGCCATGGATCGGCCAGGTTAGCTCTGGGGAGCGACGGGCCATCAATTTGGTCAACTTAGAGGTGATGGTTTTGATGTCTTTCCTCGACTTGGGGTGACATCTTAACACTGTCTGCATTTGGGTTACTTGTGGGTATGTAGTGGAAAGTATGTCAGTTTTGGTCGGGTTGTGTGGTCGTCGAGTCCGGGTGTCGTGAGGCAGAGCTAAGTGGTTAGTCTCAGCTAGGTCTTAGCAACGTGTGTGGGTTCGCTATCTCTTACAGTCCCCTTGTGTATTCACTGTCTGGGGATACATGTAAAGACAAAGTGTCTGTATCCAGCTAAATGTAGAATGGGCGTTAGTATCAGGTCACACACACACACACACACACAGGGAAATTAATGTCACAACCATACATAAACTATACGGAAAGAGCTTTCGCATTCCTTCTAACTCTCATTCATGCTCTCCAAAGGTGATACTCCCTAATCTCCTTTCCTCACAGTGCTCGCAGTGGAGCAGACCAACACAGCAATATTTACTCTTTTGTTGCTCTAGTTCACAAACTTTTGTCTCCAGGTCTATCGTTCGCGCTTTCACCACAACTGTATATTTTACTCAAACTATAATTCTCCAATTAGCACGACAATTTTCTGGTGCCCCCACAATCCAATGTCCATTATATTTCTTAATTCTCTTTAACAACAACAGAGACCATCAATCACAGTTTGGTACCAAACACATTCCTTGATGACAGCTGTTTCCACACATTTTACCGCTTGGCCTTCTATCACCGACTCCGGAGGGACACAGACTAAGGCCTCCTAGCCTTTGACTTACACGGATGGCAACGTGGCCCCGCGGTTCTGGTTGTTCATCCACTATTCCAATAGAAGTAACAATTCTATCTTTAACACTATCGTCCTTTATAATTTATGGCCTCTCCTGACCACAATTGGATCACAATCCATTTATGCTAATGTGCCCGTTTTCTATTAATTACTGTCTTTTTTAATTCAATCCACAGTCGTTTTAGTGAAAACCCTTTGTCTTGTCATCAATTATGAAATACAAATTTGGCGCGATCCCCAAGACATACACAGTCAACAGCTCCTGACAGTCCAATGTTTCGAAAACAGATTTTTATGAAAATGGCTCTGCTCACCAATTTCTCCTAGTTTTGGCGTTGGCTGACTGGGCCGCAGACCGATGTTAGAGGACGGCGGCACCTCCTGACTGGCTCGCCAGGTGATGGCCTGTAATTTACTGCCTATACGACTGAGGAACGAACAAACAAAGTCAGTAAAGTTCGTACAGTACTTACGTAGTAAGTAGGTACAACAATGGTGCACTCTGGTCTGATACCAAGGTATGAGCAATGAGACAGGGTTCTGTCTCATCTTATAGCCCCTCTCTCCCCCCAGTGGAAAACTACTCGAAGGGCAGCACACAGAGTCAAGTGGAAAACTTCTGGAAGGACGGCACATATGAGTGAAAATGTACAGCGTTGTACAATATGGAAACCACAAGTTACTGAGTTATGGACTACAAGAGAAAGAGAGAGAGAGAGAGAGAGAGAGGGAGGGAAGGGGATGGACAGAGAAGGGTAGATAGAGAAGGAGAGAGAGGGAGGTAGAGGGGGAGAAGTTTGACCAAAGCTCGTAAAATAGACTTCAAGGGCCAAAGTACCTTAACCTTAACCTTGTTCAAAATAAGATACACAATGATGAACAGTAAAAATGTGGTAAGACCTAATTTCACCACAAACTGCGGCTGACATCTCAAAGTCTGAAATTAAGCACATAATCATATCTTGTGATGTGCCACAGTTTCTTAATTTCATGGCTATGCCACACAATAGCTTGCGGGTTAGGTTAGTTGGAGACTGCAGACAGTCGACACCCTGTCTCAGCTAAGTGCACATTATCGTCCCTCACACGTTATTCAAACTTAATACTCTATGTGTTTTCTGTATATATTCCTGTTGTTGACCGAAAGCGCACATCATTCCCTTCCCAGGAGAATTTGCAACCCTGCCTATCCGTGTGTGGTTCTGAAAGCATCTGCTGCTGCTACCTCCTTCTCCATGGGACAGTGGATCTGCCGGCCTCCGGTCAACAACGCCAACTTCATTCCTGCCTTTGCCACCTATTCCACTGTCCAAGTTCTGTCACTCACCGAAACTTGGATTCGCACAGAGAACACAGCAACCCCTGCTGCCCTCTCAACCCACTTTTCCTTCTCCCACACCCATCGCTTGACTGGATGAGGATTCCACTCCACTCCTCTCCCTATGCAATAATACCTTGTTTGAATATCATGCAATAAATATTACTGATGCTGTTAAAATGAACATTGACATCTATCATCCACTAGGTCAACTGGGGAGCTTTGTGGAGGACTGGAGATGCTGCTCTCATCCATCCCAGAGGACGGCTTGCTGCTTGTGATTATGGGTGACCTCAGCAAACCACAAGCTGCTGACTTCCTCACACTCCTGTCCTCATTCGACCTGAACCTCCTCCACACCCCAGCGACACACAAAGCAGGCAACCAACTGGACCCCATCTTAACACTTGACTGTATCACTGACAACCCTCTTGTCACCCAATTACACACTTCAGATCACTTCTTAATTCAGTTCTCATGCGCTCTGCCTCCATGTCCAAGGGCACCCCCCCCCTTCTATTTCTTTACGTCTAAACATTCCCTTACTCTCGACCCACTCAATTCTCCTCTCCGGTCTTCTCTCTCCCCATCTGAACACCTTTATTCACTCAATGTTAATAATGTCACAGACATTCTCTGCATCACACTAAGCTCATGTCTAACCTCTGTTCTGTCTCCTCCAGACCAGTGCGAGAAGCACCCTCCAATCCCTGGCTGTCCGGGACTCTCCGAGACCTCAGGTCAGCTGAGAGGAAGTGGTGCAAGTTGATCACGTTGATTTGAATAAGTATCAATCCTCTTTATCCTCTTTCTCATCTAGTATTACTCACACTAAAACCAGTTACTATCAGGACAAGGTTAACACTACTGATTCACGCAAACACTTCTCTACTTTCAAAACTCTCTTCAACCCCCCACCCCATCCACCTCCCTCTAACCTGACTGCTGATGACTTTGCCAGCTTCTATGAAGAGAAGGTGGCAGCTATCAGCAGTAAATTCTGCCAAATTTTGCCAAAGTGTTCACGTCACGCCTCTCTTCATCTCTTTCCATTGGCTTCCTGTAGCTACCCGCATCAAGTTCAAATTGTTGATAATGGCCTATAGGGCTGTCACTAGATCTGCACCCACATACATTGCTTCGTGTATCAAGCCACATGCCCCAAATCGCTCTCTGAAGTCTGCATATAAGCGGTGGATGGTGGTGTCTCCACTGCATGGATGTTCTCAATCCAGATTTTTCTCATGCGTGGTGCCCCAGTGGTGGAACATGCTATCCAGCTCTTTAACACTCTGCAGAGATACTCACAACCTTCAAGAAACACCTGAAGACCCTGCTCTTTCATGAACATCTGAATACCTGATCCTATCTTAGCTATGACTAACTTTTTTTGTTTCTGTTGAGGTTGACTAGTCTTAAGTTGTTGGATTGATAATACACTAACCTATAAGTTGTTGATGTTAACTAGCTGTTGAGTTGTTAGTAGACATAATGCACTAATAGGAAAGAAAACACTAACAACACTTTTTATTCTGATTCCTTCCAGCATCTAGCACTTAAGCACTGCGTCTGTATGCACTTAAGTTCAATGTTGCTCCAATGGTTGATGTATGCTTTGAATGTTTCTAGCCTCTCATGTTAATTACTTTGGACAAAACCATCTGCTGAATTAATAAATCAAAACATATGTAAATGACTCTCTGGCCCGGCGTCCTCTTTAGGGAGTCTCCCTGCCATACTCCTATACATGGAAGGAATTCTGTGTCCCAATTCAAAAAAAAAATTATATAATGAAATCCACAAATCGGCATTCAGAAAAACACAAATATCTCTCAATCTACAAATAAATGCTACAATGTACAATCTGTATTTAGATTTTTAAATATAAAAGAGCAGAAACATGAATATCATCTCCATCCACAAGTACATCCAACTTCCAACATTCAAACACTAAGGCTGTCCCACACTAAAAGATTAGTCAATTCTTAACAGATGTTGAAAATGTGAGAGAACCCACACATTACATGGGAACAGACTCCATACAGTAGTTTTCCATGAAGGAGGCAATGTTACGGATTCCATGTGGGAAGGGGGCTTTACGGATTCCATTAACACAAAGAACCCAAATCCCGACTCGCAAAACTGGAAATTCACAAATCTCTTGCGATCAAATGGACTCCAGAGTAAACAAACATGTTGGAAAAAAAAATTTGCCATGTGTTGAAAAATTTGCGATGCTACTTTTTGCACAATTTTTTAGAGGACACGTTATATAAACACTTGTGTTTTGCCACAAATCACGAAATTGATCCTTGATTTCTGAGGTCTATCTTACTGTATGCTTTGCAGCGGTCGCATTTGCTGGCATGGCTGCTGTTGTGTTCATGACTTCTTCCATTTCCGTCAGCTTGGCTACCAATTAACTATCAGTCTTTCCCATGTGAAAATCCACAGATCGCATCCTCGTCCATCTTCAGGTTCTTCTGCACTACAGGATATCATATCATAAATATTGAACATGATAAATACTTGCGATGTGCAATCATTTCGGCCAAGACTGACTTCAGAACAGATTTGGGAAGTAAAAAACACTCCTTAACACACCTCACACTACAGGAAAATTGGGCAAAATAATCTTTAGAACCATCAAAAAATCTGGACTTTTCTTACCATCGTCGGAAGGTGGACTCGGGCCCACAATCACCTTGATTATCTTGTAGTGTGTACCCACCATACTTTACACACACTTTGAAAAAGTTGAGTTACTGGTGTATCGCTTTGCTTCCTTATTCCTTATTTCTGACTCAATTTATTATATTTATTTGTGAATTGGGACAGAATCTTTCCATAGCTATAACCAGGCCCCACCACCCCAACCATTGCTAGCCACAACTCTTGTGAAAGAAAGGAAAAATGAAAACGAAACATGTCTCCAAGACCAACGTTGTGGGCCTGACCTCCAATTAACGAACTGAGCTTGCAAGCTTTTTTTTGTTGTCTATTCCATAAACTGACAACAAACTCCTAGGTAGCAAAACACAATTCTGATCCATATGTACCTTGATCTTTCCCTTTCATCTTTTTTCGTGTGAGATTATTCACAGGTCTGTGTCGATGACATTGACTGATTGATTTCTTTTGTGTTTTTTAAAGTGAACCGCATCAAGCCAAAGTGCTGATTGAAGGTTATTCTGGGAATATGACAGGGGGTTGTTGAGGTGTGTGGTCAAAAACAAGCAGCACCTCTCTCTTCGGGATAGATTTTCTAAATCCTCTGGGTGAGAGGATTGACAGATGGATGGCAAAGATCGAGAGAGAACTCAATTTCCAAATGGGTCCGAGGTGAACAAAAAGATGTGACCCCCTGGTAAGACTGGAGACTGCAGGACTGCAGAATATTCCCGCAAAGAACTTGAGGGCCACCTCCAGCCACTCCCCTTCTGCTTCCCCAGATTCTCACCAACACTAGTAGCTAGTCTCAATAATGGAGGAACGTCTCACTCATTGGATGCAATAGGTTACACTTGCTCAGTTGTCAAGAGGTAGAACTAGTACTAGGAAATGATTTTTGTTCACGGTGACTGGACGTGCCAGCTTGGATAATCATCATATTTTGCCATACTAAGTACCGTTGTGAGAAGTGTTGTGCCATTTATTTATTACTTTTGGTGCTACAATCAGTTATATGTGAAACATACAGTATATGATGGTGACTGGATTCAATGTAGAGCCATAAAACAAAACATGAGCTGGAAAATGCAAAAAAAAATATATATACTATATTCATCCATTTCCATTAAAAAATGATGATTAACTGTATAAAAATGAGGGTACCTTTAGAAAGAAAACAAAAAAACAAACGAGAACAAAAGCTATGGCATGCTCCTTAAAGCAGTTTTTTTTTTATGTTTACAGCATTGAGGACTAAGAAAAATGGGAAAATAAATCAATTTTCTCAAGCACTTCAAAAGTCATGATCCAGGTGTTCGATAGAAGTTGGGAGTTCCAGTTTTCCCCTATCGATCCTCGCCCGAGACAGGGTTCAGTGCTCGCTGCCGAATCGCCTTACATCCCTGGGGATTGCAGGTGCAGCGGTAAGGACAGATTTTCAGGTCGTCATAGGTAATGGAGTGTGCAATAAGTGTACACACAAACAAGGGAGGAAGCTTGAGCAAAAGCGCTTCTTAATTGAAAATTGGTAACACAAGAATCAGCAATGTGCTATTGTCAATGAGAACTGAGTAATTGCACCGAAATTGATAAAATGTATTGCCCAGCTATTACTTCTTGGCATCCCGGGACCAAAATCAATGAAACTCGCTGATAACATCGGCCAAAGGTTATGTCGCCATACTGCGGTCAAATGAGCCGTAGTTAGTGAGACCTAAGTTCTATGAACTGGAATTAAATTTGGATGCGCGACTGTAAGTGTAATTACAAAACTATCTATAGAGGTGGACAGCTCGATGAAATAGGTGTTCTAGGTGTGATGATAATTAAAACCGGATTCCTCCATAGACATTATTTTTCAGGTCTTTATTGTGGTGAACATGTGTGCATAGTTAAAGTTAAAGTTAACCCCCCCCCCCCCCCCGCCCCGTAAATAGACCTGTGGTGTAAGCATTACAAAATTAACCGGCCTGAAATAAACCTCACCTTTAACATTGGTCACATTTATCCGCTGCTGACCCACTGTGTCCCTTGTAGATGTTTGAGGTGTGAGTGTGTGAGTGCACATCACACGCTAACCTCTTTAAAGTAATCAGACTTAGACTGGCTGTAGGCAAAGAGGGGGAGTGGGGATGTTGCCAACATTGGACGAAATAGAGCTTTGGACACAGCGGCGACTACAGTAGAGATAGGGACTATGAACATCATGAAAAATAACCCACTGGGACAAGAAGATGCCAAACAAAGAGCAATTGTTACTCATTGGCGGCTAAGGCTTTTTTCTTGTGTTAACTTCAATTTGTGATGAAAAGTTAGGATCTTTAAGCTCTTGAGTTGGTTATGGAATTCTCTCAATCTTCTGAAAATCATTTAGTTCTATCAAAAATATTTATATTGGAAGAATCTGTAAAAAGTGGTCAAAAACATTGGTCACACTCAGTAAGAATTAAGCCATATTAATTCACTCTTTTTCACTTTAATCCTCAGTCATTATTTTGAGTTTGCAAGTAAAAGATTCACACGAGGCTTGATGCGCATGCGTTGCTTGCATCTTTCGGCTCTTTTCTTTTAAAATTCTTGGTGCCTGTGTGCCTGACAGCAGTTACAGGGTCATGGACATATAACTCTTTTGCCACGACTCCCTGGTCGTTTTAAAGATTCTGTCATTTTATAAAATGTGTCGTAACTAATTTCAAATGTGACTCTGACGTGAACGTGAGGCAAGCTTCTATCTTCAAAACTTTGCGATGAATTATGAATTACAACAAAAAAATTGTTTATAACCGCAAATCTGCGGAATTTACTAAGAAGACGTTTTATTTAGATAGCTCACAAACTTTACTCTACGTTTACATTCTGTTGCCATATGTCGCTCTGTGGTTGCGATTCCCATTCCAGTTTAGAAAACCAGGAGTATATTAAATGTAACACAAGGCTAAAAGATGCGACAATTGACTCATTAGCTGACAATTAGCAATTATTCTAGCTCAGCTTTTTTTTTTATATATAACATGATTGCCCGGATCAATTACATAATTTCTCACTGCCACATGAGTAAATAGTTCTGGATCATCTTTAATACCAGCTTACTTCATATTTAACATGTAGGTTTGATCTGAGAAAGTGATGAAAGCCAGTGGAGAGAGGGTGGAAAAATGTTATATTTGCTCTCCACACACACACACACACACACACACACACACACACACACACACACACACACACACACACACACACACACTCCACAAGCTCTTCCTCATCTGCGTCTGTATCCGTTTCTCTGTCGTCCGTGTGTCAATCCAATCCTTTTATATGGGTCGTGCCTGTACAAGCAGCTCCTTTCATGTACACGTCTGTGTGTTTCTCTGCGTTGACTGAAGTAATTTGTTTAGCGCCTTTTCAGATTATACTTTGTAATATGTCACATTGTGCAACATTCTCTCATTTTTACTGTAAAAATGAAGCCTGAAGAATTGGTTCTTTTCTTTTTCAACCTAACCCAACTTACTATTATAAAATGTTTTGATCATGTTATATTTATATCATAGTTATATATGATGTGATCCAGCCACTGGGGGTGCACAAGCCAGTGTATCATCAGTGCTGGTCCCAAGCCCGGATGAATAGAGAGGGTTGCGTCAGGAAAGGCATCCGGCGAAAAACCATGCCAAATCAAACATGCAGACAACAAATCTGATTTCCATACCGGATAAGTCGAGGCCCGTGTGTTTTGGAGGTGATGAGAGTGTCGGACAGAGTGATGAACATGCAGCTGGAAATTGATGAGGTGATAATGAATGTGGACAGTGCATATGCTCCCCAAGTTGGGGAGCGTATGCAAGAAGGAAGAGAAAGAAGAATTCTCTAGTGAGTTGGATGTAGTGGTGGAGAGCATCCCCAAGCGAGAGAGAGTGGTCATTGGAGCAGATCTCAATGGGCATGTTGGCGAAGGGATCAGAGACATAGGTGACGAGAAGGTGATGGGTAGGTATGGTGTCAAGGAGAGGAATGTGGAAGGACAGATGGTGGTGGATTTGGCCAAAAGGATGGAATTGGCTGTTGTGAATACATATTTCAAGAAGAGGGAGGAACACAGGGTGACATTCAAGAGTGGAGGAAGGTGCACAAAGGTGGACTACATCTTATGCAGGAGGTGCAATCTGAAACAGATTAGTGACTGCAAAGTGGTGGTAGGGAAGGGTGTTGCTAGGCAGCATCGGATGGTGGTCTGTAGGATGACTCTGGAGGCCAAGAACAGGAAGAGAGTGAAAGAAGAGCCAAAGATAAAATGGTGGAAGTTGAAAAAGGAGGAGTGTTGCATGCAATTTAGGGAAGAGGTTAGGCAGGCAATAGGTGGGAATGAACGGTTACCAGATGACTGGGAAACAACTGCAGAAGTGGTGGGGGAGACGGCCAAGAAGGTACTCGGTGTATCATGCGGGAAGAGGAAGGAAGACAGGGACTCTTGGTGGTGGAATGAGGAACTACTGGAGAGCATAGAGCAGAAGAAGTTGGAAAGAAGAAATAATGTAGTCAGAGAGATGAGGAAATTAGACAAGAGTACAAGATAAGATACAAGCTGATGTGGCACAAAGCGAAGAGAGAAGTGACAAAGGCAAAGGAAGAGGCATACGACGAGTTGTATGGGAGGTTGGACAGCAAGGAAGGAGAAAAGGACTTGTACCGATTGGCAAGTCAAAGAGACCAAGCTGGGAAGGATGTACAGCACGTTAGGGTGATGAAGGATAATGATGGGAATGTGCTGACTAGTGAGGAGAGTGTGTTGAGAAGGTGGAATGAGTACTTTGAGGAGTTAATGAATGAAGAAAATGAGAGGGAGAGAAGAGTGGATTATGTGGGGATAGTGGATCAAGAAGTGCATCAAATTGGCAAGGATGAGGTGAGAACAGCATTACAGAAGATAAAGAGTGGAAAGGCATTTGGCCCAGATGACATACCTGGGGAAGCATGGAAATGTTTAGGCGAGATGGCAGTGGCGTTCCTAACGAGATTGTTTAACAGCATCCTGGAAAGGGAGAGGATGCCGGAGGAGTGGAGAAGAAGTGTTCTGGTACCCATCTTCAAGAATAAGTACAGAGCTGTAGTAACCACAGGTGAATAAAGTTGATCAGCCACAGCATGAAGTTATGGCAAAGGGTAGTGGAGGCTAGGTTAAGAGGAGAGGTGGGGATCAGCCAGAAGCAGTATGGTTTTATGCCAGGAAAGAGTACTACAGATGCAATGTTTGCTTTAAGAATGCTGATGGAAAAGTACAGGGAAGGCCAGAGGGAGTTGTGCTGCGTCTTTGTGGATTAGAGAAAACATATGATAGGGTGCCGAGAGAGAAGGTGTGTTATTGCATGAAGAAGTTGGGGGTGGCAGAGAAGTAAGTAAGAGTGGTACAGGATATGTATGAGGGCAGTCAGACCGTATTAAGGGCTGCATTAGGCGTGACGAAGGCATTCGAAGTGGAGGTGGGATTGCATCAAGGATCAGCTCTGAGCCCTTTCTTGTTTGCAATGGTGGTGGACAGGTTAACAGATTAAATCAGGCAGGAGTCTCCGTGGACTATGATGTTCGCGGATGACATTGTGATCTATTGTGAGAAGCGTAGGCCTGCATTAGAGAGAAGAGATGCACCTGAATGGGAGGGAGGGCGGCGAAAAGCTGAGAATGCAAGGAGTGGAGGTGGAGAAGGCGGATGAGATCATGTACTTGGGGTCGACCATCCAAAGCAGCGGAGAGTGTGGGAGAGAGGTGAAGAAGAGAGTACCGGCAGGGTGGAGTGGGTGGAGAAGAGTGTCCGGAGTAATCTGTGACAGAAGGGTTCCAGGTTGGACAGTTTGGTGGAAAAGTGAGAGAGGCGAGATTGAGATGGTTTGGACACGGGTGTAGGAGAGATAAGAGTTACATTGGGAGAAGGATGCTGAGGATGGAGCTGCCAGGCAAGAGGAAAAGAGGAAGGCCAAAGAGAGGGTTTATGAATGAGGAAGGACATGAGGGTAAGGGAGGACATGCAGGCGGTTGGTGTAAGGGAGGAAGATGCACAGAACAGAAGGTATTGGAGCCAGATGATCCGCTGTGGCGACCCCAAACGGGAGCAGCTGAAAGAAAATGAAGAAGATAGTTACATATGATATAACCTAAATATATTAAAATTACATTATCAATTATATATGTATTATATACCATACACTATATATAATTGATTCTAACTATATTTAATATTATATATTTATAATTATATAATATTTTATTATGTAATTATAAATATATATATTATGTTATATTCATGACATGATGTATGGTGGCACCAACGGAGTCACACAGGCTATACAAAAAACTTGTGATTTACCTTGACATATAACTTACATATCACTATCGAGATCGGGGTCATGACGTGGGCAGAGGTGAGCAACACAAGGCATTTTGTGATTTTAGGACACAGAAGCTATGCGAGAGACCGAGTAGTAGTATTAGCAGTGGAGGTAGACGTTGTGGTGGTGTCTCTATCTTATCCAACTTAAAAACATGCCAGAATGGTGAACACTTGCTGTATTATCAACTGCCATAGCCGTTTTCATGACCGACGTAGGAGATGGATTTTTAATGAAGTAAGATTTTTCAGCTTGCAAGCAACACATTGGAACTCAGGTCGCTGAGTTAACAAAGAGGTGTCACATGTACCAGCTGTAACTTGAACAAACATCCCCTTCAGCAACTTCTCCCAGCACATGTTCACTTGTATCCACATAATTTTCACACAGGTAAGTTATAATCAAAACACATTTAACTGTTATGTGGAGATCTTATCAGATCCACATACATGGCATAGGGTAACTAAGTTGTGTTGTTTGTTGTTGGGTTGTTGCTACACAACTAACTTTGTACAGCTAGCTGGCTGCATAGCTACATATCTAATCAAAGAAATTCAGTGTGTTTTTTTCAGGAAAACCAGCTTATGAAATGCTTCATCACACCTTGGGCACACAGAAGTCAAAGCAATGCACACTGAATGGTTTTACTGGAGGACAAAGAGACAGAAAGCTCTCACAGGGAACAACACTGCACCTGCAACACCACCGGCTCTATCTGGCCACAGATCAGAGATGGATGAAGCTGCACCACCGGATGTAGCTGCACTTGAGAACAACGGGAATGCCGTTTTATAGCCGCAGACATGCCAAAATTAACCAATTGCTCGAGAAGAACAAGATACTGATGGAAAAGCTATCCCAAAAGAAGATGGAAGAGCCTTTCTTGAAAGATGATGATGTGAAGGTCAAGTACTACACTGGGCTTCCATGTTTTGCTGTTGTGATGGGTGTGCTGAGGCAGCTTCTTCCCTGCCTACCACAGACAGGCCGAAAATGTTCTTCTTTTCAGATACTCCTCTTAACGCTGATGCTCCTGAGGCTAAATCTGCCAATACAGCACATTGCACACCTCTTCTGCATAGACCGAAAGACTGTTTACACACCTCAGCCCTGTGATGCACTGGCCAGAGCGACATTGCTTGCAAGGCAGCATGCCACATCAGTTTGTGGAGGCTTTTGGCAATTGTGTTGCAGTTTTTGTGGACTGTTTGAAATTAGCATTGAGAGAGGATCAAATCTGAAAACTAGAGCACAGACATTTTCCCACTACAAACACAACCATTACACCACGGCATTACACCACAGGGAGCCATCTCTTTAATTTCCAAAGGATGATGAGGCTGTGTCAATGACAAGCATGTGACTGAGGTCAGTGGCCTCCTTCATAAACTATTGCCTGGAGATTTGGTGTTGGTGGATCGTACATTTGACATCAGGGACAGTGTCGGCCTCATGTGTGCAGAAGTGCAAACCCTGCAATAACAAAAGGACGCTGCCAGCTGGATCCAAAAGATGTGGAGGAGATGCGGAAGATAGCTCGCCTTAGGATCCATGTGGAGATGGTGATTGGAGGTGTACGCACCAAGTACACAATAATAAGTGAGACCATACCACTGAGGATGGTGTTACCATGTGAAGGCAAGGACATGATTTTCCTTGACAAGATTGCGTAGACTAACATGTGCCCCATCTAGTTAAACTGTATTCTTTTGACATAAATTCCCCTGTGATGTAGAATGCATTAGCAGCGTTATGCATGTGTACATAACTGTGATTAGTGTAATGCTGAAATTGTGTAAAGTTCACAGTACCAATGTAGTGCAAATACAACAGTTAAAATAAGTAAGGTGGCAGTTTAACCTTCAAGTACTGACATTTAAAGTACAATTGAGATTAAAAAAAAGCAAATCTAAAAGCATAGAGATAAAAACTTGACATAAAACCTTTTACACTGAAGTCCCAAGTCCAAACGGTGACTGTGGGGCAAATTCACAAAAGGATTGTGCCACTTTGCGGCCGCTAAACCGGTGTAATAACAGAAAAAGCAAGCCTCTCATTCACGAAGAACCCACGAACTGTGAAATGCACTGCTAGCTGCGTTGCCATGCAAGTAGCGTCTTGGTGTGCCGGTGCTATTTGTGCGTATTTAAATTAGGTATAATGCATACATTTGGTGCAAAATTTACCCATTTTTATTGCAAATAGTGTCCAATTCACAGACACTAATAGTCACACGCATTTAGAGTGATGCTATTGCCGTCTGTAGAAACCTGGTAGTAATTGCGTCAACAAAAATAAAGGCAGCGGTGCCGATCCTCTATCTGCGCTATCAGAACATATACTACTCACAAACAGTTATGAATATTCGGCTTTTGGGTGAAATTTCAGGATGAACCTAAATTGCACTATAACCTTTACAGGTGAACTTAATTTGACCTTCTCTAAAGTTTTGAATGCACATGTCCAACTGTTCAATGTTTCAGTACTTTTTGCACAACTTGCTGTTCTCTAACAAGGAGCTGAACGGTAAAATTCACAACAGGTGTTTGATCCATGAATCGACCAATACATTTCCTGGTTCAATTACAATTGGTATTTAAACAGTCCTCTTCATCATGCTGTTCACATTTTGACATCATGAGACCAAGACGACACCTAACAATTGATCAACAGTACCTCGCCATTGCGAGGCTTCAAACAGCGCTTCATTGTGAACAGCGCCCTGCGGAACCGGATGATGAATGCCACTCAACTCCAGGCACAGGGAGGTGAGGGGCATAAATACTGTCACGTCAGACCATTCAAAACCGTTTACATCAGCATGGTCTGTGTGCTAGACGACCTGCAAGGGTACCTTACCACACCACCAGGCACAGGCATCATCGTCTTGCAGGGGCCAGGGAGCATTTACGCTGGACGAGGCACCAGTGGCCTCAGTGCTGTTCTCTGATGAAAGTCGATTCACGTTGAGCAGAAATGATGGCTGCCAACGATGTTGGAGACGTCAAGGAGAGCACTATACATCAGCCACTGTTGTCACCAGACGAGCCTTTGGTGGTGGTGGTGTTACAGTGTGGGCCGATGTGTCTAGTCAACACAGAACTGCACTACACTTTGTGAATGATACAGTGACCAGCCCATACTACCTGAATAACATCATTAATCCAGACATTGTGCCCCTGCATGAACAACACAGGCCTAAGTTCATCTTCATGGACGACAATGCTCCAGCTCATCGAGGTCGCATCATTATGGAACGGCTGCTGGAGACTGGGGTGTCTCAAATGGAGTGGCCTGCACTTTCTCCAGACCTGAATCCCATAGAAAACCTATGGGATCAGCTGATTCGCTGTGTAGAGGCTCGTAACTCTGTACCCCAGAACCTCAATGACCTGAGGGCCGCCCTTCAAGAAGAGTGGGGTGCCATGCCTCAGCAGACAATAAGTCGACTTGTGAACAGCATGAGACGTAGTTGTCAAGCTGTAATTGATGCTCAAGGGCATATGACAAGTTATTGAGACATTGACATTTTTTGTTGTGGTAAACCCACCACTGTTGTTGGCTTTTGTTTCAATAAATTGTTTGAGATGAGGAAATCAGCATTGCATGCTTCTACTTAAATGCCCTACTTTCATGATATAATATCACTGTAGCGTGAACTTTGTACATTTCCCATAAATTTCACCCGAAAGCCAAATATCCCTAACTTTTTGTGAGTAGTGTATATAACTATCAAGTTAAACATGGATATTTGAAAATAATGGAAATGGTCCCCTCCCCTGGACACTGCCCTTATTTATGCGGCGGACAATTGCCATTATTTACTTTGCCACATGGATAATTGCGATCAGACACTGCAAAAAAAGGGAAAATTGCACACAGGACCAATATTTTAAGGGCGTAATTGCTCTGGCATATCATTGCCGCAATATCTTTTGTGAATCGGATTTTAGGACAGTGCAGATGGCGGGCGCTATTGCGCAATTGAGGCGCCATTCATGGTGCTATTAGCGGCTGCAATCCATTCTTTGTGAATTCATCCCAGTGTCTTCTGTGTAAGTGTGCAACATGTCAATTTAAATAAAAAAGGCAAATCTAAATAAAATCTAAAGATACAAATTAAAGACAAACTATTGAACAATAAAGTGTCTGTGTTCAGCAATACTGTAAATAAGGGAGACATAAAGACAAAGACATGCTTGTGCTTCACTGCTTGTGCTCCGTCTGTGTGCATGTGGCACAGCCACGGCTCACGAGTCCCACACCTCTGAGGTGGATCCACTGGATTGCACAGTTTTCTTCGTCACAATCCACCATGTTGTCCTGGTCTTCTGGCCCTCTAAAAAGCTACGACCGTTTGTTTATGTTCTCTAATGCCTGATTTCTTGGCCTTCTTGTGCAAGATGGACACAACAGCATGGATATTATTGGTATGGTATGATTATTCATCCTGCTCTTAATGTGTACCAGGCAGGGGATCGATGTTACTGTCTCCTCTTTTCTTGAGTTTCTGCCACAGCCGCCTGTGGTTCTGGGCTGCTGCATGACAGACAGTTTGCATCCATCCTTTCCTGGGTCACCAAGGTTTTGTAGGAACTTTGCCACTACACATGCCTTAACAGGGTCTGTATAATGATGGAACTAGTCCTCCATTCCAGAAAGACAAACACCCTTGCTGTGAGTGGGCAAAATCTGCAGTAGGGGTGACAGGTCCAAAAGTGTAGGCTTGCGCCCACACAGACTTGTGCAGCCATCACGAGTCCGCATCCCTGACATTTTTTACTCTCTCCACTGATGCACTTGTCGAGCGCCTTCTTCAAAGCTGCAACAGAGGAGAAGTCAATCTTGTATGCCACCTCCTCTTGGACCTTGCCCACATTAGTGGGCATCATCCAGTAGGCTGGAACGTCAGTGACTGTCTTGGTCAACGTATCACTGTTACTTCAATTTTAAACAGGAGAGCCTCAACATGTATGCAAGGCTCTGCTATGCCAGCCATGCATGTGCAGTGTGCTGTGATGGATAAATGTGATGCATTGTTGGCCTTGGAAAAACAAGTTGTTTAGTTGTGTTTCGAATAGTAACACACAGAGATGTGTGTGTGGTGAGTGGGGATTACCTATGATTGTGTGAATGACGGGTTTCCGGTCGTTCATTCTGAAAATCTGCAGGTCCTTCACTCATCCATTTGTGAACTGAAGGTGGGCCTCGAGAGATTTATACATTTCAATTTCCCTTATTTTGTCTTATTTTTGCTTCCTTGTTCAGCTTCTCTTGGTAAGGAATCTTGTGCTTGATCTTTGCCCGGTCCATTTGTTTTTTTTCCTCTGCTGATTTGTGTTGTCGCTGAGTGCTTGTGGTTGCTGTAAGCAAAATGAATGTAAACAAAGAGGTGTATCCTAAAATATGGCGAGTGTCACCCAGAATGCAATGCACCATCATGTGGTTGATAGTTACAGTAGCTCGCAAATTTTGCTTTTCTTCCCTGGCTATACATTCTGTTACCATAAGAATTTTTACGGGGGTATTTTCTTATTATTAAACTACCATATAATTATATCTATATTACAGCTGACTATTTATATTATGATGCTATTACAACTGTTAGTTGATCTTTAGCTGTGATTCTGTCTGGATCACTTGATTACTACCGGCATCTTTTCATCCAATTTGTTGAATTCTTCGATGGAATAGATAGGTATTTTTGAAATGGTAAGTATACATACATAAAACAAAACATAAAAACATTAAAAAAAATTCAAAAGATACAAACATACCAAAATAGAACAAAAAAAATCTCTAAACTTGAAGTATAAGGAATAGTTTCCAATAAAGGTAAGCCTGGGTAATCTCAGGTCTTATTGTGACTTCATTTCCAATAGCTTAGGCGTCTGCTAGTTATCTTTGCGATGGCCCCTTTAAATGTGCCTAAAAATGTGACTCTTGATTTAATTACCCGATCCAAAACTTTGGTGGTGAGCAGTCGCCGAGTACGCTAGCATGTTAGTGAGAATCACTGGTTGCCATGGTGTTGGTAACGTGTGGTGTTCAATTACAGTATTAACTGCAGGAGGTGTTAATGGCTGTAGTTGGCCTTTTGTTCATCTAGGTTTTAGTTGTTTTTTTTTTAACACAGCCGATGAAGCGACCGGGGGGGGGTTATTTCTGTGTATGTGTGTGTGTGTGGCATGGAAGTGTGACAGGTGTGCATAAGGGCACTTTGTCACTGTGCATAGAGCTGTTGGAGGTAGTAGTGCTGAATCTCCAGCTCCAACCCTGGCTTGAGGTGTGGCAACACCCA
>NC_137201.1:2560583-2563083 GCF_960531495.2 Zeus faber
ACGCGTCCCTATAGACGCGTAATCTCAACGCGTCTTCCTCGGGATGATTTAATCGTGGCTGTCCGTCATTCGAAACCTCTGCAAAGCCTGCACCTTGTGAGGTGCAAGTTGACTCGACGAAATTCATATTCACTTCGTCCTGCTGCCTTAAAGTTTATTATGATACATTTTTTATACTAATATGTCGACGACCAATTCAACTTCTCAACTTCTGGAATACAGACTCTCTATGAAAAGAGAAATAAATGGGGAAATGGTTTATGTGTGCAGGTATCTCGGTCCTCTTTGCTCCTATGCGCCAAAATGAGTCACTTTATTCGCGTTTTCTTGCCCTAATCTAGAGCAGATGGAATAATAATAATAATAATAATAATAATAATAATGATAATAATAATAATAATCATCATCGTCATCATCATCATAATAATCATAATCATAAAAACCTCAGTGGCTTTTGTCCTTGTTTCAAGACTATACAAACCCTGTCTATTTGCACATAAAGTATCCCATAAAAAGCAGGTATTTCTTAGTATGATGGTATCTGTCAAAGATTGTGTAATCATTGCTGTTTATTCCAAATAATTCACATCTTCTCTGAATGGATGCAGATTAGAACCTTGTCAGTCCTTTGAGAATTTAACTTTGATAAACCCTTGATATAATCCTCACACTTCTAAACCTATAATGGACAAAACCGTAGTATTTGGATACAGTATATAAATATAATCTACCCAATACATGTTTTTTTTACATTTAAGACTGTGACAGGGACCCTTAAGGCCTACTATCCCACTGAATTACTGTTATTTTTTATTTTGTTCTGTAGTTAAGGACCATGCAATGTGTGATATACTTGGGAATAGGTGTATAGGCCCTTGTGCAGATGAGGGCCTATACACCTCTGTAGGAAAACTATATACTGCATATAACAAACATATATATTGTCTATAGGACTTCAGTAGTGACGTGTATATCTTTTTTTCCTATGAATTCTTACTATTGGGTCGCACTCTTTCTCCAGAATCCGCTAAATCCACTGAAATGGCCACATTTCCCCCACGTCTACATCAGAAATGAGTTGTGGACCAGGCACGATGTCTTCTGTCTGGTTTCTGTCGCTTTTTTTCCAAAATGAAATGTGACACTCCGCGTGGGTATCTACTTGGTCCGTTGCACAAACCCCTACAGCAACAACCCCAATAAAAACATGTTGGTCAGAAAGGACAGCCTTCTTGAGAACCTCCTGTTGACAACTCAAGGCACAGCAAGGCTTTCATTCCCTGCTCCTTACCAAAAGGGGGGGGGGGGGGGGGGTTTGACATGCGTGCTTTCTAGGCCGGTGATGTTGAGCTGTTACAGACTTTCCATTGCACCATAGCACGACGAATAATATACCATCGCTTGTATTTGACGCACTACTTTTAAACCACATGCAGCCGACATAAATTGGTTCCCCATTTGCACAATATAGCCTGCATTCCTTAGTTAATGGGACATGATTACAGTATAGGCCTTTTCTATATGGGCGTTACTGTATAGACCTAAACAATTTACCAGACCACAGCACTGTGACTGTTTACCCATATGGTCCTATAGTGTTCCTTTTGTTTTTCCAGTCAAGTAAACGCAGTGTGTCCCCGGCGACAACATTCAAACACATCATTGAATAATCTGAGCCAATCTGGTCATTATCGTGTAATAAAACTGCTAATCTCGCATTTTGGACTCAAGAGTCAGGCATTTACATTCTCTCTGCAAGCGTTCCACACCACCACTGCTGCCATTTAGAAAATTTCGATGGCAAAAGATATACAGGGTGTTCTGATTTCTAGTGCAACAGCTGCTTTGCATTCAGGGCAGGCAGGCGCTGCTCCCGCAAGAGTGTGGCACAGCATTAGCTTCAGCTCCCGCGGTCCAACTGCAGCACGTGCTCGTGGAGGTTGGTTAAAGCGAGTCCTATACGTCCGAGGACTGGCTTTGCGCCAATGTGGTTTTCATTGTGGCTAATAGGGAGCGGGCAGCATGTTTTTGAAGCAATCCCTCTCATGCGTTTTAAGAGAGGATTCTGTTCGACACGTCCCAAATTGAGCTGTAATGAAGGCCATGAACAACTTTTCTGGTCCATGGACATGAGCACTTTGGACTGTTCTCTCAAGCACCAGCCTCAACAATATATTTTTCTTTAGGTCAAATCGATCCAAGTCTACTTATATTATTATTCATATTTCAAATTGGATACGTTCTTCACATTGTGTAAGCTCTTTGAGGCTCAGTTATCTGGTTAAAGGCCTATATGTTGCATACTCCAACCTCAAAGTGATATTTACGAGGTTTGACAAGAAAAATGTCAATGAAAAAAATTATAATCAGCTTATTATGACATACTTACAGTAATATCACCACAAATAAAAATGCCTATATTCATGGTTCTGGCTTCCTTGGATAGGTGGGAAACAAGGGAACATGGATTCCATTGTCGGTAAACTTGGTAACGGTTCCA
>NC_137201.1:2565583-2653083 GCF_960531495.2 Zeus faber
TGTGTGTGTGTGTGTGTGTGTGTGTGTGTGTGTGTGTGTGTGTGTGTGTACATGTGCGAGTGTGTGTGTGCACGTGTACATGCGTATTTGTGTGAAGAGGAAATGGGGAGGGCAGGGGTCCACTCTTTATAGGCAGGGATATATAAAGTATTGGACCTAATTGGTCAAGCGGCACCACTATGCATTCATAATCCGTTTTATTTGCTGGGACTCATTAACTCCTGATGGAATTGAACCAGACCCTTCTCCCATGATGCAATTTTTCTTAAATTTTCATTGATGAAGCTTTGTTGCAATCGAACAGGAGATGTTGAGTGAAGCCGGCAAAAATGATCAACTCGGTTAAAGCGACAAGCAAAATTCACTTCAAAAGATATATTCAGACTGGGTGCAGAAGATGACTTTTTTAGCCGTGATTTCCACCAGCAAAAACTGATTTTTTTTAAATATATATATACAGTACATGTTTTTTTTACCAATATTTTTTTGGTTTTTCTTTGGAGTGGTCAAAACCAACTTCTGTGACAGAACAACCACGGAATGCATCAAATTCGACGTGCTGAGGATGACCTCCTTTTTTTGTCCTAATGCATCCAGCGGAGACCATTCCTATGAATCATATGACAGGACCATCGATAGGGGGCATTAATGTTGCTCCCGCAATAATGTCGTGAAATAACCTTTAAATGTGTCCAAAAAATGTGTCAATATTAAGTCCGCTATTAAGTCGGCTAATGCACTAATACGGCCAGGAAACGCCAATATTTTCCAGTGTGAAAGATTTTTCACATATCGGTACGCGCAAAGTTTCCAGCACGTTGCTGAAAATGAGGGGAGTGAACTGATTCAAATCATTTCACACCAAGGAAGTGGTTAGAGTTCTTCAACAACCTGCTGCGGCGGCTGGAGTTTGCCGGACATAGCATAGTGGTGCCGCTTGACCAATTAGGTCCAATCCTTTATATATCCCTGCCTATAAAGAGTAGACCCCTGCCCTCCCCATTTCCTCCTCACACAAATTCGCATGCACACGTGCACATACACACTCGCACATGTGCACACACACACTCACTCACACAAACACACACACACACACACACACACACAGCAGATTGTAAAATTGCCTGGGTTCTTTCAGGAAGTACTGACAACTTGAGGTGTCGAGGTGTCCTTGAGCAAGACCCCCCTCCGGCGAGCTGGTTTTCGCCTCACACATGAACATCTTGGTGTGAGAAAGTGTGTGATTGTGTGTATGAGAGAGGAGGCATTCAGTATAAAACCTTTTGGCTAGAAAAAGCACTAGTCCGCTTTCTGCCATGGTTAAAGCCTCGTCCACATTATGTAATTTTTTCGACAATGATGAGATTGAGCAGCGCAGAAATTTGATAATTTTCAGTCTCTTCTGTGCATACACATAACAGCTTTCACATAACAGTTCTTGAGGAGGAATAATCAAAAGACGGAGAACCGACAAATGGAGTTTTGTGGTACTCCAGTACCCACAAGGATGTATCTTCCTGCGAGATTCTCCCATGGACATGATTGAGGTGTCGGTGGATCCAGGGCTTTTCAGACATCTTATGGTCCAAGTTTGATTAGTTAAAAAATATTGTCAAACTACTGGGAGTAGCAGAACATTGACACAGCATTATTGCTGAACATTCAGCTTTTTCCGGTAGGGTGGTGGAGCGGGATGAGTTTGTGGAGTGGGGTTCTTTGTGACACCTATTGTTGGCTCTGGGGGGGGGGTGGGCTTTCGTATGGGGCTCTGGGGGGGTGGGCTTTCGTATGGGGCGAGGTGCACGGTCTCCATCGGTCTGTAGTGGTTGCCTCACGCAGGATTTGCACTGGGTCCAGAAAACTGAGACAACGCTGAGTGCTATGGGAACTTGGAAAATAGTAACTCGTGTTAGTTGTAATGCTGAGTGTCACCAGAACTCAGAAAACTGTAATTCGTCACAGAGAGTTGTCACGGCATCATTGCATCACCTTGTCATCATTGAGCAAGACGGCACACAAGGGAATATAAGACATGAACTCCTGAAAACAAGCAACTGTCCAAGTAGAGAGGAGAACACCGTCAATCACAGCTACACCACTGTCCACAACGCATATCACAGTCTGGATCACTGACGCTGAGACATCATATATCAGCCTCTGAGAATACAGCTATATTCTGACATGCACCATGGCGAGTTATAACAATGACAAGCCCTGGTTTACAGCCAAACTCAGACATCCCATGGTGCGTTCCATGGGAACTTGGATATTTATAATGGGTGTTGGTAGGAAGTGATGCTGCGTTTCACAGGAACTCAGAAAACTGTAATCTGTAGCCAACACGACTTAACTGGACCCCGTGCATTGCTGCCTGCATATATATATATATTCGGGGTCCAGCCCATGCTCGGATTTTTATTATTATTAATCTCAAACTCAAGTTTTTCAGGCTAAAAGTATCTGAAACATCTCAGATGTGTTGTAGTCCGAGTTCGATCAATATTGATATACATTTGGAGCAAAAATTAGCGAAAAATTGTTGGGATTTTACCGGAAGTAGAAAAAAGTTGGCCTAACTTTAATAGTTAGAGGAGCGGGACACTTTGTGACATTATCATCCAAAGTTATATCCAAGGTAAGTCCAAGCTTCGTCTCTGGGAAGTCATTGGCATGCTGCAACCTGCGCCCTGTGGACTGCATAGCACTTGCTACGCATGGACCAGTAATACTCAACCCACGGCTCGCGGGCCGTCTACTGCTTTTTTTGACTAGTTGCAGCACTTCAAAGTGTTAATTAAAACTAAAAAATATATACTAAAATTGTATTTCATTGTCTGCAGACATTGTCTGCAGTCTTCAAAACTGAATTTCCCGTTAGTCAAATCAATCTATGACGTCTTTGAGGGATTCAACATTCAAGAATTAAGAGGTTTATTTGTTACATACATATACATACTTTCATACATATATGCAGTGAAATGTCAATGCAACGCACCCGGTGATTACACACAATATGTCCTAGACTGAACACAGCAGCTACCTAAGAATTTCTACTTGACCAACTAACTGATTCCTAAAACGTAATGCAGTAAGTCGAATATTATAGAATAAAATCAAAATATAAAGGATAAAATAAAATAAAATTAAATAAAATAGAATAGATAAAGGGAATAGGATTATGTATATGGGATTGACTTTTGTATATGGGATAGACTTATGTATATGGGATAGGCTAATTATGTATGTACAGAAATGTGCATTAAAGTGGCATGTGAATAAAGTGAGGTAGTGTTTGTGAGATATACAGCACAGTATACAACAGTACGGCGCAGCAATAAGGTAACACCAAACAACCGCAGCTGGAACAGTCTGTTGTTGGGGTGGTGAGGATCCTTCATGATCCTGCGGGCTCTGCCACTACACCTCCTGGTGTATAAGTCCTGCAGAGAGGGGAGTGTAGTTCCAGTGGTACGTTCAGCTGAACGCACCAGCCTCTGCAGGGCCCGCCTGTCCTGAGCAGTACAGTTCCCAAACCAGGCAGTGATGTTGCCTGTCAGGATGCTCTCCACTGCTCCACAGTAGAAGGACTTGAGGATCCTCACCGAAACCCGGAATTTCCTTAGCTGCCTGAGGTGGTAAACACGCTGCCTCGCCTTTCTCATCAGAGTGTCTGTTTGTAAAGTCCATGTTAAATACTATGTGATGTGGACTCCCAGGTACTTGAAGCTGCTCACCCTGTCGACAGAAGTCCCATTTATCACCAAGGGCCCGTGCGTCCTTGGTTGTAAACCTCGCCTAAAGTCCACAATCAGCTCCTTAGTTTTGCTGACGTTAAGGTGGAGGCTGTTGTCCTGGCACCAGAGTATCAGGTCAGCCACCTCCTTGCGGTAGGCCTTCTTATCACCCGTCGGTGATCAGGCCCACGACAACGGTGTCGTCAGCAAACTTGATGAGGGTGTTGGAGCTGGACCTGGCCACATAGTCATGTGTGTATAGGGAGTACAGTAGGGGGCTGAGGACACAGGCCTGGGGGGATCCTGTGTTCAGAGTGAGGGATCTGAACATGTGTTTCCCCACCTGGGGCCGGACTGAGAGGAAGACCAGGATCCAGGCAGACAGCGGAGTATTCAGTCCAAGCTCCTTCAGCTTGACAGCCAGTCTGGTGGGGACTATGGTGTTGAAAGCTGAACTATAATTGATGAACAGCAATCTCACATAGGCCCCTTTCCGGCCATCCAGGTGCGTGAGCGTGGTGTGCAGTACCTGGGAGACCGTGTCATCTGTGGATCTGTTCCACTGGTTTGTGAACTGCAACGGGTCCAAGGTGTGGGGGAGGGAGGCGCAGATGTAATCCTTAATCAGCCTCTCGAAACACTTCATGACCACCGAGGTGAGGGCCACCAGACGGTAGTCATTCAGGCAGGCAGGAGAGGCCATCTTCGGGACAGGAACGACGGTGGACCTCTTGAAGCAGGACGGGACGACTGATTCAGCCAGGGCTGAATAACTGAGATAACTTAATAAAGCGATAACCGCCGATGCGTTTTTGGCGGACATTATGATGAAAAAACTTTAAAAAATACTAAAATGTGCAAAGTCGACCGGAGCGCCGGCGCAGGCGATCACAAGGGGCAGCGCCACTATCGCCACTCTATAGAGAGAGCTCTATAGAGATCTCTTTCTGGTAATAAAAACATGGTAATAATAATATGGCAATGGTAATAATAAAACATTGCAATTATTGCATACATCATGCTTTTCATTCCTTATTTTGATATTACTAGTAGCCTTATTTTAAAATTCATAATGGTTTGTTGGAGAAAAGGGATTTTTTCAGAAATTTGGCTCTTGCGAAAATATGTTTTGTTAATGTGGCTCCTGAGCTGCGAAATGTTCAGTACCACTGGCGTAGACAAACAACCCGAGTTGATTCTGCGTTATTCTGTGGAAATTCGGAAAACTGTAACTTGTGCTGCGTTTCACAAAACCCCAAAAACTATATTGGTCACAGAAGGCGTTTTCTGAAGGAAGTTCTAAGAACCTTTGGAGGAACTGTCCCTTTCTTTTGTGCCTGCAATGCATGATCCACAACCAATCGTAATTGTGAATACACAGTTTTTGAGTGACATCAATGATGAAAGTGCACGGTGATTGGTCCAGACGTATGTCCACAGTGATGGTGGATGATGGTCCAACACATTGAAGCACCGTTAACAGACATAAAGTAAACATGTCTTTATTTTTACACAATTTATTTCCAAAATATTAAATCGACACCCAAACACTCCACCCAAACCTTCATGTTGACACAGCACTTGAAGTGTGAAGTGTGACGGAACTTCTGAAACCTGTTATACGTACCTAACATGACTAAACTGGATGTTGTGTATTGCTGCTTGTAGCTATATTTATTAATATTAATATTAGTATTAATATTAATATTAATATTAATATTAATATTGGAATTAATATTTTTTATCCTATTACCATTCATGATTGTTAATATTTTATTACCATTATTATCATTATTACTATTGTTTTTATTATTGACCAACGTCATCGCTTAATTCATCATAGAATTCATCTTTCAGAATTATATTATTTATTGTTATTGTTTCAGAGTTATTTTTCCGGTGAAGCGGGGGGGGGGGGGGTGCAAGTAATTACAATCAATAAAAGAGAAGAGGTCCCTTTGGAGAGGCCTCTCTCGCTCTCTCATCTGTAACCATGGCCACCAGAGGGTGACATGTAGCCCTCCCCCACCCCCCACCACCTCTATTCTGTTGTTATAAAACACATTTTCAAATGGCGAGTGACAGAATTCAGGAGTATGAATAGGGATGATGCATTCCTTCTTAATATAATTAATATTTATAGGCATTCCATGTGATGCATAGATGTATATAATTCATATACATATATATAATGTATGTGAATACTATGATGATTTGGCAGTTCATCACTAAGAGAAAAAAATATATATATAACAAAAACAAAACAAACAAAAAAACCCCTGTCGCCATTTCTGATTTCATTTCATGTTTTGGACCAATTCTGCTTCCTTCAACTAATTGTTTGGATTTTGTGTCTCAACAGCTCCTCCGCTTTTGCACTGCTTTTTAACAGAAATTGAGTATCTTACTCACACAGCCATCTTGCCGTTCGGAGCCCCTACATCTGACAGTAAACTTGAAAACAAAAATCACGGCGAAAATGTTTTCCTGACACTTGCATACCGACATGAACTAAAGTGTCTCACTCGTGTCGTGTTGCGCGGCGGAGTAAGTTTGTGCAGTAGCTGTCGTGTGTGTGTTCACAGGGCGGGAGGGGGGCCTTTAATAGCAGCACTGTATTAAGGTAGAACAAAAGAAAAATGGGGCTCTGTGGATAGTTTTCCAGTTTCTGCTTCCATGCAAATTCATCTCACAATTAATGCAAGATGTGAAATTTTGTGGGAAAACAATAACTGTGAAATAGCTACAACAGTGTATTCTTGAGTTTTTTTTTAAATTATATACAGTGTATTCTATTATATTTTGCTTCTGCTGATCTTCTCATTCTGTACATCATGTTCCCCACTGAGCTGCTGCAACGCCTGAATTTGTCTCATGGAGGATCAATAGTCTCATAGTTTTATCTTATCTGAAATGGTGGAAAAGTGAAATAAATGAAAGTGAAATTAATTTAAGAAAGTAATTTCCTCCTAAACAGAGCAAATTAAATATGACTTATTGTACTTTTGTAACTTTGAACGGAACGCTGTTTTTTTTGGTCCGTTTTTGTCTACCTATTAACCCTGCAGTTTGTCTGCATGGTTTGTCTGACATTTCAACAAAACAACATTTAGAAGAAAAAAAATGCACAGCTAATTATCAAACCCCTTTGGCTGCCGCTCTATACAGGAAACATTCTGCCTCAAATCAATAGCAATTCCTTTATGCCGAAGAGCTGGGGGCCAGGTTTGGGCAGAGAGACACTCCGGGTTGTGGAAACAGTGGCTGGCTCAGCGTTTATTTTGGGGGTTTTTAATTTTCTTTTTGTTTTTTTCCCAGCTAGGTCTGAAAATGGAATGGTGGAAATGGACTTGGGCTGCAAGCCAAGTACAGGGGGAGAGGAAGGGCGGGGGGGGGGGGCTGTGCAATGAGACAGGTGTACTGGCAGAGATATGCCCAAATAAATGGATAGATACAGGTAGTGAGAGAGATAGTAGGTAGTAGCAGTAGCAGATGTTACTTCACCACCAGCTCAACCAAACAACAAGGACCCCGGCTGACACAATTGCCTTGTACTTTTGCCATGATTATGCTGTGAACAACACTCACACACTCACTCACAAACAGACATCTTCTGAACATGTGTTGACAATCAAGATGTAGTTTGCAATGGCGTATGAGATTTCCAGTGTTTAGGGTTATTGTCTTCAAGTGTTTATACAGTATGTATACTCTCATATATATATATATATATATATATGATATATCAGACATTGGTGCTGCATTTGCAAATCTGAGGGACATAGAGGTCTTGAAAAAGTCCACTCTGAACCTGCGCTCTAATTAGAACTTTACTCAAAGACATAAAAATAAGCTCTTGACCAACCGTGTGTCGATTGCGCACATTTGAGTATTTTTCGAGCTTATAGAGCTTGTGCGTAATCACCGGCTGTCATGACATTTCACTGCATATATGTACGACCGTATGTGTATCTATGTGACGAATAATCTCTTGAACTTGAACTTGAACTTGAACTTGAACTTGAACTTGAACTTGAACCAGCCGTTTACATTTAGTTACTACAAGCGAGATAATGCAAAACATACCACTGCTTGCACAGGGTATTGTGGGTTTTTGTGAGACATTTAAGAGTATTAAAATTGAATAATTTTATATTGTGAGCTGGAATAGCCATATTGAATAGCTACATTATAGCTACATATTGTGAATTGGAATAGCTATACAGAATAGCTATAGTGAAATAGTGAGCTGGAATAGCTATATGATAGAGCTACAGTATAGCTGACTATTTTGGGCTGGAATAGCTATATTGAATAGCTATAGCTAAATATTGTGAGCTGGAATAGCTATAGCTAAAAATAACTGCAGTTGAAAAATGCTATTTGGTGCACATAGCGGACTTCCAAACGGTGATAAACTTCTTATCCTGCCCTTTTCCTGTTCCGGAGTTGTAGCACTGATTTTGTGGCATCACGTGTGTGATTTCAAACCATCCAAACAATGGCGTGGGTGGTTTGGTTGGCTGAACTCACGCTAAAGCCATGGGATAGTGGGTGATGTTCAAAGCTTCACATCCGTGGCAGCGGTAGAGAACACTCCTTTAAAAATAAATAAATAAATAATAAAATACAAATACAAAATCCCCCCAGGCACTTTGCATAGTAAATTCTCGTCGCTCCTCGGCTGCTGTTAATGGAAGCCTTTTCCCACAGCCGTAGCTTTGCTAATCACTGGTGTAGCTCATAAAATTAAATAACGGTCCGTTCCATTTTGGTGTGTGGGTGCCCCGGCGGAAGACCATCACCGCGAGGTCATGGTACACGGACTTTCCCGTGGCACAACCGGCGTCGCAAGTTCAAACAGATCCCCCCCATTAAAGTAACGAGCCGCGGCTGGGTTTCCAATGCAGGTGTTGAAAACAGCCATGTGTTGACCGAGGTAGTCGCTGCTCACACGTAGCCTACGTTATCACGTGTACTTAGCTTGAATAACTAGCTTGAATTTTACTCAATTGAAGTTGCAATTGAGTTAAGAATTCAATGCAATATGATCCTTATTTCACTGGGCATGTTAGTTTGGTGAACTACCTTTACTTCTGCTCATTTAGAGTTGGACTCATAGTAATCTGTTTATTCAACCAAGTACAGGATTGGTGTGTTTCTGTACGGACGATTAGCATAAATTAATTATAAAAATAAAAATAAAATGTAACAGTCTGCAACAAAAAAAAACCAATAATCAAATAAACAATAGCCAACAATACAAAGAAAATAGCGATATTAAAAAAAACTTAAATAGCCAAATTTACAAAAATATACAGAAGACACAATGCTTAAAGGACATAGTAATAGTAATACAGGTAATCCTCACTTAACTGCTGGAGCTCCATTTCTAGGACCAGGTTGTTCAGTGAATTGGTCGATAAGAGAGGACCCATGTTATTTCACGGTAAGGGGGCGTGGTGAACGCCAGTGTAGTCAATACTGACAGACTGTGGGAACGACACTGAGAACGGTGATGCGCGATGAGTTGTACGCAGCATACAATACCGACTGGTCGGAGAGCTGGTTGTGAGTCCAAATGGTCGTTAAACAGGTAGGTCGTTAAGTGAGGAGTACCCGTAGTGAGCTGCTTAACTACATAGCCCCAGCTACATTCACAGTCATTGATTTATTCAGCCAAGTGGCGGTGTGGTTGTTAGCATGGCTGTGGCTATCAATCATGAATATAGACAGATATACTGCCCAGGAAGAATACATATGCATATAATGTAATAATACAGGAAAATTAAGAAGTTAGGAGTCAGTAAGAGTAAAGTCAGGATTAAGTTCATTCATAAGCTTCTCCTTTGCCCGCCGCCACGAGTTTTTTTCTTTTCTTAAATAGTCGCGTTTTTATTTTTTTCATTTTTATTCAAACGTGTTTTTAAATTTGGTCTCATTAAACGAAGTCGTTACCTCGCTGCGAGCAGTACTGTGGTCCAATTAGAGTCACTTTGTTGTGTTTTGGCTCCGAGCCGTTGGACTTGTCCACGGCTCATCCTGCCCCCGACATCTTTGCGTTTGAGCCCATGAAATATTCATGGAGCCCGATTCCTCCAGCACACATACGCACACGTCAAAAAAAGTGAAATGTAAAAAAATGTACTGACGTGTATTTCTTTTTACTGTAGGCGTAGACACACACACACGCACACACACACACACACACACACACACACACGCGCACACACACACACACACACGCTCCAAGACAAAGAGGAAAGAAATACATCACAGTTAATGTCGAAGCCTTGACAAATACTTTTAATTGTTATCGAAGAAACTCTCACAGCGGAGGGTGAGAGTTTGAGAGAGATGTTGTGAGCTGACATCAAACCAGCAATGCCTACACAAGACGCACACTAATTACATCAAAACATCAGTTTCCGCTGGAAGCGGCGAATAAAGAAGATGCCAGCGTTTGAACAAACTCAAAATCAAAAGACAAATAGATTTTGGGAGTGTTTTCCCTCTTTCTTTCTTTTTTTTGCTGCTTCTTGTTTGTTTGTTTGCCACTCCCTACTGCAAAACATCGACTCCACAGTCACCATCATGCAATTTTGTTGTAAATAACTGATTTGAGCATCAACAATTCTAAATTCCAAGCCCTTGTTTACATGGCAAAGTGATGTAGGATTACAAACCCACTCACCGTGAAATAAAACCACTCGCAAAATAAAACCACTCGTTCTGCTTCTTCGCCACGAGTGACTGCCGCCTTTTGGCAACTTTATCTGATGAGCGGCTCAGCGAAAATCCCCCACCTCAAAACTTAGAAATTTGAGTGGTCGCTTCAATTACTAACCACACTCTGCCATTCTCCAATATTGAAAAAGCTTGAGTGGGAAAGGCAGGAAATTAAATTGGCTGGAGGTGGCCTTTAACTGAGAAATCTAAGGTTATGGCAAAACTGCACTTGTTATTCCTAATTCTCTTGACACTGCACATTGGGCGTCTAGCTTCAGTTTGGTGGCTGTTGCTTCCTCCATGAAAAACATATTTATATTCTAAACGGACGCTCAAATAGTTGTTGGTGCCGATCAGTAATTGCAGATGGATTATTTGATGGTCATTTATGTAGAATCATCGCGATCAGTACTTTGGCTTTTATTTTTTGATCCAATTGAGCTTTAAAACAAAATGTAATTCTTTGCTTTAACAAAAGCCATCCGAGCTACCAGTAAATTGACATGAATGATTTGTAGTTGTTTGATTTGGTCATTTTGAGTCATTTGAGAACTTGCATCTGTCTCTCAACTCTATAGCACGGCAAGACCGGTGGTATTTTCAAGTCACCACCTCCTCCGCCGCTATGGCCCTGGGTAGCTGATTTGGTGGGTGGTGGTGGTGGTGGTGAGGTGGGGGGAGGGGGAGGGTGTCACAGTGTGAACTGGTTGCGTGCTGTGTCACATTCATCAGGAATTAATTGGGATATGCGAGGGTTTGGTTTTAATTAATTTATAATTACCTCGGAAGCCCGTTGCACTCAGAAAATTGCACAGAAATGCTGTCATTCAAACACACACACACACACACACACACACACACACACACACACACACACACACACACACACACACACACACACACACACACTCCCCCTACTGCCAAAGGAAAAAAAAAGTAATTACAACTAGCAGGAGAAGAGGAGCAGAGAAGAGAGAAAGAAAGACAGGAAGAGAGAGAGAGGTAAGAGATGGAATATGAGGGGGTGATGGAGAGGGGCTGAGAAAGAGACATCAGGCGGGTCTGAAAGAGATGCGAGGGAGAGAGAGAGAGAGAGACAGAGACAGAGGGTTTGGGGTGATTGGAGGGAGAGGGACAGGGAGACAGAGGTAAGCCAGCCCTTAAATTGGATTGTAACTTTAAATTACTGATTTAAATGTTTCAGAGGCCTCCCAAATGGAGTTGAAATATGCTTCTATTACACCGAAGACTGTGGTAATTATGCTTTTAGAGTCAGAGTGATTATAATGCAATCACAGCTCTTGCCCCTTTGGTGCAGTGCGAGCAGAGGGCTTTTTTTAATGTCAAACAGTAGGGGCACCAAAGGAGTTGCGTCAGTGGCATCTGCACGCTGCGAAACGACATCTTAACAACCCAGAAGGTCTTGCGAATTAACAACCTTCTTGGAGACTCCTTGGAGATCAATTGACTGGTCTGGAATTAAATTGAGGAGGTTTCATGCAATCTTAACAGCGGACAAATCTAAGTACAATGTGTGCATGACATTAGTGATATGCAAGGGTGCCGAAATGAAAAGCCAAAACCTTGATTTTTTTTAAGCTGAAAAACTTGAGAAAGCGTTGAGATTTGCTTTTAGAGAATTCCATGCTCATCTTTGGTTCAATGTGTACAAAACCAACATTAAAATCCCGGGTGCTAACCAAAAGGCTAAGCGCCATTCCTTGTATTTCTCCAAATAGAATGACTATCCAATTGTAATCTTCTTTGGTCACTCAAAACAGTGATTACATCTATTCAAATTACCGTCCGATCACAGTCAGCTGAAAGAATTCCCATGAAGCCTGCCAAACAACTTTTCTGGTATATTTATCTTAAACGAAGAGCGCGTCCCAGATTTTTAATCACCCCTCTCAGTCTGTAATCCCCGTAATCGTCACAACCCCCAATATTAGTTGATGACTTTGATTGGGGTTGGCAAACTGCACGTATGCACTGATCACAACATTAAAACCCCCTGCCTAATATTGTGTAGGTGCCGCCAAAACCGCTCTGACCCGTCGAGGCATGGACTCCACAAGGCCTCTGAAGGTGTTCTGTGGTATCTGGCACCAAGACCTTAGCAGCAGATCCTTTAAGTCCTGTAAGTTGCGAGGCGTGGCCCCCATGTATCGGGCTTGTTCTTCCAGCACATCCTCCGGATTGACGCGCAATCAGATTTAGGTCTGGGGAATTTGGAGGCAAGTCAACACCTTGAACTCTTTGTCATGTTGCTCAAACGATTCCTGAAAATTTTTTGCAGTGTGGCAGGGTACATTATCCTGGTGAAAGAGGCCGCTGCCATCAAGGAATACTGTTGCCATGAAGGAGTGTACTTGGTCTGCAACAAAGTTTAGGTAGGTGGTACATGTCAATATCCACGAGTAATATCAGTAACATCCACATGAATGCCAGGACCAAGGTTACCCAGGAGAACATTGCCCAGAGCATCACACTGCCTCTGCCGGCTTGCCTTCTTCCCATCCTGCATCCTGGTACCATCTCTTCCCCAGGTAAACGATGCACACCAGAAAATGTGATTAATCTTCCATTGCTCCATGATCCAGTTCAGACGCTCACATGCCCATTATAGGCACTTTCGGCAGTGGACAGGGGTCAGCATGGGCACTCTGACTGGTCTTCGGCTATGCAGCCCCATACACAGCAAGCTGCAATGCACTCTGTGTCCTGACACCTTTCAACCATAGCCAGCATTAACTTTTTCAACAATACTGTATGTGCTACAGTGATGGATTCTCGCCAGACGGGCTAGCCTTCGCTCCCCATGCGCATCATTGAGCCTTGGGCACCCATGACCCTGTCGCCGGTTCACCTTTTGGTAGGTACTATCCACTGCATACCTGGAACACCCCACAAAACCTGCCATTTTGTAGATACTCTGACCCAGTCGTCTAGCCTAAATTTTTACGGCTTACACTTTTCCTGCTTCCTTTAAAAAAAGAAAAACACTTTTTCTGCTTCCAAAACGTCAACTTCAAGAACTGACTGTTTACTTTCTGTCTAATATAACCCATATTGGAATGAGATGAGCAATGTTAATCATTTCACCTGTCAGTGGTTTTAATATTGTGGCTGATCGTCTATATACTGATCGATTGGATAGTTTGGTTGATAAAAACAGCTATTTACAACAATAATATTGGAAACAAATATTTTATACACTCAAAACTTTTTTTGCAAACTCACGGTGAAAGATCACCCACATCTGGATGTTGTGGGTAAATGAAGAAATTGCACAAACTCCCTCTTGTGGACATATTGTGTGGACTTTTGATGTGACGTGTGATTTTAAATTGCAAAATGCTCCAATTTTAAGATTTGAAATTAGAGGTTTGTCAATATGCAGATGTTTACGCTGAGGTTTTGCATATAACCCTCAACTCAAGCTCAGGGTTAAGTGAGAAAATGTGCCGCTTTCACACTAATGGTGACAGTAATTATCTGTAACAAGTCGGCATGATTATCCTGCAATCAGAACTCAGGCCTTTATTTCGCCTCATGTTCCCATTATGCTGCGGCGAACAGATATGGAAACCTGTTACACTGACCAACAGGGAAACTTTTTCTTTTACACGCCATTAAGAAGATGTGTCCGTTTCATCTGGCTATTATAAAAAGGTCTGTTTTGTAATCGTTCCACATTGTCACCAATGGGGACCGAATCATGTGACGTGTGGCTGAGGCCGTAGAAGAACCTTGCTTATCCAAACCTAGCTTTATCCAAGCTTATTTGCTACCCTAGCTAGCTTTTTGCTTTATATTGGTGTTGATTAGCTTCGGCTTCAATGGCCTCAATAGCAATCACAGCGACAATCTTGTGTATTAAACATTTGAAAATTGAAAATTTCATTTCAAAATACAGACTCTCCCGGAAGGAATCAGCAGCGTTGGCAAGGGTATTCATCACCATGACAAAGTCAAAGGAAACTTTTTTTTGTTTTTTATTGTTCAACGTTCAAAACAAATGTCAACAAAATAATGAAACCGTTTGTCGGGGAAAAATCAACAACAAAAAACAATCCAGACATTAGCCTCATTAATTACAGTTGCAGTAGTACAGCGCGCTATCGCTGCCCACGCCAATTTGTGTCTTCCCACTGCAAGAGAAAATGTGTGTGTGTGTGTGTGTGTGTGTGTGTGTGAATACCAGTGTGCCAGTCTTTGTAAACGTGTACTAATGTGTGTGTGTGTGTGTGTGTGTGTGTGTGTGTGTGTGTGTACGTGTGTGTGTCGTGATAAATGATTACACTATTTGGTATCCAGCCAGCTGACACTTGTTTATTAAACAGTTGTCATGTCCAATGTTTCTCTAGCCACACACACACACACACACACACACACACACACACACACACACACACACACACACACACACACACACAGACTCTCTTCTGTGCTTCTCTTCCATCGGATCCAATTCCCTTCTTCCTATCTCCTCTCATACTGTTAGTGTGATGCTGTTCCTGTCGTCCGGTGACTTGATAATGCTGGCGGTGTAACCACATGCGCAACAAAAGCGAATACGAGCTGATGCTAATTCTAATTTGGAATCTTTTTTCCCCGGCCTTCTAATACGTAACCAATACTTATATCAGTTCACGTAGGCTGATTAGAATTGTGAGAGCTTGACAGATTGAGACACAGACGGATTGGTCACACTGTCTGTGTGTGCCTGTCATCTGGCGGACTTGCAACATTTCATGATTTTGAGCGATTTCCTAACTGAAAGGTTCATAGGTTTAATTATAGCACCTCTCTCTCCAGTTGTCTTTTTTTGGGGCTGCGTTAGTATGTGTGCATTTTCATCTGTCTTGCTCCCTCACTCTTATGTTTTATATGGATTACAAAATGAAAATGTTGAAAAAAAAAGAAAAAATTTCTACATGTAGTAGTAACTGTCAAATTTATTTACTGGCCACTTCCAAAAAAACCCCACTTCATTTTTTCCTATTCAAGTTTTCTCTAAATTGAAAATGAGGGTGCAGTTAGTAATTATGAACAGGTAGCAACACCATAGCAACCAGTAGATTCTCACCAATGCTATTAGCTAGGGTGAAAAACAGAGAGCAATATATATATATATATATATATACAGTATATGTGTGTGTGTGTGTGTGTGTGTGTGTGTGTGTGTGTGTGTGTGTGTGTGTGTGTGTGTGTGTGTGTGTGTGTGAATATATGTCTGTATATATGCGTATATATACAAATCTGTGTTCATGTATAGCATGCATGTGTTCATGACCGGTAGCCGACCCTCGTTAACCGATCATTAACCCTTATCAGAGAAGATTAAAATGTACTATTTAGAATAAACAAATTTAAAAAAATTATATTGTGATAATGCTCATATTCCGACTTGTTGATGACGTTAGGGATGGGCATGAGTATTCGATTTAGACGTCAGTATTCGTTCAATGTATAGAGTAATGACATTTTTACTTTTTTACTAGAGGGTGCACACAATTAGGTTGAGGAAAAACAATCGCATTACTTTAAATAATGTAATACAGTCACAGACTGTTAATTTATTTTAAACAGTTTTATATATATATATATATATTTCATTTTGTTATTCTGTTTTGTTTGTAAACAGCTTAGCTTGCCGCGGCTGGCACTTCTGGGTTTGGGAAAGAACCTCACCCGGGGACTGCGAAGCTGTCCTTTAAAGTGCCTGAAATCAAAGGCACATGTGGTTGCACGTGTGGCCCCCATGAGTTGTATTTAAGTAAAAGATTGTATCTTTGAAATATTTTGTATTGTCTTTTACCATGCAACAAACATTTTTTTTAATAACTTTTCAATTTTATTTTAATAACATATATAAAAAAAGTTTAACTGATAGTATTAATCTGTTATTATTGTTGGTTAATGGTTAATCGGTTAATTATTAACTCCCAGATACAGTATATATATATATATATATATATATATATATATATATATATATATATATATATATATATATATATATATATCAAGATATATAGAGATGTGTGTATGTGTATATGTGTGTGTTTATATGAATATACATTATACAGTATTTCCAGATTCTAATAATCATACGTGACCTTTTGCCACATATAATTTCAACAAGAACTTTATATTTTGAACTTTTGGTGATTGGAGCTGGAGGTGACAGCTGAGAGTTGATTAAGGTTGCTCGTGGCCTTCCAGAAAAAGACATGCGGCGGTATTTTCCATCGATAATCAACTGGCTCAAGGTCTGCCAGCAATCGGCAAAACCTTCTGCATACCACAGTCTTATACAGCTTCGTCGATTAGGACGGAATTGCAGATGAAGTCAAGTTTGACATACTGTGGTTTACATGGTGGTACTATAGTCACAGTTCGACCCCCGGAACAGATTACACTTCATGCATCCACGACGCATTCAACGTTCTCGTCAGCGGCGCTGCTCAAACTACGCTCGTCATGTTTTTCATTTCCGGAATATGAGAGGGAGGACGATGGCAATGAGAGGAGCAGAGCCGAACGCTTTTCAAGGGAAAATTGATGGAAGAATACAACTGCACTGCAGAGCTGCTACTGCCCTGATTCCCTCGCTCCCTCCCTCTCTCTCACACCCACACACTCACTCACATGCACGCACACGAGCGCACACTTGACGCCCGCACGTACACACACACACACAGTTCCATTCCCTTCGAGCAGAGTCCTGTTGTTGATTGTGAGGCCTCGCAGAAGCATCTTACCTCCACCTTGTTGCACTCGACAAAAGGAACAGATCCTCTGGGCGCATGAGTTGGTGGCTGTGCACGCATGTGTGTGTGTGCATGAGTGTAAGTGTGTGTGTGTGTGTTGATATGGGAGCTTATCGCTGTGGTGTAAGTGGAAATCGCAGTGCTCGATGAATAATGCGCTTTCCCCCTGTTTCATTCTCGCTCTCTCTTTTCTGTTCCTCCCTCGTTCGCCTTTTTTGGATTTTCTCTCTCTCTCGCTCCGTCCCCCCCCCTTTTCTTCCCCCTGTCGCCCTCTTTTGCATAATTTAGGTACTCTCCATTCATTATTAACAAGATCATTTCTGACCAATGAGGTTGTCACTGAGGTGCCCGTGGAATTGCTGATGGGAAAAAGCAGGAGAAGGAGAGAGAGAGAGAGAGAGTATAGGGAGGGCAGGAGCAGCACTGCAAGGCAACCCATCCCACCCCCGGTACCTGAGCCAGCGGCAAGGCTGCTGTGGAGGACGCATTAGATTCAGAAGCTTTGAATCAAAATGTTTGGCACCAGTTTCAAGCTGTTGTGATGTTTCCCATCAATTATCAAAAATAACACTGTGGAAGATGCTCTTTGAGCCAATAAAGATCATCCCGATGGTTTGAACCTTCCACAATTTATTCTTACTTCAGTGTACTTGCGCCTGAGTCAATCGAGGTTGTCAATATCGTTGTGGATAACGCTTGATACAAGTGTGAAGGAACTTCCATTTAACGTCATTGGTACCAATGACATCATTAGATTTGCAAATGTTTTTTTCTATTGACGGGCGGATTGATCTAGTGGATGTGGAAGATATCACAGGCGGCCGATGGAAGCCAATCTTGTTGGCACAGGCACTTTCACGCAGCCTCGGTTGGATAGTTGGACCCAGTGCCTGCGAGGGACACTGTTTACACCATTAGTAACGCTGATGACACAGCCGTAGATAAACAGAGTTGGGCCATTGCACTCGGTTACGACAGAAACTGCTCTGAGATGTTTGGGACACTATTGTGTTGCTCTGTTGAACATTCTCTGTCTCTGTCTCTCTTTCTCACTGCTGTCTTCACCACTTAGTAGACCGAACCACAATAAAACTACGACGTGACTTGAAACTAATCTCACTTAAACATGCTACAGTACTGCATTTTGAGATATGTTTGCTTGCTGCAAAATTGCATGCCGGGAGGATTATATTTTGCCGCAATTTTAAGCCAGTCATTTTCCATTGAGCATCAACACATCTTCACGGCTGTATATAGCTCGGAAAGGTACATATACATTCCTATTCTTATTTTGCAACTTTTTTTTGGTGGTGGTGGGGGTCAAATGATACACGAAAAAGTGAATCTCGTTGGCTTCGGTGAGACACTTTATTTTGCCCTAGTATTTCCAATATTTATAGGCCTCCAAAGTGCAGAGTACTGTGACCATTTGCATAGGAGTATGTGTGTGTGGGTTTGTGTAGGTGTGTGTGAGTTTGGGTTTGTGAATGCATAAAGCCTTGTCAATCCACATTAACTCCCCCCTCCGGTGCTGATGGAAGCTCTGCCGTTAGACCAGAGTACAATGAATCACCTTCTCTCTTGCACACACGTTTGACATGACATCCCATGTGCACTTTGAGAAATGAGAAGCAAGGGATGCATAGGTGGATGGATGGAGGATTGGATAAAAAGAACCAGTCAAAAAAACCTTGATATATCTGAATACATATGTGTATATGCTTATACATATAAAGGCAAAAGGTTGAAAATTGCCATCAGATCTCTCCTTCAGGTTGGTTCTTATGGTTTTTGCACAAGCACCTGTGGTTTTAAGCCACTTTGCTGTTTCTCTATTTTGTTTCACAGACATTTTTCCAACCTTTCCCAGGTGTTATCCAAAATACATTTATCAAATATATAGTTGAATAAAGGCCATTTAGCAGTTGTTTTCAGAAATTTTCGTGAGGAAATAGCCGTCAAAACCGGAAATCTGAAATCGATAAAATGGGAGCGCTGAAACCTACCAAGTCCTACTTGACCAGAACCTCTCTCCCTTCAACCAGCACCTCCGCATTTCCATTTGCACACTGAAACACTGTATAGGACAAATAGGTCATAACTTTATTTGTAAAATGTATGATTTTGTGTGCCTGTTTTAAGCCATTGTGCATGTGTGTGAGTGTGTCTGCATTTTTTTGCCAGTGGCTTTATACTGCATTTGGCTGAAGGAGAAAATACGGGCATCGCAGGTGTCATCTCCCACCGTGAGGATTAGAATTCATGTGCTTATTTCCTATTGCTTGTACATCTGCCTGTGTGTGTGTGTGTGTGTGTGTGTGTGTGTGTGTGTGTGTGTGTGTGTGTGTGTGTGTGTGTGTGTGTGTGTGTGTGTGTGTGCGCACAAATCTGTGGGCATGCGTCTGTCAGCGTTGCGAGTGTGTGGAGTACATTGATTTTGCCATGCATTTGATAGCCAACTCATCCCTACGGGGGATCTCAATGATATAGCCATCCGTATAATGAATGTGTATGTGATAATTTGATGTCCTTGAAGCCCCTGCTTTGAGACACATTCGTGGCTATTTTAATTCAGCCAGCCGATCCTCATCTAAACTATTGGTCATTCACCAACTGGTATTCTTGTCAGTCTTCTCCTCTCCTCTCCCCTCCATTTCTTCTGTCTCTTATCTACATTTCTCCCGCTCTCCCAATAGTCTTTCTCTCTGTCTCGCATCCTAATCTCGCCGTCCATTCCGTCCCTCACTCCTTTCCCCCCGTTCTGTCCCACGTCGCTCTCTCCCTTGAGTCCGCCTGGTATCCGCCTCTTCCCCGCCCCTTTTCTGCTATAGCATCATGACAGATTAGAGCGACGAGCCCGGTCCCACTCTATCAATTTCACACCCTTTAAATCTCGAGACCTCTACAGTACACGACTTTTGCTAACTCCCCTTGGCTCCTCACTCTCCCTCGCTCAATCTGTTGCTGTTTTACAATCGTCTCTCTCTTGTTTTCCCTCCAGTCTCACTTCCCGTCTCTCTTTACAGAACCCTTCGTCCCTGTCATCTCCCTCCTTTAACTTTCTTTCTAACTCTCTCTCTACCTCTTTTGCATTTTTTCCTTAATTAAACTGCTTCTTGAACTGTAATGCTGATAGTCGAGAGGTCAATAGTTTTTTAAAAGTTCACTTCACTGCAAAAAATGAAATCTTGACTGGAAAGCTGCAAAAATCCATCTATGTTTTATTTTGCGGTAAACCTATGCACGAGAATTACTGACTGTGCGTGTTAAAGAGTGGGCCTCAGTTGAATCTTACAAAGGTGCATTGTCTAAAGTATGCTCAAGGTAAGATATGCCTTAGGAGAGAAGATCTGATATGAGGAAGTTTCTCTAATTGGCAGTTTGACCCCAGAAATGCCTCACCAGAAATATCAGGACCAAACCAGAAGAATATTTTTTCCAGGTGTTTTGCCTCTCAGGTAGCAGCCATCCCTCCAATCAGTAAGCATATTAAAAACATATGATGCTTTCTGAATTAATTGTATAATTCCTTTTATGTTTTTGAGCCAGATTTAAAAGGCCACTGTAGACAAAGAAATGCTAGAACTCCTCTGGCATGCTCCCCAAGTGTCAGATGACTTCTCTTGAGCTCTGTAAATTTTGCTTGATTCTACTCACCAAACCATTGATTAGTTTCTTGAAGACATAAGAATAAGACTCTGTGACACCGTCCAGACAGAATTGTATTTACTGGGCTGGTTTCTATGTAAATAGCTAATAATAGCGATTATTCCTTGTGAAATATGTCATGTTGTGAAAAGAGTGAAAGTGAAATAACACTTTTGATGCTTTCAAGACACCTTCCTTATTTGCAGCTTTATAAGACTTCAAGATGACTTCACATTTCTTTTGTCTTTAGAATTCTTATCAGGCAAAATTCCTTACCCCATTCATGATAATTTAGCAGTGTGGTGACAGGAACATCGATAGTCTCGCTAGGCAACCTGCAGATGTGGTCAGGTGCAGCTCTGTGGATGTAAAACAGGACAGAACAGAAATAGAGCATGCCTGGTCACCAAACTTCCCTCTAAAAAGATTAGGTTTAAAAAATGAAAATCCATGCTACTATTTTTTTGCCTCTCTCCAGTTAACTTTCATTTTATCTGTCTTAGGATTCCATTGTGTATTACGGAGTACGAGTTGTCTGATACAATGTGATAAAACTTAAACTGTTAACTGTAGCTTCAGAAAATGGATGGTTGAAAGTCCACCCCCAGCCAATTTGCCAATTTGACAAATCTCCAAATTGAAAATGGCACCCAGGGCAACAAGATGTAAACAAAGCAGATTCTCACCAACACTAGTCTATTAGCCAGCATCAGTAACGCAAATCCAAAGTGATCACAACACGACTCAAACCAAATTTTTGAGGTGGAGGATTTTTCTATGTAGAGCGCATCAAATACAACCTATAAACATATAACAAAATCAGCTTTAAATCATCAGCTTTCAACATTGCAGAGCTAGCTGGCAGTCATTCCCATGTGATTCGACAGCCTCGCTTCTCTTTCCATCACAGCCTGAGTCCTTGCTCCCTAGCAGTTCGGCTCTCAACACTCCCACACAGGTACAAAGTGCCCTTGCTGGTGCGCCCACGAGCCAAACCTTTGCTTGGAGTGCGGGATTGCAAGTGGTTGACGTAATCGGAGCTGGAGGAGAAATATGAAACACTCTGTGTTTCATGTTCTCTCTTCCTTTGGTGTTTCTGGTGGGAAGAATTCCGGAATTTTCAGATCTTTAGAGCAGTGGTTCCCCCCCAGAAAAGATTTCAATAGGGTGTCCAGATGGCGCCAGTAACAACCTTGGAAAGGCATATAGTACAATGGAATTTCATGGCAAGAAAAAACTTGATGGTATGAATTTGTACGATGGAAAGTAGATTAAACGTTACTCTCATAAGATCAATGGATTATTACCAAGCCTATTTGTATGGCAAGTTAAAGAATGTTCCAGTCCATTCAAGGCAATTGGTACTCCAAAATAAGACAAAATATTAATCTGTTAACCACAAACTGAAATCTACATTCTCACTGTGTTGTGTTTAGTCAGTGTCTCTACAGTAGGAGCAACTTGGAGAGGGCAGCTGGAACATGACAGAGCCCAGGCAGATCTGTGATTGGGGTATGGCTGACTCATGCAAGGAACGTGACAGGTCCCTGCTCGGACCTCGCCTGTAATTATGACATATTTTCGCGCCGGCATCTGGGAACGCCCCCAGACCGCATTTGTAGAAAAGCAGTTGCAATGCTTTGTCTGTCCACGGGGGGAGCAGTGGTTCAAAACGTAAAGCAACTCACGTATACGGGATAATCTTGCGTTTCTTCTTCTTTTGGCTGCTACCGTGAGGGGTCACTACAGTGGATCATCTGCCTCCAATACCTCCTGTTCTGCGCATCTTCCTCCACACCAACCACCTGCATTTAATTAAAAATATGTTTTGGAACAGAACATATGTTCTGTACATCTGATAGAATCAATCAATCAATCTCTGATTTTAAAGAACGAATGGTTTGAAAGTGAATGAATCCGTGTTTTTTTTTTGTGGATGTATTTAATTGAATAAAACGAATGAAAACACTGTGCGTAACCATATGTAACAGGTGTTTTAATTTGCATAAGATGAACAAATTTATTTGCAATACTTAATGTATTGCAAAACTCACCATATCGTGCATTTTCGCACTGCAACAAGTTTTTTATCGTTCTAAAGATGTTTTGGTGGAACCATCCATTTTATTGTGCAGGCACTACGTTAGGAACGATCGTAGTTCTTAGAGCTCTGTTTAGAGCAACTATTTTAGCTCCTGCTCCAGGACAGGGACTGAACCTTCAGTGATGGATGTGCCAGTGATGGGACAAATAATTAGAAAAAAAATTAGTATTTTTATTGTAGATGTATTAATTTAATTTTACGAAGTTAATTGCGACACTTAACCCCTAATTGCTCCTGATGGCTGCGTCCGTCGGTGTTTGAATAATTGTAAGTCGCTTTGGATAAAAGCGTCTGCTAAATGACTAAATGTAAACGTAAATGTAAATGATACCACCGGGTGATCTGCATGTTGGTGTCTTTCATGCAGTGGAGCCATTGTAGTAGGGTGTGGTCCGAACAGAGGGTGAAGGCCCTACCCAGGAGGTAATAGCGGAGGGTGGTGACCGCCCACTTTATAGCTAAACACACCTTTTCTACGGTGCTGTACCTCGTCTCCAGCTCTACCAGCTTGCAGCTGAGGTACAGCACCAGCCGGTCCACATCCTCGGCCCTTGGTCTGACGCGTCCATCTGCAGACAGAAAGGACAAGCAAAGTTAGGGGTATGCAGTACAGGCTCCCCACAGAGAGCTGCCTTTAATTTAACAAATGCCTGTTGGCACGGTTCTGACCACTGGACCGGATCTGGAGCACCTTTCGAATCAAGTGGGTCAAGGGGCTGGACATTGCCGCAAATTCCGGCACAAACCTCCTATAGTATCTGGCCAGCCCCAAAAACTGCTTTACCTCCTTCTTAGTCTTAGGTCTGGGCGTGTTCGCGACTGCGGCAGACTTATCTACCTTCAGTTGGAGCAGCACCCCCCCACCCAAGTGGTACCCCAAATACCCTACCTCCCTCCTCCCAACCGCGCACTTCTTTGGGTTGGCGGTGAGCCCCACGTGCCTCAGGGATGCTAGCACAGTGCCCACATGCTGCATATGCCGCTCCCACGTATCGCTATCAATAATGACAGTCTAAATATGCAGCGGACCCTGTCCATGAGTCTCTGAAAGGTCGCTGGGGCACCAAACAACCTGAACGGAAGCACTCGGAATTGGTAAAGGCCTTGCAGTGTGGAGAAGGCCGATTTTTCCTTGGACTGCTGGGACAAGGCAATCTGCCAGTAGCCCTTGGTTAAAATCAGCGTCGTAAAAAAAACCGAGCTATACCTAACCAGTCAAGAAGCTCGTTGACGAGGGGCATCGAGTAGGCATCGAACTTTGACACCGCGTTCACCTTCTGGTAATCTATGCCACTGACCCTTCAGGCTTACCCACTAGCACGATGGGGCTGGACCATTCGCTCGTAGATTCCTCTATTACCCCCATGTTCAGCATGGCCTCTTATTCCGCCTGTACTATTTTCCGTTTGTTTTCGGGCAGGCAATACGGCCGACAGTGCACTTTCACCCTCGGTGTATGAGGGCCGTACAGCCGGGCAGGGAAGAGAACACATCAGCAAAGCGCTGCTCCAGAGCCGCAACGTCCATGCTCTGGCCGGGAGAGAGATGGTCACTTAACAGGGCCGCAGTGTGATCTGCCGGCTTTGGAACCTCCGGCTTCAACTCGTCCTTCTCAATTGTCACGGTGGCCAGTGCCACGGGCCCGCCTTTCGTCATTGTTTTAGGAGGTTTAGGTGGTAAATTTGGGCAGACCCCCCCCGCCTGTGCGCTTGACCTCATAATCGACCTCCCCCATGCGTCATGTGACCACGAAGGGCCCTTGCCACTTTGCCAGTAATTTCGAGCTGGACGTAGGGAGTATTACTAACACCTTGTCTCCCGGTGAGAATTGTCTCAACCGAGCCCCCCTGTCGTACAGACGGCGCAGACGTTCCTGGGCCTGGAGCAAGTTCTCCCGTGATTCCTGCCCTAAAGCGTGTAGCTTTGCTTTCAGGTCCAGGACATACTGGACCTTGTTTTTACTGGTGCTGGGACCTTCCTGCCAATTTTCCTTAATCAGGTCGAGCACCCACCGCGGTCTCCTGCCGAACAGTAGCTCAAAGGGGGAAAACCCTGTGGAGGACTGGGGAACCCCCCGTACCACAAACAACAGGGGGTTCAGCCATGTGTCCCATGTTTTTCAACGTTCTGTTGAAGCGCTCAACCAGGCCATCCGTTTGTGGGTGGTAAACGCTAGTCTGAATTGAGCTGATGCCTATTAACCAATACAGTTTGCGCAGTGTGCATGACATAAACAAAGTGGCCTGTTCGGTCAGGATTTTCTTTGGAATCCCAACCTGGGAGATGACCTGAAACAGAGCCTGAGTAACATTTTTGGCCATAATACTGCGCAACGGCTCTGCTTCTGGGTATCGGGTCACGTAATGCACTAGGACTAACACAAATCGATAGCCCTGAGCACTACGGTCTAATGGCCCGATGAGATCCATAGCGATTCTCTCGAATGGAGTCTCGACTAAGGGGAGGGGGCTCAACGGCGCTCTGGGAATAGCTGCTGGATTCACCCGCTGACACTCGGGACAGGCAGCACAGCGCCACCGCACGTCCGCCCAGATGCCAGGCCAGTAGAAATGGGCCAATATCCGCTTGAGTGTTTATTCGCGTCCTAGATGACCGGCCATCGGGTTATAATGATCCGCCTGGAAGACTAAATCCCGACGGCTTTTAGGGACTAACAATTGGGTAACTTCTTCTCCTGACTGAGCGTCACGGTTCACTCGATATAATCTATCCCTAATTACCACAAATTATGGGTGAGTGAGCGCAGGCTCTGGACGCACTAACACTTCATTGATTTTATCTACCTGCTCAAAGGTCCGGCGAAGTGTATCGTCCTGCGAAAGTGTATCGTCTCAGAGAGCAGAGTCAACACACATATGCCTACAGACCATGAGCGCACCCCCCCCACCCCGTTTCTTTCATTAGAACATCGAAACTTGGCCAATTTGTACCCAAAATCAGAGGGTGCAACAGGCGGGAATTAACCACAGCCTTTACCATATGCCTTTTCCCTTGCAGCGAATTTCGAGCCGCACTATCAGATTTGTGTGAATATCCGCATACACACAACAAATATTCACCCAAGATGCCTCTACCAAAGCCCTGGGTCGAACCAGGTGTTGCTGAATCGTCTGAGAGCAGCCCGAGTCCAGCAAAGTCTGATGTCTACCCCCTTGTAACCTTGTCCCTTCTCGACTGGGGAAGGGATCCGGCAGACCGGCGACCCAAACTACCTGGCTGTCCTCCATAATTGGGCAGTCATGGAAGTGGTGGGCAGATTTTCCGCATCGCCAGCATACCTGCCCAGGTGCCTGCCCAGCTCTCGGTGGTCCCGAGGCTGCGCCGCTCAGGAAGGATCTGGAGGGCGGATCGGGGTAGGAGGTGGTCTCCCTCCTCTGGCAGCGAAGGGACGGGATGTGGGCCCTCCCTGGTGTTCCGGAAGCTGGTGATGGCCGCCAGGTCTGCGGTGCTGGTATCGGCCGGTCCCTCGTCGACTCCCGTGCCGCGTCCTGGCGCAGGTCCCTTGGTGGGCCCCTCTCCGGTCCGGTGCCGTAGGCTCTCGTGTGGGCGTAGGTTTCCGCGAGGGCTATGGCGGCTTGGAGAGAGGCTGGACGGTGGCACCTTAACCAGCTAGCGGCGGGGGCCGGGAGATTGTTCACAAACTGTTCCGTGGCCACCGCCTCGACGATGTGGTGCTGGAAATGCTCCTCTGGTCTGAGCCACCACTGAGCCGCGTCCAGGAGCTGCTGGGCGTGAAGGAACGCCTGGCCCACAGTGTTATAAGGAAGTGACTGGAGACGCAGGCGGTGGCCCTCAGGTGTCCTCTCGACCCGTTCCATCAGTGCCCTCCAGAGGACAGCGTAGCTCATCCGCTGCTCGGGGCGGTAGGGCATGCGCTGCCAGCTGGGCTTCCCCAGTGAGGAGTGGAACGAACCGCCACGCCTGCTCGCGGTCTGACCATCTGGCCCCCTCGGCCATCTGTTTAAAGTTGGCGAGGAACGCCTCGGGATCATCCTCTCCCGTCATCTTCTGTAGCGGGGGGATGGGGGGGCCTAGCGGTCGTTCCTCGCCATTTCTGGTGCGCGAAGGAGGATCTGTATCGCCTGCTGGTTGTCCCGGAGTGCCCCTTGGTCCCGCTCACGGGCCCTCGCCATCTCTTGGAACTGCAGGGTTTGTTGTTCCTGCATTGTGGCGAGGGCCGCCACCATCTGTTCCAGTGGGGAGGGCGTCCAGGATTCTGCTTTGCGCTGCTCCATGTCTGTGCTCAGGTGCCACTTGTAAACAATCATTCTGGCTCAGTGCCAGGGAATGAGGAAGAGGAGGCGAAACAGTGCCAGTTGGCGTGTTTATGAACAAGTCTCAAAACAAAGGTGGCTCATTGGCCGAAAAAGAAACTCAGGGCTCGCAGGCCGATATATATATAAATAGTTGTGGGTTATTCGTGGATCCCCGCTTCCTGGATCACCAGTTGTCTGTGTTGGATTGTGTCTCTCAGGCTGACTTGCGTGCACGCCCATCCTACTGCGAGGACACACACACACACACAATTATACCTTCCTGTTTTGGGGATCAGGCAAATCAGCAAAGTCCCGTCGCTGATTAGGCTGATCCCCAGCGGCAGCTTGGCCCCGCCCCCTTGGTCCACCACATATATATATATTTATATATATATATATATTCCCACTCATATATATATATATATATATGTATGTATGTATGTATGTATATTATACATACATACACACACACTCACACATACAGTATACAGTATATATATATATATATATATATATACAGACACACACACACACACATACACACACACACACACACACACATACACACAAACACACACATATATATATAAAATAGAAGTGTGCCATACGTATCTGGTTTGATATTGTGCTTGTGTAAAATAAACACAAAACTTTCCTCTGTGTTCTCTGTGATGTTTAAATGAGCTTGAGACAATGAATGACAACAACAAATAGCAGGGTGAGCATTGAAGTGATAATTTACATAATATTAGTGTAAGATTTAGAAGGTGAGGTAATTCATATATTTCAGTTACCATAATTTCTCAAAAATGAACAGTTACTCAAATAAAACCGGGCCTCTAATAAATACCGGGGGTGTGGTCAACACAAACAAATAAAGGCCTAAGCCCTACTTCAAATTAAGACCAGGGTTAGGGGAAAATCCAAGGATGAACTACCGGTGCCTGCTGCACAGCATGTGTACAGTAGGCGGGTTAAGCATAATATTCATTTCCACTGCTTTCACTTACTTTTCAGAACGACAACTAATAGACACACATACACACAAGTGTGATTGACCGCATTATGACTATTTATTGTAAGAGATTGTTTTTTATCTGTATTGCTGCATCTCCCTTCATTGTTTATCACATGTTTTTGCTGTTTTACCTATTGCTTCTTAATTTTTGTGTTTTTTTTATTATCATTTGTATTGGAGTCTCCCAGTCTACAACTTTTACACAAGGTTACAGTACTTGTCTCTAATTGCCGCAGTACACATTTTTCGAGGGACTACGAAGCAGACCGCAGGTAAAGCCTTGGGCCATCTCTTTGTTTACACTTAATGGCCGATCATTGTGTCACCCACAACAGGTCTGGAAGCCCTCACACCTAACCCATACATGTGCAAACTCAGACCTGTTGACAAAAATCTCCACATCTCAATGGAGCAATCCATCCCTTTCTCACTGAGAAGTGAAAATTCCTCTCTGTAGAGGGGGAATCAAATATCCAGTTTACTGATCATATGGTGATTTATTTAGTAGCCGGCAACTAATCCGTGGAGAAAACCATGGACTTTAAACTGTATCAACAGCAAAACCATCTTGAGTGTTCAGAAGGACCCATATACTGTTGAGTCAACGATTTTTAACATTTTATTGTGCCATTGTTGTTTTTTGGAATTTGGATAATCAATCTATTAGATGGGGGACCGGGGGGGGGGGGGTCTTATGATAAGATAAGACAAGATAAGATAAAGATACTTTATAAAGGGAAAGTCTAGTGGTGGGGGGGCCGTTTCTCCAGCAGAGGGGCTCAAATGCAGAAATTTGTTGTGATATTTCACAAGTCAAATAAAAATTTGATATTTCAAAAACCCTCTCTACCCTCTTAGATTATATTACTTAAACTACACTACTTATTTCCTTTTTAGATTTTTACATTTTGTTAAAAAAATAACTGTTTAAAAGCTCTTTAAATTCTGTTTTTAAATACTGTTGTATTTTAATCACTACAATACCCTTATTTTACGTATAATGTAAAGTTGAGTTAGCTCTGAGACTAAGAATCTCATTACTGGTAGCATTGTTATGAAGTATTTCTTGAGTAAGTATTACTTGAAACTCTAATTCCATAGACCTTGTTTGAGTGCTCTCATTACAAAGCTATTGAACTTTGTAATTTTAAAAATGTAAATAAAAACAGCTCCCATTTTGAAATTAAACAACTGTGCAACATGTAGATGAAAATAAATCATTAAGACCTGTTCTCATTCACATGACAAAAAAAACTTTGAAAGATGACCTCTGGTCAGGGTTCAAAGGACATTATCTCAGGTAATGAGTCAGTGTTAGGGGTGAAAAGCTTAAATCTCCCTGGAATGTGATTGTGTTTTTGTGAAGTTAGCGCCACTCATGGTGACACACTGCAGTTGAATAAATGTTTACAATCTAAAATAAACACGCCCTGTCAGGCACATGAGAAGGAGGAGGGATTCCAGCCAAATGGCAACCGGCTGGGAGGCGCCTGGTGGTTGACTGGAAGCTGACTGAAAGCAATTCAGTTACAGCCGGCCTCACAGTCGGCAACCTTCAGCATTAAAAGAGCGCGATTCCCACCAAATAAAACCTACCTGGAGCTGCAAAACCTATAACTATATAACCTATAACCTATAACACCGCATATATAGTTTCATTACACTTATGATATGTATTTAAGCACTGTAGTTTGTTGCATTTATGAGAGACTGACTAATTTTTCTTTGAAATAAAATACAAAGTGCAGGTCCTTCACTTATTTGTGGATTTGAAAAAAAGAAATATTCACTTGAATTAAAAGGGGCAAAAAAATGTTAGTTTATGTTTTATCACGACTAAAGTCTATTTCAGTTTGCCGTCATCCGTGACTATTCCCACAGTCCCGGTTCGCAGTAAACTGTCGACCTGAATATGAAACACAACTACATCAGTTCAGGGTCCAATATGAATATCTATATTTGCAAAATGAATAGCTCGTTTCTCTCACCTGCTTTCATCTGCCCCTGAACTTCACTGCAGAGCTTCTCCATATCGGGGCTATATGATGTAACTTTGAGCTTCACACATGACTGTAAGCTGTCATCAGTGAGTCGCAACCAATTTTTGCTTTTCATGAAGTTCATGGTGGAGAATACTTGCTCGCACAAGTATGTGGATCCAAAGCTGAACAATACCCAAAATGCATACTTGTTCATGTTCAAATAGATGTCGGGAATGGCATTCCATGTCTCGATTCCACTCCGCATTCCATGAACCGAACTTAAACATTCTATTTTCCTCAGAAACTTTTATTTTTTTGGATGTATCCATGGTAAGCTCACTGGGGGTCTAGAGCTCAAAATAAGTCACCAGCCTGTCGGCAACCGGTGACGCATACAAGGTGCGACGCATATTTTGATCGACAAAATATTAAAAAAACGTTTTATTTCAATGTTACAAGATCACCTAAATCTCCAGAATCATAACTATTACATTAAAAAAATTAACTAAATAGAATAAAATGTATTTAAATTAAATAGCCATTATTTATTCACATGATTTTCTCAAAGCCACAGGGAGCCAGAGCCGAAGGTGAAGGAGCCGCATGCGGCCACGGAGCTGTGGGTTGGCGACCCCTGGTCTAGGTCCTAAGTCTTGTTCAGTCCAAACAAGCTAAAGGTGGCTTTAGCTTTAGGTTGCGATTTTGCACTTGATCCTGGTTAGCATCCATTTTGCGGTATTTAAGTTTTCGGTTTCACTCCCCCAGGCATCTTTAAAAATAATTTTGAGAGGACTAACTGTATAGGTGACAGTTGGCCAGCTGTCAGCTGCTTTTTGGCCATCTCTGTTGCACCCGCTGCCAATCAAACTCTATCCTTCCAAACCATGCAATCCACACCGCTGTAGATTCAACCCCCCTTCCCTAAACAGCTCCATTTTACGGTGTGTTAGTGTGGAAGTAAGCGCAGTCTTCACTGAGGTTCAGTTGCATCATATCGAATTTTCTCTAGCGACATAGCCACATCTATATGTATTTTACAAAGTTTGTTCCCATCAGTCTATTGACGTCATTTCATGGCTACTCTCAGCTTCCAGTGCAACTCATATAAATTCAAGCTTCTATCCAATCAGATTTTCCACCTTTCCTCCAGGTGAAAAATCTACCAGGCCTTCTGAATTCCAACTGAATTTCGACTCTGCTGTTGGAGCAAATAGTGAAGATGTTATTGATTTTCATATTCTTCAACCAATAAGATTTGAAGTTTGCCATGTTGGGCGTAGTCTTTTACACACCAGAGCTTCTAGCTTGCCTAGCCGCCTACAACAGCATTTTTTTGTGCGGCATGATCGGAGGGAGGAGGGCCAGTTAGCTAACTGAAGTAAAACTAGCGAGTAGCACGTAACTTAACATCATCTAAGATTTATTTTAACTTTCTTTCGTGACGAAGACGTGACGAAGATTTTTAGATGTATTGCTTTCGATGTTTTTCATTCGATTTTTAGTTAGCCCTGTTGTTTTCAACGCGCAATGGCTGACGGAGGAGAAGAAATGGATTTGGTGGCAGATTTACTGCCAAGGCCTATTTTGAGAAGAACCTCTCAAAAAAACCTAGGAATTTTGAGGAAGGGTCGACTAACCCTGCAGCTAGCCACCCTGTCCCAGCGAGGGAAAGGATTTGTGCAGCACTTTCAATCGAGCAACTACGAAAGGTTCGCCTGGCTTGCAGCGTCAAAGGAAACCGGAATTGCCTAACCAAGGCAGCAATGAGACACCAAAGCACGACAGGACACTTGCAAGGAACGATGCTATTGAAATTGTTCTGAGACACCCGAGTAGATCTACAACTCAACGAACAAATGCGAAGGGAAACGGAGTTCCAAAACAAAAAAGTCAGGAAAAATAGGGAATTACTAAGAAGACTGATTGATTGTGTAAACAATCTGGCTAAACAAGAGCTCTTATTAAGGGGACATGATGAAAGCAAGGAGTCCACAAATCAGGATAACTATGTCAAACTCATTTCCTTTCTGGCTGAGCAGTGCAAAGACTTGCATTACCACCTTCCCACTAACAAAGTGTTTACTGGGACTTCAGGTAAAATACAAAATGACCTGATTAGTTTTATAGCTGAAGTGATGGGAGAGGAGACAAAAAGGGAGATTAATAAAGTACCTTTTGTCACAGTTATAGTGGATGAAACTCCAGATGTGAGTACTGCAGACCAGCTGGTAGTGGTGCTCCGTTGTGTGACAGACAATGGTGTCAAGGAGAGGTGTGTCAGATTTGACGATGTTACGAGTGGCAAGTGCGCTGATGACATTGCTGCTCTCATTATCTAATTCCTGGAGATACAAAATGCCTGGAATAAAAAAAATTGTGCATCTCATTGGCCGAGGTGCCTTTTTTTCCAGATCCCCTAAGATTTAGCTTTTTGGAATACTACAGAACAAAACATTCGATGTACAATTCTGGGTTTTGTGGCACTATTGAGAGGGAGAGATTTGGTGAGAAATAATAGAGTCTACTGTGCACGAAACAGGTGTGCCAAGCACACGGAGAGGCCAAGCGCAGGGGACATTCATGCAATGTACCAGAAACTCCATTCCACTATTTATACAAATTTTGGACAACATCCTTGCCCAGATACGGAACCAGTTTAAAGACCATGAGAAAGTCTCTCCCTCCTCGACCCTCAGCAGTTTCAGACATACCGGAAAAAATGGTTGGAAAAAGCCGGATGCGGCTTTCTTCAGCTCAACAGAGAGCCACGGAAGTCTCTTTGACCTGCCCCGGCTCAAAACAGAACTGACTGTAATATATGCCATGACTGATTTTGAAGAAAAAAGCCCTGCTGACCTCCCCGCTTTCATTCAGCAGAAAGATCTCTGCAGGAGCAAGCTTCAACTTTACACAATGGCATGTTTGGCGGTGACCATCCCAGTATTTACTGCCTCTGTTAAGCAGACATTTTCAGACCTAAGACACATTAAAACATATTCAAGAAATAACACTGGGCAGGCTGGTCTGTCAGCAATGGCGTCCATGGCAATCAAGAAGGACCTTTTATTGGAACTGTGTCATTGAACTCTTTATTAAGAAAGAAAGGAGGATAGAGTTTATCTTCAAGTGATATATAGCTTTGGTAAGTTTGATGGATTTTCATGTATCTTGTGTTCGAGTTTGATAAATATTAATGTACATTTGGAGCATAAATTAGTGAAAAACTGTTTGTGATGTCATCATCCGAAATTATATGAGTCCAAGCTTTCTCCAAGTAATTTGCATCCAGCGACTTGCGCCCTGTGGACTGCATAATGTTCACAGACAGCCTGTGTAGACAGACAACCTGAGGCGATGCTGCGTTTAATGGAAACTCAGAAAACTGTAACTGGTGCTGCATTTTATAAACCCCAAAAACTATGATCCATCACAGAAGCCGTTTTCACGCCGCAGGAAGTTCCAAGAACCTTTGGAGGAACAGTCCCTTTCTTTTGTGTCCTCATTGCATGATCCAGGAACGGTCGTAATTGTTAAAATATCATTGTTGATGGACATTTAAACTAAATGACACAAGTGGAACATTCAGTGACGTAAGTGTACGGTGATTTCTCCAGACGTAAGTCCATGGTGATTGGTCGAACACATGAGCATGAGAAATGCTCGTGAAAAAAAACACATGAAAAATAAAATTCTTAATTCAAAGTAAATGTTATCATTTATACACACTTTTATTTCCAAAACATTAAATATACACAAAAAAAACCAGCATCCTTCCGCCCCCTCCTTGCAGTGGACACGGCGGACTCAGCAACTGTGGTTTACGACAGATTTTCCTCAGTGCGGCTGACCAGGTCCCATCGCCTTGGGCAGCGACCACTCCACAGCGAGGGAATAACACATTGGACCACCGTTACAACACCGTACACACCTCTTATCACAGTCTGGATAGCCGACGCTGAGATGTCATATATCAACTTCCAAGTTGTATTACCACAAGCATCACGGTGACTTATAGCAATGACAAACCCTGGTTTACAACCACACACAGACAGCTGCTTTTTGTAACTTGTGCTGCATTTTACAGAACCCTAAGAACAGTAAAACTGTAAATACGTACCTAAAATGAATAAACTGGACCCCATGTATTGCTGCCTGCAGCTATATTTATTATTATTCGGGGTCCAGCCCGAATAAATTATTGTTCTCCTTGGCATTTTTCAGGTGGGCTGGATCCCGAATAATTATAAATGACAACCGCTCGACCCGACCTGGACCCTGGAGTTCTCGTTAGAACCAGGATGTCTCAAACATGTTGTGGTTGAAGTTTGATCCATATCGATCTACACTGAGCAGGAATTAGTGAAAAAACGATAAAAGTTTAAAGTAGAGGAACCTTCGTGCATCGCCGATATGCTAAGGTTCTAAAACCTCCGGTCAATTGGTGGAGCGAGATGAGTTTGTTGAGTAGGACGCTTTGTGACATCATCATCCATTTATATATGTGCAGGTTGTTGCTCCCGACACCCATTCACATTGTGTGAGGTGTGTAGTGTATTGTGCGCCGGCTGTGGCGCTCTCTGGCCAGGCAGTGCGCAACAGGGATGAGCCCCCCCGGAGCTGCGGCGGGTCTGCCTCAGGCACCAATTTGAATTCGCCCTTCTCCCAACCTGAGCCCGGCGCGGCCCCTATCCACAGGAGGCCGATTGAAGAAAGAATTTTAGTGATGTCTGGACTGACATGGTGGGAGATAGTCCCTCGGTCCGCTCCAAACATCCCTGCATATAATCACAGAGCACACATTCGGGAACCTGTAATAAGTACCTAACATGACTAAACTGGACCCTGTATATTGCTGCCTGCAGCTATATTTATTGTTATTATTGCTTGTTTTAGGTCGTTTCTACTGGTGTGAATGATGTTCAGATTCAGTGGCCTGGATGGATTCAGTGGCCTGGCTGCGCCTTTGAGTGTGCGTGGTGGCATGCACATTTAGGCCCAGCAGCTTGGCTGGAATCTGTGGGGAAGCATCTTGAATCCCGATTGAATCACTTATTTGTGTTTTACAGCATTGTTGCTTGCTTGGTGGTCGTATGAGTGAATGTGACAGGTTGTCATGAGTTTTTTCTTGTTTCTTTGGTAATGACATTGATTTGGGCTAGGCGATGTCTATTTGTGATGCAGCATCCTATCATAGTGCATAATAGTGGTACATCCTTGATGGATTCATTCACCATGTATTCATGTCTCTGAAATTAGTTTATTGTAACTCACATAGGTGTTGAGCCTCATGTTAAATCACTTTATTCCATTTGATAAAGGTTACTGTCACTGTGAATATGAGGTGGTTCTGGCTAATGACAATAGCCTTTTGCCCCAGTGTCATGGTGAGGTTATTCGAAGGCGGTTTGGAGGAAAGCGCGAAAGAACTAGGTGTAAAATACACGGCCCGCCACTTCTCCGAGCCCAGCATGTATCATGATAGTATACATAGCCAAAGATTAAAATTAGGATTCACCTTCCTCCAGAACACCAATTTAACTCCTGCCTATAGGAGTGATATGCACTGCCTCTGTGGCCTCAATCTTTGGATCAAGTGCAAGCCGTTGTGTAAGCATATCGAAACAGATTCAAATAGTGTTACAACCATACAAACATCCTAAACTTGAATAGGAACAAGTGTACCACACTATGTACCATTGTCTAAATAACTAACAATCATTAACACATACATGTGATAAGAAAAAAAATGCTTATAAGAAATCAGCATATGATATATGAAACCATGAATTGTACTTCCGCATATGGGGGGGGTCGTTTTTTTGTATTCATTTATTTACGATAAAATATAAGGTAAAAGATAAAATGGGTCTGTAAACTGGGCAGCATGTAACTGGATTACAGGCTCCAGTGCTGTATTACAATTTCTATCATCTGTAGTTCCCATAACCACAAAACAATGCTGTGTGTGGACCCAATGTAATTTGAGATTCTCTCTTATAACCTTGATATTTCATTTTAATAGTATTAAAAGCAAAAATCCCACTGATGGGGGCAATGGCATCTACGTGTTTTTTCTTATGGAGTGAAGAAGCAGAGAAATGCTCAATTTTTTCTGACTGTACTTTTGGCTTAGCTGAACTCTCAAGTCTTGCTCCTCGACTGATAAATTTTTAATACTGGAATTTTTTTCAGGGATGCAGAACTCTACTCGAGAATGTAGAGAGGTATTTTTTTCTCCGCAGTGGTAAAACATTGATAGTTCTTTAGGAGTTGGAGTGGATTTCCAACACCAACAACCCTTCAGACCTTCTTCTATAGACAAAAAACACTCACTAAAAACGATTCTAATCGCACTAGAAAACGTCCCAGTTGATCCAGTGTCATTCTGCAGTTTGACTCAAACTCTGCAAATAATCAAGAATCACTTAGGAGCAAATTAGGAGCGATATTCATTCATAGTCTGACGTCGAGGGGCCTCCAGTTCTAGAACCAGTAGGAACAGCAGGAATGTGCACCGACAACATGCATGTCTTTAGGTGTGGGAAGAACACACAAACTCCATACAGAGGACCTCCATTTGGGATCCAAACCTCCAACCTTCATGCACTGAGCAGGAGTGTAATTTCATTATTGTAGATTAAGGCTTTTTGCCTCTCATGGTGAGAGTGTGAAATCAACACGCACAATGGTTCCAGCTTTTGTTCAAGGTCATTCCTTTCAAAGGTTGGGCAGATTGAAAAGCAATGTCAACGGTTTGAAATGCAACAATAAAACTAATACAAGCCCCAGTCTGTAAATAATAACAAACACTGCCTTCTGTGTTGCTATAATAAGCTATAGCCACCAGGTGTCATCAAATGCCCGTCCGACAAAATAACATTTATTTTCCAAAAAATTGAGTTATATCTCCGATCTACAGTCTTTTTTTTTTTTTGGAATATTAAAATGATAATCCATAAAATTGTCTGTGTCAAATATGTCAATATAATATGGGGGGGTTCTAACAATCGCGTGCAGGGAAGCTTGTGTACCGCACCACTCGTTCAATCTAGCCTGTTCCGAGGTGTTTGTCAGGTACCGTCTCTGTTTTCAAACTTGGTCCTTTTCCGCCGTCCAAGTCAACTCAGAGCGATTGTTCAGCATTTTTTGTGCATATGTGAAGACTCCAAAATAACTTAGACCCCTGTGAAATTAACTGCTCTCAGACCTCCTCGGGAGGTGGTCTAAGTACAGTTTGCCTCAAGTCCACATTGCTATTTGCTTAACCCATGCATTGTGAACACAAAGCGCTCCAGTTTCACGCCGCCCTTTGCCATTTTATTTTAGCCCTCTAGGCTTTTCCGTAGACAGATCACTATTGCACTGGGACGGGGCTCGAAAAAAACAAGCAGACGGAACCATGGCCACTGGTAAGGCTAGTAAGACTAGTGGAGGAGGAGTAGTTTGGTCCGAGGAAGAAACTACACCTGCATTTCTCCAGATATGGAATGAAGAACACATCAAATGGCAAATGTCTACAATGCACAGAAACACAAAGGTTTTCCTCCAATTTTCAGTTCATATGAAAGCGAGAGGCTTCATTAGGACTGCACTGCAGAGCTGCTTCAAAACAAAAAAAAAACACTCAAAAGTACTTCACCACACGCGATAAAATGAGAAAAAATCGGAGAGTTCTCTGACATAAAATACACGTGCCAGTTTTACAACAAACTTCACGGCATTCTGTGTGGAAGCGAAAAATGTCATGGAAGGGGAAAGCATTGACCAGCAGAGTGATGAAGGTACAGTAACGCAAGTTCTCTATCTCTCTCTCTCTCTCTCGCTCTCCCAAGTGTTATTAAACTACTTTTATTGGCATGGAGTACAGGTGATTATGTCAAAGATTATGTGATAATCAAGAATGATGGTAAAAGTAATAAATGAATAGCAAATACTGTAGAAGTGAAGTGTCACTAGTGTTGTTAGTAGCATCAGATGTTGCTGATCAGTCTGTCGTGTCGCTGCGAAATTCTTCTACACCATGGCTGTCTCCTTTGCAGTCTCCTCAGTTGTTTTTTTTAATTTAAATGTGATACTTACAATTAAACTTGGTTTTCCCTATCTCTACTGGCTAATTTAACGAAATACCGACGGAAGACAAGTATAGCAGCAGCCATCTTGTTCCAGGTGGAAACTACCCATGATCCAAAGCAGTAAAGGTCTGCGCTCCAGAGGAACTACAGCGTGAACCGAAAGAGGACTGATCCCTGGGCCACACCAGCAGTGACATCGTCACCGTCACGTCAGCAACATGAATGCCTCGCATCATTTGATGACCCGTCAACTTCTTCCGTGTACGTCTCCACTCCGTCAACAGCGTCCTCTCATAAACAGCATTCTCGAGAGTTAAAACTTCAGATTGTGAAATTTCTCAACTTTCAATAGGTAAGTGAATTAAGTTCATTTTTGTTTTAATTTTCAACCATTTACTTTTCATTTTATTCGGATTTGGAGTCTGTTTATGAATGTGGTTGGATTAGCTTGACAGTTTAGCGCTTATTGTTTATATTTCACACATCAGCTTCATAATACAAGGTGTTTTATCCCTCGAATGAGTAACAATCTTTAAATACATCGCGCCTATTAACAGGAGGAAGACGGTGCCCGTTCTCCTCCATGGGTCCAAGGAAGAAGCTGGGGACGGCAGCGGTGGGTTCGTCCCATTAACCAGAGGAGGATGCAGGAGATTTTCACATTCTATATTTATTTGTTACTTGTGTATTTATTCTGCTGTTTCTCTAATATAGTGTTTTTTGATTATTTTTTGTTATCAGTTTTTTGTGGTTTGATTATTAAATGAAGAAAAACATGCAAAATGGATATATTCTTGTACATTTGATTAAACATATTAATTGCCTAATAATACCTTATAAATAAATTGACAGATTTCTCTCCTACAATAATCTATTGCTTGACAAGTCAGTTTGACTAGAGCCCACACGTGACTCCAAGCAGCAACGAGACCGTCCTGCTTCGGTCCGCCGACTAAATTACTAAATTAAACTACTTCCCAAGTATGAAGTCAAATGTGAAATCTCTTCCTGGGCCTGACATTGTTTTCCTCGTTTTTTTAACATGAGTGAGTGGTTTAATCTGCTGAGGGAAAATGTACAGAGCAGAGAAGTCGGGGAGGAGGCTCAGAGCCCCTGGCGCTCTGTCGCAACATTCCGGCGGGAGATGCAGTATTGCACCGGGGCGTTCGGTCCGACGCTCACCTGGTACCGGCCAAAATAGCACCGACACCTGGGATTCAACCCGACTGTTAAACTAAAAGACACTGTAAAATTTGATATTTTCTATCTAATTTTATTTTACTTAAAATAATATCACCAGTGATATAGCACAACAAATTAAATTGCAATACTTGTAACGCAAAACTCCCCATAGCATGATAATATCGTATTGTGTGGCTCAGGTGATTCCCAACCTCTACGCATTATATAACAGGCACCAGGAGTTTATCCATCCTTGCTTTTTCCTGTGGTTTGTATTTGAGGCAGGCTTTTATTTGTTCTTGTCGACAAGGTCCCCGGCATTTATTAAAGGCCTGGTATTTATTTTTGCACCGCTTTTTATTTGTCCAAATATGGTATAAATGAAAACAGCGGGATCAACATGAAACTTTAAAGTGTTTTTGAAAAACTTAAAACACGACAATCAGTCACCTTTTCAACGCTCCCCTCCTCATCCTTCCCCCATCCCCTGTGCTTGAACGTTGCCTTTCATCTCCATGGAAACGCAAGACTAATCATAATCCGTTCTCACTCTCTCTTCCTCTCTCCCATTCTCTCTCTCTAACCAAGTCTCTTGTTCATTCTATCTGAAATTTGTGTTTTCCTATATCCTCACCACTTTATCTACCTTGATTTCTTTATCTCCTTGTTTTCCACTCGCCTTCTCCCCTTCGGTTTGTTCTCATGCTGTTTCCCACATCTTGTGCCGCAAAATAGTCAATGTTGGTAAATAGAAATAGAAAAAATGCCCCACCAAAATAGTAAAAATTAGGACTGTGGCAGTTTCGCCGCCACACACCACCCAACTGGCGTTTTCAGCACCCTCCGGCACAGAGACCCAGACGACGGGGGTTGTTAACACCAGTTTATTGTAGAGAGTGGGCTGGCTGTAATTAGCCCAGAAGCAGATAATACATGTCATGATAGGGCTCCAATCCCGAGTGTGAGTGGGAATGGGGGTTTTAACCTGTTGCTCATTGAACAACCAACGAGCAACAGGTATGCAGCCACCCAATCACCTAGATCTAGGTCACGTGTGGCTGCTCACCACACCACCCCCATACCACATACCCGCGACACCAAACTGAGGCTAGGGAGACTACCTGGCCAAAGCCAAGCCAAGCCCCCCAAGCAGAGATCAGAAAAACATAAAATACAGACTGGCATAGAGTTAATATACCTAAAACACAGACTCTGACTAAGGGTTACTATACCTATAATGCTAAAAACACCAGACTCTGAAACAGGGTTTCCATACTTGAAATAAACAAATGTCCAAAGAAAAATTTCATTGAACCCCTGGAACACCACAGTCGACTGGTGAGTGACGATGCCGACTCCCCTCATCTATTCTGGAGCGTGGGACCTCGAGCTTTTTTGTTGGCTGGTGAAAGCGTGGCCGGTCTTGGCCTTGCAGAGGACCTGGTTTCCTTGGAACACCACGGTCAACTGGCACCCCAATCAACAGAGGTTGTTAACATCAGTTTATTGTAGAGAGTGGGCTAGATGTAATTAGCCCAGGAGTAGATAGAACATGTCATGACATGGGTTCATATCCTGAGTTTGTGTGGGTTTGGGGATTTTAACCTGTTGAACGTTATACCAACCAACGAGCAACAGGTATGCAGCCACCCTGATCCCAATCACCTAGATCCAGGTCAGGTGTGGCTGCTCACAACACCATCCCAACACCACAAGGAAATTTTTAGGTTAACAAATAATGATGTTTTTGGAATTATTAAAGAAGTTCCCCAAACATTGCATTGTTGATATGCTGTAAAGAAAGAATGTTTGACATATCAGTTGCATCAAAAGTCATGTAGCTAAAATGTCCAAGCTTTTTTCTAAGTAAGATAAGCAAAGACATGCTTTTAGCTTCTAGACATTAAATTTTATCTCTCAAGAAAAAAAAAGCTCTATTACTGTAATTCATTGTTTAGTTTGACAATATTCCACCTGGTTGCCTTTTTTTCTTTCAATTGCATGCACCTTTAAACAAAGAGAGGGTATGTAACTAGCGTGTACTGTCTTAAGATGGAGGAAGCTGCTAATTGGCCCCCGGGGGCCCCTCCTGCTTTAATGACAGTTCAGCTTTGAAGAGGCACGAATAGATTAGTGGACGAAGGGTGCAATGCATTATATAGAAGGGGGATGGAGACAGGGAGAGGTAGATAGGCAGAAGTTGGGGGAGAGATGGAGAGAGGTGGATAGGTAAAAAGACAGATAAAGAGAGAGAGACTATAGGTCTGTGATATGTGCATCATTCCCTCGAGCACTTGTGCAAATCCCTCCACACACAACTCTTGTCCACCGAGTGTCTACCTGAGCATCATTCCGTCTCTCTCCCTCTTTTTCTCCCCCCACCCCCTCACATTTCTTGTACCTACCTTCGAGTGCTTCCGCTCTTGACCCATGCCCTCCCTCCCACCCTCCCTTCGCCCTCTGTTCTCTTCTCATCGCTCCCTCCGTCTCATATCCTCTGGTTCCAGTGTGTGTGTGTGTGTGTGTGTGTGTGTGTGTGTGTGTGTGTGTGTGTGTGTGTGTGTGTGCGTTTGTGTGTGTGCGTTTGTATGTGTTCAAATTTTTATTTTTTAAGGCAGAGTGCGTAGGAGGCTGCTGTCTGTTTCGCTCTGGTCCCTCTTCTACCTTGGCAGCCCAATGTGTGTGTGTGTGTGTGTGTGTGTGTGTGCGTGTGTGTGTGTGTGTGCGTGTGTGTGTGTGTGTGTGCGTGTGTGTGCGTGTGTGTGTGTGTGTGCGTGCGTGCGTCCCTGCGTGCGTGCGTGCGTGTGTTGGTTGGTCGAGGTTTTGGTGGTGGCGTTGAGGGGACGGGGGCGCTCTGACTTCAAGTGCTGCCAAAATCATGGCGGAGGCAGTTGGTAGAGGTGGAAGGGGGTGGTTGGTACAGAGAGAGAGAGAGAGAGAGAGAGAGCGAGAGCTTTGAAAGCAGGAGGAGTAAGGAGTGCATGAAGCGACAAGAAGGGAAGGAAGTGATGATATATGACAAGATGTCACTTGTGCAAATCAAGCAAATATTTTTAAAGCTATGAATTGTTAATGACAAGGGTGTGGAAAACTGTGATTCTGAGATAATCACCTTCAAAGTTTTTCCCACACTTGGCTTCATTCAGCCAGCTCCCAGAATGCAAATGGTTGGAGGACCAACAGAGCCTATCTAGTTGTCACATGGCTACTTACCCTGCTGAATGGGGACTTGACACCCTGCTGAATGGGGCAATCTCTGCTTTGTTCTTGTGTTTTGAGGGAATGTTGAACAGCGTCATCGACACACATCTTTTGTTTTTAAAAAAGCTTTTATTTAGCAGTAAGAATATACATGTTTTATAAAAGTGGAATTATTTAGGAGTTTAAAAGTGCAGACAACACAACAAAATGTAGAGTCTATCAATACTATGAGTCTCTGAAAATCATCCTTGGTGTGTCATTTAATATATAAATGTGCGTATGCCAAATATCTTCTAAGCTCTTGGAGTTATTATGTTGGTTAACCCCATCCCTATCCCAGCTACACTCTGAGAGCCTGGTAGGGGCCTCTTTTCATTTTCTTTTCATTTGTAGGTTAACTTGAGAATCTTGTGCATTACTACTTGTTCATAATGTGCCAATCACCAACCTCGACGGAATTCATCACGTAATCAAGTTCTTCTGTTGTAACAACGGCCGTATCGTTGGTCTCCTCCGGTGGTTCTTGAAAATATTCTGTTTCATCGTCACATTCAGGTTGAAATCCGCTGTTTGAAATGTTCTCAAGTCCGGATAATATCAGATTCAGCTTAGCTGTCGTTCTCAGCATCGCTGTCAGAGAACTGACTATCATCTCAGAAACTTAAGTCCAGTATGCGCTGCTTACACTGCCTTGGATATATCGCACTGTTCTGATTAAGGTCCGAGATGTGATTCAGAACTTCCTCCACCCACTTCTCGTAATCCATAGCAACACAGAGATTAAAGTTTTCACAGACAAGTAAAACTGAAGGAGCCTCGGAAATGACGTTAGCATTTCTTCTTCGATGGTACACGTTGGTACAGGTCCCCTCCAAAATGATGTTTCCATGTGTGTGTGTGAAAAAGTAGTACGATTTAAAGGTTAAACTCTATCAAAATGGTTTCACATTGTGACTTCACATCACATGAAATATGGAGGAATGATCTTCACCTTCGCTTTAAAGGAAGTGATCGATTGGCGTTGTTCAGTGCTGTTCAGCGTCTCGGTAAGTGAATTGTGTTTCCCCATGTAATCTAACGGTAATATTTAACTCAACGGTTTAACATTTTTCTACTATTTATAAATCAAACTGGGTTTTGAAAATACGTTGAGATATTTAAAAAAAACCACAAAAGAACACAAATCAGGAAAAAATCTAATTTTCCTTCAAGAAAGGTTTTTTCCAGCTTATTTGGCTGCTCCTGGCGATTTTAGAAATGCATGAGATAGCGGTTTTTGCTGCAGTGGGTCACATGTTGGCGGAATGTACAAGATAAAGCTGATTGATCCAAAAAGCAACAAGGGGAGACAATCTCATCTAATAGTATATCATGTAAGTATAAGGGATAATGTCCAGCCAGCTGGTCATTACCTCAAAATAACCCCTGACAGGGTGATTCATGATGTATTATTAATATGCACTTCCAAAGCTCAACAATATGTGAATCTATTTGCTGTTATAGAGCGCTGCAGGGTAGACGCCTCCAGAGAACAGGTCCGCGTCAGGCCCGATCCAGGTAGTGTCGTATCCAAAAGGTCCAGACATGGGCCAGGAAAAGTCTGGATCTCTGGACGACACTTTATCTGTTCAAGTGTCAAAGCACTTGAAAGAAAAATACAGGAATCTTGCAGAGTCTGATGCAAAGTGGTTGTGTGTCTGAGAGTCAAGTACAGCAATAAACAATTGGTATGCCTTGGAGGCTGACTGACACCTTTACTTTTTGTCCTTCCTTATAAACCCAAGATGTTCCCTCCTTTCTGGTACATGCCCTGCCTCTTTTGGTGCAAGGAACCAATCACAGTCTTTTTGGATGCGCCATTTCTTAAGGAATCCTTCAAGGGTTCTGAAAAACTGGTATATATATATATTATGGCTTAAAACAACATGTAATCAGGTTTTTGTCATGTGCGGGTTCATAATTAACCACAACATTTCCCCCCCTATATGACTTCTAAAGTTGCACACCAACAGAATAGCAAGGATAAGACCAATGACGTGTTTTTAATTCACAACGTGCACTGGATATATTGTACAGCACCGCAGGATAACAAGACCGGAGCAAGCAAATTGATAACATAGAGAGATATATATGTGAGCAAATGCATAACATAACTATTAAAGTACGTGCACGGATAATACAGGCATATATAAAAGTCCAAAAATACAGTTTGTGATGGGTGTTTGTCAGCAACTGCAGTGTAGGTGGACGTGGTGTGTGTGTGTGAGTGTCTGGAGAGTGGAGGGGTGGAGTTGCTGCGTCTTCAGCTTCCATACCTAGCACCACCACCGCACGGTGAGGATGAGTAAATTATATGAGAAATTAAAGTATGTTGTCTATGTATATTCATTAAAACATTGTAATGCATGGTTATGCTTCCTGTCCAGTTAGGCTGGACCTGGGACACAAATTGTTCATTTTTCGCGCATAACCAGAACATGCCTCCCAGGGGGAGAGTTGCCTTAGAGAGGTCAGGCTGTCGGTATTGGCTTATCGCTGTCTAATTCTTCTCATGCACATGTCCCCTACTTGGCACTAGCTGCTGACATTGGATCCCAGAACAAACCTGTGCCTGGATCTGTGCCTTGTCTGTGGTGGAAAACCAGGCACAGGTTTCCTATAACTGGTGGTATCAAAAACTCAGCCCCTGTCAGCATTTTATTTATTCTGGCTGGACAGATTTTTTGGTCGTTGCTCCATCCTACGGTTGTTTCCCCTCCTTCCAAGTGCATGGCACAGTGCGCAAAGCACTTATCTAGGCTTGGGTAACTTCCTATTTCACTCCCTGGAATTGGCCTGACTTGTGGAAGTTTTGTAGCATTGTAGCAGACCACACATGTTTTCGACGTACTTGTTTAGGCAAAAACTCTAGCCATTTATTGAACATATTATACCTCCACTGTGATGTTTTTTGTTTGCCCCGCCCTGCCTGACGCTGTATCGGTGTGTCCCTTTTTTCCCGGTGACCTTGACCCGTGTATGTGTACCCTTGGCTGGCTATACCTCTGCCCTGTTAATGATGGTTAGAAACAGTAGTATAGTAGTATTAGTGTGGCTGCTGCTAATGCCCTTACTGGTACCCTAGGTATCATTTCTTTGGCCCTTTCCTTGTGATGGTGTTTTATGCTGTCATATTGTTGACGCTCCCTTTCTGGGACTGGTTGCCTGGCCAATCCGACTTCCCGCTGGGCTAGGGGTCTCACTGCTTGCTCAACTGCTGTTTGTTGCACTGCTGCTTGTGGCGTCCCTGCTTTCTTGCCTGTGTCTCTCCGCCTGGCAGCCAGTCTCCTGGATCGTCTTTTTCCCTGTGGGCAGGTGTCACCTTCCCCCTCCTTGTGGTGCTCCTATCCCTGCTGGGCAGTTTCACCTGCCCCTTTCTATCCCTGCGGGGCGGTTTCATCTGCAGGGGTGGTTTTTCTTCCTCTAAAAGCCGCAAATGTTCTCTCTGGGTCTTCTGCGCGGCAGCAGTGATTTAGGTGGAACCAGAATTTCTTACCTTCTACTTTAAGGGAAGTTCTGGTTGCTAAACGGACTTTGAACTGTCACTCACGCCTCGGTTGGTTCCACTTTCTTCTGAAGACCTTGACGTACACCCAGTCCCCTGGACATATTCTTTGTTGGTCCTCTGGGATGTCTGCTTCTCTGTCGTCTGTGGCACCTTTCAACTGTTGAAACAAAGCTTTATGTATTTGTGTTAGATGCGATAAATAGCTTGAGCTCCCTCTCAAGTTGCTTAGGCAGTAGTCCTTCATATGGACCTCTGAGGTAGGACACAGGCATGGGTCGACCAGTAAGCATTTCATGTGGGGTTTGGTGTGGTATTATGTTAGTGCTTGATTGCATGGAGAATAGTGCCAGTGGCAAGGCCTGCATCCAATTGAGCATGCCATCTTCCATTATCTTGGCTAGTTTGGCCTTCAAAATTCTGTTAGCATGCTCGACTGTCCCTTGCAACTGAGGATGATACACACATCCAAATCTCTGTTTGATTCCCAGCATTTTTTACGCTGTCCTAAATGTCCTAAAATGTGGGGCCCATTGTCTGAGATTATGCTCTCGGGAATGCCAAATCTTAGAAATACTTCCCTTCCAAAACTTTGCCACTGATCTGGAATCTAGCTCTGGTGTGGGCACTGCCTCTACCCACCTGTTGAAATGACAGACCATTACCAGGATGTATCTGATTCTCCCTATGCGTTGCATCATGTCCACGTAATCTATCATTAAATGTCTAAAAGGACCATCTGGTGGTGGAATGTGTGCTATAGGGGCTGAAAATGTTTCTCTGCCGTTGTTAGTAGCACATACTTCACACTCATACAACGTTCTATCAACCGTAACTGCCAGAAAGCGTGACCACCATACAACTTGGAGGCGTCTTATAACCTCCCCCCTTGCGAATGGTCTCTATGGGCATTCTTAATGGAAAACACAGTGATGTGGGTTGCACAAAATTACCACCATGGCTCTGCCACAGGCCTGTTTGGAGGCCACCTTGTGTATTCTGAATCGCCGCTCTTTTTAACATTTTTTTCTTGTCCGCAAACTCTGTCCTAGGCCAGGATGAGGGAGGGCAGGGTTAAGGGTCCTCAGCCACCAGTAAGGGTCCTATAGTCTGGCTGCATCATCGGCAGCATTGTTACCCTTGGCTATGATGGTGTTTGGTTTTTGGTGTGCTGGGCACTTAACGATGGCGAGCATTGAAGGGAAGTGCATAGCCACTAGTAGCTAGTACTAGTAATACTTCTGTGTGTGTATAGGGTGTTCCATCTACAGGCAACAACATTTTGGCCGCTGGGTTGACGATGTTGCAGCGGCGAAGGGTAAGCTTGGGGTCAGAAAGTATCACTTAGTTCATACAAACCGAGGACTTGTGAGTAGCGCTAAAGCTGGTGGGACTTATATAACGTTACTGGGTGGCCCATGGCTAATGGGAAGGCTTTTTGGAATGCAAAAACTGCTGCCGCCAATCCCTGGTAACAGGGAGGCAACCCTGATTCCAGGTTGTCTAACAATGTGCTGTAATAAGGTTGTTTGCTTATTGGTGTGTCTTGCATCAGTACTGCGCATGCGTAGCCTGATCGTTCTGCCACATATAGATGAAACGGCTTGGAGTTGTCTGGGTTGCCAAGTGCTGGGACGATTGCATGTCGCATTTTAATGCCAGCCTCCTCAGTCCACTGTAAGTGTGCTTCATTGCTAGTTTGTCCTGCTCTAATCAAGGCACGCAATGAGGCTGTTTTGAAGGCAGTCACAAATCCAAGGCCAAATGTACCCCGCCATGCCCAGGAAGGAGAGCATGAACCTCACTGTCTGTGGTTTTGGAGCGTTAACTAACCGTTTTTATTTGCGATTGTGCAATTAGTTTCCTGTCACAACTGTCTACCCAAAAAGTTAATTTCAACTTCTCTCTGCTGACTTTGTGACCCCTTGTTCCTTGTGCTGTGAGAACTTCTTTTTCTTTTTCTTTTTCTTTTTCACACTGATCTTTGGTGGGACTGCAGATCAGTAAATTGTTTACATACTGAAGAACTGTACTGGAAACCTGCAGGTCCTGTAGGTCCTGGGCCAATACTCTGTTAAAGATTAGTGGGCTGTCTAAAAAAACCTTGTGGCAGCCTCGTGAATGTGTATTTGGAGCCCTGATAGGTAAAGGCAAGCAAATACTGTGAATCAAGATGTACTCGCACGCTAAAAAAAAGCAGAGCATAAATCAATCACAGTATACCACTTGGTGTCAGGTGGAATGTGAGAGAGTAGCGTATGTGGGTCAGGGACAACTGGTTGTTCGGCATCAACAATGGAGTTAATGGCCCTCAGATCATGTACCAAACGATAATCATGAGAGTGTGGTTTCTTAATCGGGAAGCTCGGTGTGTTACAGGGGTCTGTGGTTTACCTTGGAACCCCTGCTGCCTCCAGTCCTGCAATTGTGGGCCGGATACCCTCTATGGCGTGTTGTTTGAGAGGATATTGCCAGGCTAGCTAGCCTGGCTCCTTTTTTTATTTTTATGCGTACAGGTGCCCCTGATTTTACACATCCTACATCTGTTTTATGTTTTGACCATACTTTCTTTGGTACTTGGTTTAGCAAGATCTCATGCTCTGAGGCCATAAGCTGTCCGGCTCTAATGCATGAATTCATCACAATGTTCGCTGCCTTTCCAACGTCATAAACTTGCCCTGATATCCTGACGTATTGATTGTCGGGAGAGACATGGATGTATCTGTTGCTAGTTGGCTTCCAGGCGAGCAACTGTAGTACTGTTTTGACCATTAGACTTAATCCATGAGACTCATGTCCTTCTGCAATAAAGAAAAAGAAGCCTATTATTGTGACTGATGAACTGGCGAGGGGGAGACTGCAGCTGTTTCTCCCAATACATGAGTATGTCGACCTGTTTCTACCATAAATGTGTGTTCTTTTTGTTGTATTACAACAGGTAGGGCCATTACAAGAGGTGGGGCCATTTTTTCATGCAATTTAGAATTTTTATTTTGTGATCCGCATTGGCGCCTTATTATTAGCTCCACTGGGGATTCCTTTCCCCTGCCATCTGCCGACCCCCTTCTACTCTTCCCTTGGCCGGCCCCCATATAGCCTTGTTGTGCACTGCTTGCTCGAGACCTGGGTATTTATGGTTCCTTGTCCAGTTCCCTTATTCTAATTAGTACAATTATTTTCTCTGCGGTGACTCCGGGTTTAAATTTATTCTCTCCTGTGGGGTTATATTCTGAGCTTACTGACCCATCTCCTTTGGGTGTCTGACTATGTCTGTCCACTTACCTGCTTCCTCCCTGACTCGCCTGGGGCTGACAATGATGCTCAGCTGTGTGGTACCCCGAATATTGGGTTTAATGGAATGGTGGCTTCCGCACTCGGATCGTTGCACAGCTGTTCTAGTACTGTGTTAGTGTTCTTAGGGACCACCAGTTAAGCAACGCTTGCTCCCAGGGAACATTTGGGAAATCTTCCTTTACTTGTGTTCAATTGACAAACTTGGTTATCTGCCAAAGTTTTAGATTGATCATCTGTGCGCCCTGCCAGTGCTCCGCGCTCTCCTCATCTCTGTATTTTCCTTCTAGCCAAAAGTGTGTGTGTATACCTGGCGTTTCTGGGTTTCCCTTCCCACTATAGTGTTCTAGTCTAATGACTTTGTCCTCACTAACGTGCTCCTCGTCCATTAACTGTCATTTATCTTTCAGCTTGTAAGTCAGACAGCCACCCTGATTTAGGAGTATTCTAGTGTATGCAGACTTTTTTATTGATACTTTCACCAACTACGTATTATAGGACATCGCTTAAGACCCCCATCTCACCCTGAGTAGCCAGTGCAGAGCTGCAATCCACAGTAGGAACAATGCTAATCAAAATAATGTCAGAAACCCTTTCAAACCTACAGTATGTCGGTTTCTCTATTTTTCTATGTTCTTCTTGACACTCCACCCACTTCAGGCAGCTTATGTATAGTCTTTGAGCCAAACTGCAGACATACAACTTATTTTACCGTTATATTAACAATATTTATAAGCATTTATATAAATTTTCTTGGCCAAGTGTCGCTGCCCCAGGGCTCTCTAGCGACGCGTGTGATGGCCTATCGCTTAGGCAATTCTCAATCTTAATCAACTTCCTGTCCGTTTGGCTCTTTCCTTCACTTGGGACCGCTCTCCATCCTGTGCCATCACAGCCTTATGCCTAGGACGAAGAGTGGTATCCACAGTAGTAATGCTGGCTTAATGTCTTATCTCTTATGAGTTCTTTTTGAACTTTATGTCTTACCTGTCTTGCTCTCTTTCTAAAATAGACTTCCTAAACACTAGAAAGATGTATGTAATTACTTTGAGATGACCCCTTGGGCAAACTGTATGTTTACACACATCTGGGCCCTGCTAAATCTTAGAGTAATTATGACATACACGCCATTGTCTCTTTATAGACTCAGGAACATAATACTCTATAACAAACATCTGTACACTGCTATGTTTCCAATAAACACTATAAGTTTACCAACAGATTTTATTGAATACACAAATTACCTTTTTGTCTCAATACTGTAAACGCGACTAGCATACTACAGACTGGACGTGTTGTTTTTGGCAATTTTACACTCTTACACTCTTACGTCGCCGAACACACAGAAGAACCCTATGGTTCTTCTGTGTGTTCGGCGACGGTTAGTGTTAGCCAAACTGATCCCCCAGCAAACACAAGACAGACCACAAGCCACCGATGATAGCCACATTCAACAGGGAACATTCAAACTTACCACACCATGGTTTTCTCATAACATCTATTCACATAGATTATTTGCATCAGCCTCTGTTTTAGTTCCTCTTTCTGCTTCAGTTTTTAATCACAGTGATCTTTGAACAAGGTCAGTAATTTAGGTTACTTGGAAAAGAGACTTTTTCGATACCTGTAACCTGGGTGGAGTCCTGCACTCAGACCAAATTTGCAGAAGATGAAAAGGCTCTGCTTACCTTTAAATTTGTTGGCCAGTTGTATTTCTGAGGTGCAGGCTGGTTACCCACAGGTTTCGGGTCTCAGTCTCGGGTCTCCTCCTGGCAGAAAAACACAGGAATCTTGAGTCTGGTGTGAAGAGGTTTATTGGGTATCTGAGAGTCAAGTACAGCAATAAATAATGAGTATGCTCTGGAGACTGATTGACTCCTATACTTTTGGTCCTTCCTTATATACCCAAGATGTTCCCTCCTTTCTGGTACATGCCCTGCCTCTTTCGGTACAAGGAACCAATCACAGTCTTTTGGGATGCACCCATTTTTTAAGGAATCTTTCAAGGTTTCTGAAATACTGGTGTCTTGTCTGGGCAAGTCCGGGCATGTTCTGCAGACGAATAGAACAAAAGTACATGGGGGGGGGAGGTATAACACAGTGGGTTAATATTCAGACTTCATGTACCAGTGCTAAAGGGTGAGAACAGGGTGAGACGCAAGCTAACAGGACCGGTGTGGTTAACCTTAACCTTCATTTTTACAAGACTGTAAAAATTTGTCTTAAGTCTTGATCTTAACATTTCTACAAAAGTAGCAGCTCTGATTCCTCCAGCTAGGGAAATACATAGTACTGGGGCCCGTAGTGAGAATGCTCTGGAGCTTGCAGTTTTCTTTTTAACTCAGAGTGAGCATACGACTTGACATGGTACAGAATGTACCACTAAGGTTCCATGCCGTGTAGTATTTTATAGGTAAGTAAAAAACCTTAAAGTCACATTTTAGGTCAGCTGGGAGCCTGTGCAAGATAGCCAGTATTGGGGTAATATGGTCAAACCTTCTAGTTCTGGTCAATATTCTTGCCGCTGTGTTTTGTACTAACTGGAGGCTTTTAATACTATACATGGGAAGAGCAACACATTACAATAATCTAAGCGGGATGTTAAAAATGCATGGCTATGGTTGTTGCATCATTTATAGATAGACTATCTTAGAAATATTGCGAAGATTAGAAAATGCCCTTCTGGTTCAGTTCTAATGTTCTTAGTATGCAGCTGAAAAGGGAGAGTGGGGTCAACTATAACTCCTAGATTTTTGATGAGTTACTTTGGGTGATTGTACAGCTATCAAAGTTCAGAGTGGTATCCTTGAACTTGTACTGTGTCTGGCAGGATCAATAACCAGCGTCTCAGTTTTCTCAGAGTTGAGGAGCAAGAAATTAAAAGACATCCGCTATTTAATTTCAGCAAGACATGCCTCTAGAGTACGACAATTGGGTGGGTTGGTTAGTTCTACAGGCATGTATAGTTGGGTGTCATCAGCATAACAATGAATACGTCCACATACACGGTGTGCTGCTCCGTGAGCTCAGTGCAGCTTTATTCTCAATAAAATAAATAACAAACCCCCCCACATTATTCTGGAAGATTCTCCGTCCGGACTCTACCAGTGTACCAAGCTCTGCTAGCAGCACACGCCACGTGCAGTGCACCGTTGCCCGGGCCGGAGCACCTGGTTTCACCATGGGCTAGTGCGGAGGGTTAAAGCAATCGGTATAGGCTAACCGCCTATAGCGATTGCTTTAAACCTCTTTGCATAGAGAAAGTGTCCAAGTTACGCACGGCTTTGTTCCATACGCCTTTGTTTCGTTCCATTAGATGTAAATTAAAATAAAAACCTCTAATGCCAATGCACGTCTAGCAACATCTAGCAGTACTGATGTGGGTATCCATTGCTAATAAAAAAAGAATAGGAAGAGCTGGGCTAGTGGGCCGGCTACGACCCACGCTATGGGGGTGCCTGTCACATTTAAAGTTATCAAATTACTCCGCTCTAACCGAGGGACACATCCCTCTAGCAGGGACAGCCTCTCAAGGAGCAGGGTGCACAAGGAGCATGAGTCCATACTCACAGCTGTGTCAGAGCAGCACTCAATGTTTTGCTTTGTTTGTAGCTTGTAGCTGTAACGGGTGTGGTTAGGACCCAAATGCAACACAAAGACAGGCAGGGATATTTGGTAATGTCTTTTATTTGTAGAGCAGACGGAAGACAGGCAGGGAGCAGGCAGGATACATCGTCGGGACCAGGCAGGTTCGATAACGAGGAGTGCAGACAGAAGACAGGCGGAGTGGCAGGCAGGATACGTGGTTGGAGCGAGGCAGAGTCGGTAGCGGGGAATCAGTCCGGAGAACGCTGGAGAGTCTGGTGCAAGCATCAAAGACAATCTGGCAATGAGTGACTGGTGAGAGAGGCATATATAGTGGTTAGATTGCAGATCTGGAACATCTGTGTGCGCAGGTGAATAGAGTTGGGCTAATGGGACAGGTAAGGAGAGGGAGGGGAAAGTAGAAGAAGGCGGAGATCATGACAGTAGCCACTGTAGCGAGAAGCCGGTGTAGCCTGTAGCTGGTGTAGCTGGTGTAGTCCGAGGTTCGCTCGGAGCTTCACCAACACAATTTATCAATTGGGAATGCATGTAAAGTAGTTTAAGCGATACAATTTCCAAATAGCAGAAGTCGACGTAGCACAGCACTCATCGTCTAGTTCACTTAAAGCATTAGGTCAAAAAGAACAAATCGTTCGCAAACACTAGTGTCTGTTTAGTGAGGGAGACCCACAGGCAGGTATCGTGAGGGTGTGCTCCTAAACCAAGCATTCCATAACTGCCACCTGGAAAACACTCAGATGTCACTGTGTCTGCTTTATTTAATCATCTATTATTATCGCAGCACTGGAGTGCTTTTATGTTGAACTTTCCCGAATAAAACCCGGTGTGCCGGCAAACCTCCAGCGAAACCTACATCTCTCCATCATTCCGAGCTGAACCGAGGTAGCAAAGCCTGCTATAATTATATTCTGCTGCCTTTTTATGAACCAAACGCTCCCCCATTACAGAAGTGCCGGATTTATTTTTTACAAGTAAAGTATTTACACAAAAACATCCAGTTTTTATGAAATTAAGTCCCATAGCAACCAAAAGCAATGAGTAGATGGTGTGACGCGGCACAGGACAGTGGGGACACACAAGGTTTTTGTTTGAAACGGGATGGAACGGGACTGGTCCTTAACTCAGTTGTGTTTAAATCATGTTGTTTCATACAAGTTAGGAAACACACAAATATTAGGGTTTTCAATCAATTCAAATATTTAATCTCAATTAATCGGATGATTGTCCGTAGTTAATTGCGATTAATCACAAATTAATCGCACATTTTTATTCTGTTCAAAATACCTTAAAGGGATATTTTTCAAGTCTTTAATGCTCTTATCAACATGGGAGTGGAAAAATATGCTTGCTTTAGGCAAATAAGTGTTTATTTGAAATCAATTGACAACCCAAAACAATGACAAATATTGTCTAGAAACCTTCAAAGGTACTGCATTTAGCATAAAAAAAAAATGCTCAAATCATAACATTGCAAACTCAAGTCCAGTAGCTCTGTCTGTGTAGTGTGTTCTTTAACTCTTTCTTTATTCTCCTGCAAGCATTGTGTAGATCTCTTTTTATCCTATGGTTATGGCTTTTTCTTATCTGCAAAATAAGAAATAAGAAATGTTTATTCAAGGAAACAGCTGCTCTCACTCCTAACAATGGGGCAAGACACATCTCTGTCTGCTCTCACAGTAGTGAATCCACAATAGCGTCCAGACTGTTGCCAGTTAGCCACGTTTCCGTGAAACAGTAAACTACACTCTCTGTTGATCTTCTGCTTCCTCACCAGACCAGCTGGTCAGTCTTGTTGGCCAGTGCCTTCACGTTCCCCATTACGACTGACGGAATATAGGGCTTGCACCTCAATGGCTTTGCCATTAGCTTAGCAGCCCCAGTAACTGTGCCTAAGTTAAGTGGCAAGGGCAAAGGAGGGAGACTTGCACTCTTCATTAACATCAGGTGGGGCAACACAGGACATGTAACTGTAAAGGTGAATATCTGCAGTCAGAACATTGAGTTGCTTGCAGAGCAGAGATGGCATGTGACATCATCCACTATTGCAAAGCTACAAACACAACAAGCGTCGGTGCCATCCTATCTACGGGTCGGGCAAATACTCAAAATAACAGAACGTGCGTTAATGCATCAAAATAAAACAAGTGCCTTTAAAACAAATTTGCGTCAGCGTGTTATCGCGTAAAATTTGACAGCCGAAAAAAAGATTGTTATCTAAATTAAAAACACAGAAAAACCGCTCTGAGTTAGGTTTGCGTTTGGCCTCGAATGCAAAGGATTTCAAAACAGCACTCCTACTGTTGTGGAGGCTCCGCACTTGCCATCTTTAATGAGCTTACACCATAACAACCCGGAGCAAATGAGCCTAGTGAAGGAACTGAATGAGTGAGAGGAGGCGAGTCTATGTGGGCGCTGCAGCAATGTGTGCCAACTGGCCGTCAGAGAGAAGAGAGAGAGAGAGAGTGCAGCTGCTATATCGATAGTGTGAAAAATTTGTATTGAAACCGTTTAAAATATTCACAATCGATAATGTGTCGAAAAATAGATCACTCGTAGAACACTATAGAACTGCAGACATGTTTTTGTTTACTGGCTTTGTGAGTGCAGGCATCTTTATCTCAAAATGCGCAAATATCACCTCAATTAATTGGCCGACCGATTAATCGCTTGACCACTACATATGACTAACATATTTACTGTTATTAATGTTAAAACCCGCTAACCTGTTTAAAAAAAGGAAAATAATACTTGGATCGAGGAAAATTATGATGTGGTGACATTTTCTTTATCAAGATTTCGCAAAACAAAAAACAAATAAAATGGGAATATAAATTATCTTACATATAAAGCTAGTTGAATAATGTTTTGCACACAATCCTAGACTGGTCAATTATTCTCAGAAGAAATAATAATAAAGAGAAAGATCTTTTGTTAATTTTCATGACATTTTGACCCGTAGTGAATGTTTAGGTTGAGTTGCCTATATTTAGTTTGATCATTTGAGTCCTTTTAACTTGAGTGTTTACTGTTTACAGCCATTACTTGTGGTATAGTACACTGTCAAAATTGGGTCATTGTGATCGCATGATCATTATTTCTTCATAATATGATCCTTAATGATTAACATACAATACAATGTTTTCCCTCCATTAGAGTCATCTAACATGCTGTATCAACAAACTTCCAAGTTGTGACACACTTGGTATATACAGTTTTCTTGACTAGGTTTTCTCCTGCATGTGATATTTTGCAATTTGTGTCCTGGGCTGAAAAACATTTAATCATTTCTTATGTGAAGCCTTTCAATAAGTGAATAAGGGTAGCCTTCCAGAAGGGTCTTTTTCAATACTAAGCCATTCTTTCTTCAAGTTCAGCCGCCCCTCACCCACTCTGCATCACAGCCCACATGTTTGCAGTAAGGCACTGGGCATTGTTGCACGTCCTTTGGCAACATTTATTTTTCCTTTAACCTTGGTCAGTCTCCAATTGACCTTTTGTATCCCCCCAAATTATTTCCATCATTTTGCCTCATTCTATCCATCTATCCTTTCTTCCTTCCTTCATTCCTTCCATCCGTCTCTCTATCTGTCACAATTCTCTTCATGCGGGGCAGCAGAATCTAATCAGAAGAAATCTCCATATTCAGATACACCGGGACACATTTTGGTGTCCGGGTGCTGCTTTTTAAGTAAGCACAGATTTATTTCAAGTTTTTATGCACTGGATCTTGCTTTAGGTTTTTCCAAGCATGAATATTTTGTTTTTTGCTTTTTGTGGAACTGTTTATTGGAATTTAAATCATGTAACCTTTATTTATGTGGGCATGAGGCATTTTCAAAAGGGGGTAGTACAGTTCAGATATATATAGACATATTATTATTATTATTATTATTGTTATTATTGTATTACAATTTGAAACCATCCCACAGTGTAAGAGGCAGGCTGAGATTTGTAACGCTTAACATTCTTATTCAAAAGCTACCTACTATTGGAAAAGATAACACTTTATTGATCCCCAGGGGGGTTGAAATTCGGGGTGAAATTTCAGCTCTATCAGCAAAGAGCCGGAACCCGTGTGATACATTTGGATCCTATGGACCCCATTTCTTACTCCCCTTCAGGCTTTTAGAAAGTCCATCTTTATTTAATACCATCCTCTTACTATACCAAGGTATTGTAAGAAGCCCCCGACCTTTTGGTAGTGTTGAGGTGGCCTTTGAAGCTTTTACTTCTTTGGCATCAAGTCTGTTTAAGTGAATGGAGTGAAGCTCAATGCAATTTTAGTTCGGTTTTGTGTATTGTATTTTATTTTCCAGCACTAGTCAATGGAAGAGTATGTACGCATGAGGCATTCCACCGCAGTAGAGTGCCAAGTGTGGATTCCATTCATAATCTAAATGGAATAAAATCAGTTTGTTTTTACTTTGTCTTAGAACAAAACTAAACACATTTTTCTAAAGGTCTCATCTTGTAGGTTAATATATTTAAGTTTGAGACATTTCTGGAGACCCTAAACTGAAATACTGACCATTGAACCCTTACCAGTGGTCATCTTTGAAGACCTTTAGGTCAGTAATTAAAATAGCTTTTGGTATCTGTTTTAATTACTGACATATAGACATACACAAAAAAGGTAAACTGTTTTGGACAGCTCTAGACATAAACTTTTAGAGGGGTGGTCGTGTTGTAATTCAGCACTTTGCAAATGACATATATAAATGGATGGAACAGGGATATTCCCCGACCTAATTAACCCCTAGTAATGCATGCCTATTTTCACCCATAAATTTGTTTCATTTCATGGTTTTTAATAATACAACTACTTTACCCATGAGGCAATTGCATCAATATGCATAACAAAATGGCATGGAATTGTAGTTTTTATAGTTGGCTAGGGTTTCGATTTCAAACATTTATAAATAATTGAGCTTTGCAAATTACACATTTAAATTCTGACAATGAGGGTATATTCCCCGACCGAATTAACCCCTAGTAACTCATGCATGTTGTTTTTCACCCTGACCTTCTTTTCTTTTTTAGGTTTATATTAATAGAACTACTTTACTTTACTTTCATTTGTTTCATTTTATGGTTTTTAACTACTTTACCCATGAGGCCATTGCATCAAAATGCATAATACAATGGTGTAGAATTGTAGTTTGTAGTTTTTAGGGTTATGGTTTAGCATAAGGGGTTTCAAAAGTTTATAAATAATTGTGTAAATATTACGCAATGTATATAATATATACTTTTTTTACAACCTTATTTACAACCTAACGTACCTTGTTTTAGGAAAAACATGTTTTATTCGCGATGTCATGTCGAAGTAATACACTGCCCATAATCCTAAGTGTAAGCAACATCTCTGATTTGTGGAGCTCGCTGTTACCATGGAAAAGTTTCCGCATTGGCTGATCAATACATTCAAATTTTCAGGCAGGCGCGTCCAAAATCCAACAGTCAGGTGAGTGAGTGTCAGGAAAAATAAATGAAACCCTCAAACGGGGGAACTCGGTAGAGAACTTTTAACAGTAGGTAGAGTACTTTTAACAAGTGAATGTGCCTGGATAGAGTGTGCCCGTACGGGCATGCGGGTTTGTGTTTTTTGCTGTAAGTAAAGACCTGGGTGGAAAAGTGCCTGTGTGCTTCTCTCTTCTCTTTGCATTATAAATTTTGCTAAAGATGGCCGAACCAATAGCTTCAAGACATTTTGCATCCAAGCCCAAAAAAAAAGACATTCTTGCATGTGGCCTTTCTTTCACACAAACGCTTGACGGTGCTTTCGTATAAGTTTTCCTTGACATCAGTGTCCTTTGGAACTAATTTTATGTAATTATCTCACCGTGTTGCTTACAATTAATCTGTTAATCTAAATATTGTGCTTAAACGTATGCGTAGCATAGTAGAGAACTTTAGCTATCAAAGCAATACTATAGCAACAAACATACTGCACGGGAATATTCCCAAGATGGCGCACAATCAAACAGACAAGAAGACAATAATTTGACGACCAAGTACATGTTCACCACACTAAAACTTTGTGTCTTCTGCATGTCACCGTCCTTGAGAAGCCAATCTCTCGTGGGACCAATAGCCAACTAATTACTGGCTATTCGGGTCTCGAATTGGCTAAATGATCCGTCTTTCAATCAGTCAACCTTCCAATAAGGCCCTTGGGGTGTTGACCTGGGTCACAAACTGTTGTAATATTGAAAAAAAGAAAGCGCTTAACCAATCAATTAAGCTCTCCCAATCTCTTAAGTCAAAGTCTTAACAGGCTAATGTCCATTTCGCACCATGCAGCAAAAAAGCTGCTCACTTTCTCACCCAGGCAAAAAGTCGACTTTCTATGTTCAACTTTGCTGTTTGTGGAGCTCCAGAAGATGACGTCCAATGATGTCCAGTACACTGAAGCGTTGCGAAAAGGGTTTCATGTCTAAACCTGCATAGTTAAAAAGCAGAAAAGCCAATTGTTTTCAGAAATTAATAAGGACATTAAAAAGATACAATGATCCATCAAAGAGCTTTCCTGGCAGGATGTAGTGAGTGGAACAACAGGACCGCCAGGCACGTTTAATCATTTGGATTACGCTACGTGAATGTGACTAGAAACTGATAAGCTGCACATCCTTTGCTGGCAGTGCCGGACAGACCAACTCTTTTGGGAGAGTCATTCCTTTCGAGTGAGTACATTTAAATGTATAGAGTTTTTCACGTACAAGTTGTTTTTCTTGGATTGTATGTTATGCACATTGTAGGCCAGCAGAGGACAGGGCATCCAAAACCCCGGTCAGAATCACAATATCTCTTGCAAAACGCCAAGATATGCAGCGTTACAATGTTAGTAAGTTCAGGTACAAGGTACAACGACTAGTGTGTGAAAAGTGGCTCAACGCAGGCACAGGTCTTCATTTGAGTGCACAGTCTTTACTGCACCAGGGTACATTGGTAGAGAGGGAAGTTTGTGTTTTCCGTTTTGCGCAGTGGGTTAGTTTTGGTCCATGTGTTGTGCGTTCGTGTTTTTGCACCTTCAGGTGTCCGTCAGGGTGTGAGACTGATACAGTAGAAGAGGGGGAAGCCTGAGGGCAAAAGGGGAGAATGTGAATATGTAAAAATATGTTGTTTTTGTTGTTGTTGTTGTCGTTGTTGTTGTTGTTGTTGTTGTTGTTGTTGTTGTTGTTGTTATTGACTAATTTGCAGGAGAACAGATGGATACATAAAAGTTTTTTTTTTCCGTATTCACCTTAAACACACACCGACACAGAGTCACACACACATACCCCGAACACACCCACCCGCCACCTCTGAGGAAGAAGGGGAGAAGCTCTCTGGGCTTAACAGATGTTGGGTTTGCATGTTTGATTTCTTGCCATAGGCTGTTTGGACCCAAAATGCACTGCTCTCCTGTTATTTGTTTTATTTTTTTTATTGGGATCCCATTATGGCATTCAAAACTTACCTTTTTTTAATTTGTGTTTTTTTTTTTATTCCCTACCAACCTGTAGTTGTTTTGTCATTTAACATTTATGTTTGTTTTAACATTTGGCTCAAAGGTTCAGCAACATCTTGATAGCTAACTTAAAGCATGCCGAGGGCCTGATATGTGGACTCGAGTCATTGTGCCTTAGACTCAAGTTAACTCGAGGTACTCTTTTGATGACTAGTCATGACTTGACTTGATAGAAAATAAATGACTTGAGACTCAACTTCGATTTTGGAAGTTAAAGACTCGTGACTTGACTTGACTTGAGATATGATGATTCTAATTACTTTTTTTGTTCACTTTCATTCACAAAAAGGTGCTTTGGTTCGGCTTGGTATTCCCCCTCACCTTAAGTTGTCACGTTCCGGTAGCAGTTGGCCAAATCTTGTAATAATTCATGAATTGTACAATTGTACAAAATGAGATTTCCTTTTCAAACACAAGTTGGTGTTTAGAAAGTTGTAAGTTGTAAACAAGGGACAGTGGTTTTTTTTTTCTCTTTCATGTTAAGCTCTGTGCACCATTGGTCTGTGAGCAATTTCTTGAAGAGCCACGCTCCACGTTTGTTTACATTCACTCCCACGTGAAGCATGGTGACTCCAAAATACATCACATAATTGTCATAAAGCATTTTGGCCGCAGATTTGCAACATAGTGATAGAAACAGTATAAAAATATAAATAGGTTTACCATTTTTTCATCGTCTTACGATATATATCGTCATATCGCACAGCCCTACATATAAAGTACTAAAATGTTCAATGTTCGCATTACAAGTTTCAGTGTAACGTTACCCGGTATGTGAGCTCACACTGGGAATGGCATTGTCTTTATTGAATCCCTACCCTGTCAGTCAAGCTCCTCACTACCTGACGTATTTTTCAACAAGAAGTACTATTTACCCTCCTGCTGGTTACACACACACACAGTATGATTAGTTCATCATGGCGGCCGTGACTGTGCCAAGAGTCATCACTTTCGGCTTAAAAGTTAGAGGACTTTGGTTCACAACCAGACACACTGAGTGATGAGTGCCATGTTGCCTCCCCAGACACATCGAGTACTGGACCGGGCTGCAGATGCTGAGGAACGTGGACATGGAGCTCTACACTGGACTGCAGAGGCTGTGAGTAGTCTTTTGCTTCATCTTTACTAACTAACAAAAAGCAACGTTTCCCCAACAAAGGACAAAGGAACCTTATTCCTTAGTTGAAAATACAACTCTGTACTATGAAAAAATCTATGACCAAAAATACAAAAAAAATATCGAAACTTATTTTATAAGTGTTTATCTAAAAAACAAACCGAGAAGAAAATCTTAATTCACTTCAGGTAATCCGGAGAATTAACTTTCTTTTCTAAGCAAGGTCATTCTCTAAGCTGTCTTCCTGCAAGTCATCGTGTAACTTTTGAGAACCATCGAGCTCATCAGCAATGATAAGAAAAAAATGTATACTTAAGTAAGCTTTTTCAACTCTGGGATTTTCCAAATTATTTTTATAGCATGGCCCTCTAGTATAATATCCTTAAAGACAAATCACAACAAATAAACTCACCATCAATAGGGAGGCTCAATTTTCCGAGGACCTCTGCAATACCTATGGGGATCCCTAGGTGGTGGATTTCCATTCCCCATCCTTCAGACCTGTGGAATTTAATGCGACACCCAAGTGACCACAGTTATGAAAGTCTTAGTTTTAGAAAGTTCTGAAAGTTTTTGTATTTTTTATATCTCTGACATTTGCTTCTCCTTTTGATTGTATGTTTACCTCGCTGTCTGTGTCTGGGTGTTTGTTTGTCTGTGTGTGTTTATTTGCGAGACAGAACCATTATGAGGAGCAACCTGCACTCAATTCAGGCCCGAGCATTCTCCAAAAACCCCCACCTGCGTTATATGTAAGTCTATCCACACACACACACACACACACACACACACACACACACACACACACACACACACACACACACACACTCTCTCTCTCACACACACACACACACACACACACACACACACACACACACACACACACACACACACACACACACGGTAACATACACGTTTTCTGTTCCCTCTGTTGCTTTCAAATCCCCTGTTTGATGAAATGACACATTCAGACTTTCTTTGTCACATATTTACCCATGCAAGCAAAGGATTTGCATAATGGCGGATTGCACGACCATATTTCACACACCATGCTGCTAGCACATCCTAGCTCAAAGGTATCTCACTGGTAAAATCTTGCACCCCCCCCCACCCAACCACCCACACCAAAACCCATCCTCATGTCAGTAAACTGACAGCCGAATACATGCGCAGGGCATGCGCTACTCCACCTACGCAATGTTTTTTATTCTGTTTTTCTTCATATATACAGTGCAAAAGACCCCTTCATTTTTTCCACATTTTGTTATGTTTCAGCCTTATTCCAAAGGTGTTTTATTTTTTTCCCTCATCAATACACACAATACCCCACAATGACAAAGTAAAAGCTGTTTTTAAGACAATTTTGCAAATTAAAAAAAAAAAAATTAAATTAATTATCCCATTTACCTAAGTATTAAGACCCTTTACTCAGTACTTTGTTGAAGCACCTTTGGCAGCTATGACAGCCTAGAGTCTTCTTGGGAATGCTACAAGCTTGGCAAACCTGTATTTGGGGCGTTTCTCCCATTCTTCTCGGCAGATCCTCTCAAGGCAAGCTCTGTCAGATTGGCTAGGGACTGTGGTGCACGGCCATTTTTAGGTCTCTCCAGAGATGTTAATTGGGTTCACCTCCAGGTTCTGGCTGGGCCACTCAAGGACATTCACAGACTTGTCCCCAAGCTACTCCTGTGTTTTCTTGGCGGTGTGCTTAGGTTCGTTGTCCCGTGAACCTTCACCCCAGTCTGAGGTCCTGAGTGCTCTCAAGCAGACTTCATCAAGAATATCTCTGTATTTTACTGCATCCATCTTTCCATCGATCCTGACTGTGCCTTTTACTGAGGAGTGGCTTCTGTCTGGCCACTTTCCCATAAAGGCCTAATTGGTGGAGTGTTGCACATATGGTTGCCCTACTGGAAGGTTCTTCCATCTCCAGAAAATAACGCTGGATCTGTCAGAGTGACCATTGGGTTCTTGGTCTCCTCCCTGACCAAGACCTTTTGTCCGGTTTGGCCGGGCGGCCAGATCTAGGAGAGTGTTGGTGGTTGCAAACTTCTTCCATTTAAGAATGATGGCCAAGAATGAGGCAACTGTGTTCTTGGGCACCGTCTTGCTTTCTCAAATATCCTTCCCCAGATCTGTGCCTCGACATAATCCTGTCTCGCAGACAATTCTTTCAACCTCATGGCTTGGTTGTTGCTCTGACACACACTGTCAACTGTGGGACCTTATATAGGCAGATGTGTACCTTTCCAAGTAATGTCTAATCAAATCCAATGATCAATCAGGTGGACTCCAAACAAGTTCTGGAAACATCTCAAGGATGATCAATAGAAATAGGATACCCCTAAGCTCAATTGCAATAGAAATTGAGTCATAGCAAGGGTCTGAATACTGATTACTGTTTTTATTTTTAATACATTTTTAAAATTTTCTAAAAAACTGTTTTTGCTTTGTTATTGTGGGGTATTGTGTTCAGGTTGATTGAGGAAAAATGAATGTAATCAGTTTTGGAATAAGGTTGTAACATAACAAAATGTGGAAAAGGTGAAGGGGTCTGAAAACTTTCTGAATGCACTGTACCATCTTACATGAGTCACATATTGACAACACTTGCGATTCATATTTATTGTCAATATGTGATTTATGTAACAAGGTACAATGTTGGTCTATGGTGCCACATGATTTCACAACCACGTATGATCATAAATAAATGAAAAAAGACGTCTTTTGGGATTAATCACATACGACCAACTGTGCCGCGGCTGGTTAGACGTTCCGTCTGGTCCTGTGACCCGGTCGGGGACCTGATCCTGGCCCGGTGTGCTCAGCACAGGCTCCCCATGTGGTCTCCTTCGGTGGGGGGCGGACTCCTGTTGTCGCACCGGTGCCTGGGTACCTGTTCTCTGGTGCTCGCAGTGCGCTGGGGGCTGGGGGCTGGTCAGGGGCCTGATGGGGACGCGGAGCTGCCCGCCATGGCGGAGGCGTATGGCGGGTGCCGTGGCTGGTTGCTGTGGGTTGGGTGCCTCTGGGTACGGAGGGTGGGCATGTTGGGGCATGTCCGCGGTGGGGTCCATGTGTATTGCGTTGGTCTGGTTGTGCTTCGCCTATCTCTCCCAGTGCCAAAACTCCTACTCATACACCACACAATAGGCCTAGGCTTTGCCGCGCAAAGGGGATTTCCTGCGGCGGTGGGGTGTCTGCCAGAATCAGGGGTGGCTTCGGAGCCTTTCCCGCTGCTTGGAAACGCTACGATATAATAACGACCTTATACTCCAGAACCAATTCGGACAAGTTCCGTACACTCACTGGTGGACACATCACACACACACACACACACACACACACACACACACACACACACATACAGTACAGGCAGTCTCATCACAGGCACACACACATACACCACCAGCACCTGCTTTGAACACACCCCCAAAACCCTCCTGCTTTCATTCCTCTCCTTTTCTCCCTCATTTACTACCATAACTATGACAGGAAGAGACCACGTGCCCCATTGCTGTTCCACTTTTCCTCGACTCAATTAACTCTGACTGTTTTTAACTGTTTTGTCGATACATGATGTCATCTGATGTTTATGTTTTTCCATGTACATGTTCTTATTTGGTTCTATGTTTATTTATTGCACCCATGGTGATTGGAGTTAGGGTAAACTAGAGTCAGGCAGTTCTTGATGATTAAAGAATGAATCAAAAGTGACATTTTAGGTTGAGAAGTTGAACTCCACTTGCAGACTAACTCTGTCCTAGATGCAATGGCTTACAAATACTCTGTGTTGTATGCTCAGCACAGGTTAAAAATAGATAAAAATTAAATAAAATAACTAAACCTTGGTTTGCTGTTCCATCAAGCTCAGAAACACCACACTCCATCTTGAAGATTGAAATCATACCATAGCACAATTTACCTGTTTTTGGAAGGTACAGACTGCCCCAAAAAAAAAAAAAAAGGATTTTACCCATAATGCCACAGTGTGCGTGCTGATGCAATTTTCTTTTTTTCTTTTTTTTTCTTTTCAATCATTTTAATTTGTGTCGGCCAAAGACTAGGCCTACAGATGCTGAACAGAACAGATGCTGAAGTGAATTTGCTCTTTTAAAAACTGATGGGATATGTGAAAACATCTGATACTGTAGCTACACAAGTCCTTAATCTTTTGGTGCCTTTTACTGTGCCTTTGCAGATTTTACTGCACCAAAGAGCAATTTCTCAGTTCAGTAAATGATGAACAATCATGCACCCACACATACACCCACACACGTCTTAATCCTCAAACAAATCTCTCTTTGACAGATGGAATATTAATTCCACCATAATGAGTAATTGAGCTATGGCTTTCAATTCGATCATTTTCACAAATTCCTAACTAAAATAAAAAATAAAAATAAAAATCAGAAGTTACGCCTGGATGTGGAAAAAAACATTCAGTTCAGAGTAACTTTTAAGTGCATGTGCTAGGTGAGAGAACATGTGATAACCAAAGACTGAACAGTAAAAAAAAAAAACTACATGCCTGGGTTTAACAAGGTAACAGGGTTTTTTGATTAACGGTGATCAAAAAAAATAATTGTTTGACAGCCCTTGTTTTTTATAATTTACATATACTGTTTATAGGAGGCTACAAATCATTTAATTCGTTAATTTGAAAGTTAATTTTATTGGAGGGCAGCGATTATTTACTTGTGGGAATGAATTCAGTAATTTAAGTCGACTATTGATTACGAATTCAAGTCGAAAGTATTTCTTCTTTTGAAGGAAGGATTTCTAAATATCCGCACCAAAGAATTGAACTCCTCACGTTGTGCGGATGAATCGACTTTACCTTCAGGAAACACACACAGAGAGCAGCTTTGTGGACTGCCGTCTGTGAACCCCCCTATATGACAAATTAAACACCACCCAATTGCTTTCCTGACATCTTGGCACCTAGTTTATTTTGCCATGGCAGCCGTCTCCAAGGAGGACTCCGTGGCCAATCACAGATTTAGCTGGCCCCTATATGGGGGCGGCCATCTTGGTGCTTCTGAGACTTCCTGAACAGCAGGAAGTGGACAGATGGTGTTTGTTTCTCTCTGAGTGTGGATTTTTTCGCCCCCTTTCTGTGTGTGTGTGTGTGTGTGTGTGTGTGTGTGTGTGTGTGTGTGTGTGTGTGTGTGTGTGTGTGTGTGTGTGTGTGTGTGTGTGTGTGTGTGTGTGTGTGTGTGTGTGTGTGTGTGTGGGTGTATGTGCTTGCGTGCGTGCGTGTGTGTGCGTGTGCGTGTGTATTATTCTTTGCGTTACCAGGACAATTTCAGAAATCTCTTTCCTGCCACACTTTTCTTTAAACAAACATCGGAGGAATCTTGGTTATTTAATAAAGTCAAATTGAAATTTTAATAAATCCATTAGCAATAAAATCTAAGAACAATAACTTATAGTGCCACCGGGTACAGTTTATGTCCACTTCATTCCCTGTAGGTTCTTTGTTTTTCGATTTTTTTTTTTATTACTCATCTGCCCAGGGTCACGCAAGAGCGGTCTCTCATTTGCAGGTTTACAGTGGCCAAAGCACACAGCAGACATCATCATGACCCATGAAAAGTCATTACAGTTCTCATGAAAGAAAATAAAAAAAAAGCTCAAACATCTAATCACACATAATTATGAAAATAATCTACAAAATAAGTATATAGTATATGTCTATGTCTAGTCTATATGTCTATTCTGACACTGCCAACATAGATCGTACATGGGTTTGCAGCATGTGATGTGAGGCAGCGTTTTTGACCAGATATCTATCTATCTATCTATCTATCTATCTATCTATCTATCTATCTATCTATCTATCTATCTATCTATCTATCTATCTATCTATCTATCTATCTATCTATCTATCTATCTATCTATCTATCTATCTATCTATCTATCTATCTATCTATCTATCTATCTATCTATCTATCTATGTATGTATGTGTCGGTGGATCGCACTGAGGCGGTCGTTGCCAATTCTGTTGATAAAATTGCGAAAATACATTACATTTAGCAGGAAATAGCACATGTTAGCTAGAGATGTAGGCTTACGGCCTATAACAGGATGGCAGTGTTGTGATAAAATGATAATAACCTACCAATGAAGAGAAACGAAGCTCGGCAAGATTTGTTAACCATCGACTGAGTACTGGGTCCACTGCCTCTTTCTTTTGGTTGGCGTTTTCTTGTTGTCAGAAACCAATTCATTGCGTCTCCCATTGCAGAATTGTTGTCCCATGATAAATATGTCTGTTTCCTGCTTTGTTAAGGCTGCTATCATGTAGCGTGATCTTTAGATAAAATCAGGATCCAGTTTCTTTGTACATGATTTCTGGTTAAGCCTGCCATTTTCTTTTCGCCCCTGGCAGCATTTGCAGGTAAACTTGAGAACCTTGTCCATTGCTACTTGGTCATAATCTGCATCACCAACCTCAACGGACTTCATCACATCATCAACTTCTTCTGCTGTAACAACAAAGGCCGTATCGTCGGTCTCCTCCTGTGTTTCTTGAAAATATTCAGTTTCATTGTCACATTCAGGTTGAAATCCGCTGTTTGAAATGTTCTCCAAGTCTGGGATAACGCCCGTATCAGATTCAGCATCGCTGTCGTTCTCCGCGTCGCTGTTGGAGAACTGACTATCATCACGGAAGAGGTAGTCCAGAACAAGCTGCTTACACTGACTTACTCGGACTCTATCGCACTGGTCAGATTAAGGTCCGAGATATGATTTAGAGCTTGCGCTACCTGCGTCTTGTAATCCATAACAACACGGAGATTAAAGTTTTCACAGACAAGTGAAATTGAAGAATCCTGGTGCTGCGCTTTAACCATCTGTTTACAGAGGTGACGTCAGCTTTTTTTATCTTCACGAGTGAAGTGAACTCTGTTTCCCCATGATAATCTAGCGGGAATATTTAACTCCACAGTTTAACATTTTTCTACAATTCATAAATCAAACTTGGGTTTGAAAATATGTTTAGAGATTAAAGAAAAACACAAAGGAACACGAATCTGAAAAAATCGAATCTTCCTTCTAGAAAGGTATTTTTGACTTATTTGGCGGCTCGTGGCAATTTTAGAAATGCGCGAGATAGCGGGTTGTGCTGCGGTGGGTCACATACAGTATGTAGTTCCTTACTGTTACCATTCAACAGAATGACCAACAGAATAACAATGTATGCTTTTCATGACTGTTGATAAGAGGAATTTTGTGATGGTGAAAATGGCAAATGTGATTGTTAATCAACACTCAATATATATTTATATAAAGTGTGTTGTTAAATCAGAACAACAGTTTGATTGACAGAAACGAACAGCTCTTTGACAAGTGTTCACTTGAATGACGACTAAATTGACAGTGAAGTCGAATCCACATTGTCACTCGCTTATGCAATACGCCTCAGCTTCCACACACACACACACACACACACACACACACACACACACACACACACACACACACACACACACACACACACACACACACACAAACACACACGCCGAATGACTGACAGTTTTAATTACCATTGCAACACCTGTCATTTCAGCAGTCCAATCAGTCGCTCTTGAAATAACCCATAATAATCTCAGTTTGTGTGTGCATGCACACATGTACGTACAGTGTGTGTCTGTGTGGGTGGGGACATTGTGTTGCGAGAGGGGTTTATTGTCTTCAGCGAGGAGAGTTTTTCCATAGTCGTTACAGATAATGAGCTGAGAAAAAACGAGAACAGAAATACAGGATCCAAAAACCTTCATTGGCAAGTAAAACATGCAAAGATGATGGTGATGACAATGATAATGGTCATTAGGACCAGGAACTCGGGTCTTTTTCTTCCTCATGCACACACACACATACACCGTCACCATCACCCTGTCACCATTAAAGTGGTTGTTATCAACATGACCTTTCCCCAGCCAATGAAATTGGCCAGGGCTGAAACGTCTTTAAAAAGCCTAATGCCCCCCGTCTATCTGTCTGTCTCTCGATCATGGCTGAATCTCTCTCCCTGGGCTGATTTTCTCTCCCTCTAAGTCCTCAGTTGTTTTTCGCTCTCAGCACGGCATCATCCTCCCTTTCCTCTTATAAATAATCTACCCCCTAGAGATTTTCAGTCTCACTGTCCTTCAAATCCCCTTCAAATACTATCATCATCAGCTTCATTTACCTGATTCTCGATCTCACACTTAAGACCTTCTTTCATTCTCTACGTTGATACCGTGGCTTTGTACCCTTCCAAATTGTGGCTTTGGCCTTCAAAGTGAATAGAGTTCTCAACATAATCTTTAGTGTTGCAGTCCAGCTTTTCAAAATTCTCAATGTTTTTACCCACCTGCATTTGCCTGCAAACGGCACTGTACATTTCCACGTGATTTTGGTACATTACCACGTGATTTCCGTACTGTTAATGTCAAAGCAGTCATTTTGCAAGCAGCCAGCTAAACATTTAGGGGCGAATTCACAAAGAAATGGATTGAGGCCGCTAATAGCACCCTGAATTGTGCATCAAGGTACGCAGGGATTCAAAGAGTTGCAACTGGGATGAGTGAAATCTCACTCTACGTAACGATGGAGGAAGTATGCAGCCTCTAAGGGTGGAGGAGTAAACTGAACAACCTTGACTTTGGTACCTGATCAATGATTGTAGTATAGAGGGGCAGTTTGATGTACGGCCTCGTAGGTGAGTGTCAGTGTCTTAATTTTGAACCGTACTGAGACATCACATGAGAGAATTTTTGTTTGTCGAACACCAAATGGGCCGCACAGCAATACGATTTTAAATCTGATATATAAGTATTATCTACATTCTTTACAACTGGAAATAATCCATGTCACTATGTTGTTAATGTTACAATTTGATTGATATCTGTGACAGAAGACTAGCTTAGTCAGATGATTCGCCTCATCATATTATGGCTGTTTGTGATCTGCTGCCAGAAACACAGGATGGCGTCGACTTGGAGACAACTGGGTACCATAGGAAATGCTACCTGATCTTCACATCAAAGCTGGATCAATTTAAAAGCTCACCAGGTGCTATTTCAGACCAGCCCGCTGCAACACAGCAGTATTCTCTTCGAATGTCGAAAACCGCACGAGCAGCAGCATGCTCTCTCTTTCCTCAAGAATGCACTTTCTGTGACAAGTTTGTATTAAGAGTGCACTGTGAGTGCTGAGCCGATCTTTTGAAGGCCTAAAACATATGACGGGGTCAGAGGCGGGAAAAGACAGAGGGAGGGATTTCGGAAAATGTCTGGTCTTATGGAAAAATTCTGCCCCCATCTCTCATTGACCTGTTGGCTGATGGTGTTGTCATCGATGATGATGAGCGGGAAGAGGATGAGGTGGAGATTGAGAATGAGATTGATGGACGACAATGATGATCAGTGAAACTAGGGGTTGTGATGACCTTTTCTTTCAATTAGCTAGTATTATCAGATTACATCTATGTCAGTTAGGGTGATTGCCATCCATTTAATAATCTTGCAATTGATATAAGAGAATAAACTAGTTTATTTTGGCTATTGCAGGAAACTATTGCGAAATCAAAAATCTAAATTGATATTGTGATGAGCCTAAAATTTGTTATTTGCCTGTTTTTCACCAATAAAGAGTGGTTGTACATACAATTCAGACAATGCGGTTCGCACTGCACCATTGCAAGAGGCGCTCAAGAGAACACTAGCTGTAGTGCGCACTAATCACCAGACAGACAGCTGTGGCTACGCAAATGGCTGACATCACTTCAGCGACACATCCATTAGGTCTTATTATCGTTTTATTAATGTACACATTTAATTTAGGTGTTGACATAATTTTCTGCAAAATGATTTGAAAGTAAATTTCAGTACCCCTTAAAAGACTGACCATAGAGGTAGGATGGCCATCTGTGCAGTTTTAGGTCAGACAGTCCGGTTTTGAAATACCGTGTGCGTCTATCAGACGCACACGGTACGCTCTTTTGAGAACATCCCTATTTTATACTTTATCTAATGGTATATAATAAATAAATAACTAGGCTATGTCTAAGTATGCATTAAGTGTGTAAGTCTTGTGGTCTCACAAAAATGATTTGCTGAAAACTGTGTCAAATAAATAATTGGTATTAGATTGGTTAAATAAATGTAACCAAATTAGTTAAATAAATGTAACCAAATTAGCCATGTGGCTTCTAGGCAGGGGTGTCGTTAAGGGTGTGCAACCGGGGCTTCAAAATAAAAACATTGTGATTTCATTGTGTTTCTGATATCACTGGAATGGACAATGCGCTGACTATAAACTCCCTGCTCTTACATCTCTTATCTCTTATATACAATTTAACTGGATATAAATATCAGCGTTGGCACGCCTGTGTACCCATTAGACAGTGCGGTATAGATATCTATGTTAACAGCGAGCTCCACCAATTAGAGATGTTGCCGTTTCACTTAGGATTATGTGTAGTGTAGCACTTCTCCATGACTTTGTGAATAAAACATGATTTTGTTAAAATAAGGTGGATATCATCCAGACTTGTGGCTTCTACAGGAGCAAAAACAAATTATTGGATACATTGCGTAATATTTACGCAGTTATTTATTCACGTTTCAAACCCTAACGGTAACCCTAATCCTATGAACAAATATTTTTTTATGCGTTTTGATGCAATTGCCTCATGGGTTGTATTTTTTTTTACTTTTTTAAAATTACTTTTAATGACTGCAAAATGTTTGTTTACCTATAAAACCTGCAATATTTGCACTTTCTTTTCAAAATACAATCTAACAACACAAATATCTGGTCAAACTTTCAAACAATACTATTTGGCTGATAAAGAAATCACACAAAAGCGTGATTTATTTCTAAACAAATGGGGGCGGGGGGGTAGGGTGCATACGAGAGACGTAGTTGAGGAAAATTTGAAACCATAATAGTGTAAAAACTATGGCAAAATGTTAGCATAGAGTATAAAGTCAAACACACAATGAGATAACCATCACAATACAGTAAGTAACACATTTTATTTAGAAAAGAAAGTGCAAATAACGCAGATTTTAAAGGCAAACAAATATTTTGCAGTAATTTCATTATTATCAAAATACTTTTCCTTTTCCATTATTTAAAATATATTGTTGAAAATATTGACTGAATATCTTTCTGAAAGTGTACGTACATAAATGTACATATGTTTATAAAATTAACCAAATAATTATATTTTCATCATCAATACCACCATTATTGTTAAAATAAATATTAATAAATAAGAAGAGGAATGAATGAAGAATCAGAATAAAGAATCTTTAATTAATCACACAGCACACCGCACTACAACACATCCACGCACACACACACACGCACATGCTTTTGGATGGTGGCCGGTGAAATGAGGCCTCTGCGTTTAACCCATCCTGGCTTGTCCTTCCTCCGGGGGCACAGCCAGGAGCAGTGGGCAGCATTTGTGGATGCGCCGGGGGACCTGGTGATGAGTGTCCATCGCTGGTCAGACGATGATGGGTGCATGTCTTTGGTGGGGGTCCGGACTGACTTTAGGTGGAGGAAACCCCATGTGAGCACGGGGAGAACAGGCAAACTCCACACAGAAAGGCTCCTATTTGGGAGATAACCCGCCGGAGCACAGTGCCAACAGCGCCCCAGGCAGGAATCGAACCCAGGACCTTCTTGCTGTGAGGCAACATATATATATATATATATATATATATATATATATATATATATATATATATATATATATATATATATATATATATATATATATATTTCACTGAAGAACTATAGAACAGGCAACAATAAAAACACACAAACACACACATTTTATTTGAAAGTGCGCTTTTCTTCAATGAAATAAACCAATGAAATATATTTTCATTATCAACATTGATTATCATATCGATGATCATATGATGATCGATGACCGATAGCCGCTAGCTAATAGCTAACCCCTAGCTGGGTTTGATATTATTCTATTAGGTGTATTGTTAGGTGTCCTGCTCCTAAAAACATCAATATAGATACAAATATAAACAACATTTGTTTTCAGATTATATTCAATAAATGATAGAAGCCTACATGACATACACTCACTGACTCTATTAGATAGATACAGTGGATAGAGAGAGAGAGAGAGAGGGAGAGAGAGACAGACAGACAGATGGACAGACAGACAGACAGACAGACAGACACAAAACCTGATACTGTGATATACTGAAAATCCTGAAATTGAGTAGTAGGATTATCATACCGTGAAAATGTCATACTGTCACATCCCTAGTGGACATGGTGAACTCCACAGAGCGTCTACAGTTAGCAAATACAAACAGTGGACGGTGGTGGTGAGGGAATCTTTTGAAGCCAGAGACATCTGTACCATGTCAATAACCTTTTAATTGGATTCCTGGTGTCAGAATTATATCAAGAAATGGGTTCATTTGTCTTTGTATGTAGTCTGGTTCAGGAGTTATGAAAGTCTGTGGTTTTTGCGGGTACATGGGAACCTATTTCCCCTGCTAGACTATTGAGTTTGAGATAAAATGGTGCAGTAGTTTTGTTACAGCCAGGATGAGAGAAGGTACAACTGATATATCCTCCACCCTCTTGGCAATATGCAGTAGGTGACAGAGTCATCAGCTGAGAAGGAAGAAGGTGGGGCAGGGGGTGGGTTGAGGGGGGTGGAGAAGGAGGAAAACAGTTTACTGTGATTGGAACCGGATAAGTGGATTTACGTGAGGTAGAAGGTAGTAGTCTTCACAGTAGACATCGCAGAGGTGAGGTTTGAAAAGAGGTGGTAGGTATAGGCATCATCAGGTTGGGTGGATTTCCTCTATTTATTCTCAGCTGCTCTAAGCAGTAATTGAGACAGCCAGGGTGCAGGTTTAAAGATTTGAGCAGATCTAGTGGTGAGCAGACAGAGTATAGAGAAGAGCAGAGAGACGAGTGAAGAGTAGAAGATGCTGCATCGGAGGACAGGTAAAAAACTGTTCAGCTGATGGAAGTGAGGAAAGAATAGCAGGAGAAGAGGTACTTGAGAGTGTTATGCAAGTTGTTGTGATCTTCAAGACTAATACAAAAATACAAACTCAAACAATTTCACACTATTTCAAAAGTTTTTGGCCTCATGCACTGCTATGCATGAAGCTAGTCATGCACTGCATGACTAGCTATGAGGATGTAACCAACTTGCAGAGATCCTTTGTAATTAACTGAGAAATGTTGCAAAGCATTTTCCCATGTTTCTGTGCTGAAAAGAACATAGCCAAAGGCTAGCACACATACCAGAACCAAGCCTGGAAGCCAAGCTCACATAATTAATGAAGTCTTAATCTAAACATAATCACCCATATTCTGTCTGGTACATGAGATGAAAGCTTGGTTGGAGGGCCATTCCCCAAAGTACATTCCAAAATCTCAGTTGGTTGATGAGGAAGAAAAAAAATATGATCAATCGTGTGGAATGAATTAACATGCATCAGAATCATTAGCAAGCCCCTCGAAAAAATTTGGTTTTGGTATGTGAAACAATTTGACAAGAATCATTGACAATATTTAAGTTACTGTAATGATGATCATCAGCTCTATCAATGTTAATCACAGTTAATGACATCCTGTCGAGTACATATGGCTTAAGGCAGTAGGTTATTGGTAACTTGTTATGTTTCTATAATTGAGTAAATTGATACGTCTGCTGATAAATTGGCTCAAATGTTAAATATAGAGGCTATTGTGGCAAACCAGGGGACAGAGCCAAACCAACCCAATCCCACAGTTTAGGTTGGGGGGGTTAAAGAGGGAAGCTACTATCCAGTCCAGGTGTTGTAGCCAATTGGTACATGGAGTGTTCACACCTACATCAGGCAATTAGAGCAGCTATTTTCCCATTATTTGTACTGTCAACCGCCTCTAAGTTGGCTATTATTGGGAATCTTGTCTAATTCCCCTGGGTTGCCAGAATTTTGTGGAGAATGTGGGCATAGTTGTTCCATTGCAAAATATTGATTAAAAAGGAAAACAGGATGCTATGAAGAATGCACTGGCCCAACAAATACACCCTAAAGCAGCAGGCCCAGAGCCTTAGAGCATTGCAGGATACAGTTATCGTCCTAAGCCGACAGAACCTAGTAATGTCAATGACCAAACAAAGTGCTGGAGGTGGCATTGAGGCTTATATGGAAGTATTTGAGAGAACAGCAGAGAGAGAGCAGTGGCCTAAAAAGACTGGGCAGGTATACTGGCTCCCCTTTTGACAGGAGAGGCCCAAAAGGCCTGACCTTCCCAGAAGCTTATAATTATGAAGCTTTGAAGACTGCAATTTTTGCTCATCATGGGCATAACCACCAAACAAGAGCCCAGCAGTTTCATTCCAGGACCTATGACCCGGCGGTCCCAGTTCGGCCCCAAATTGCAACATTGATGCGGCTGACATGCCGTTGGCTAACAACAGAAGATGGTCCCCCAGCCAGAGAGGCTGGTAAGAGATTGTAGAGCAGCTACAGCGTGACAAGGATATGCTGTCAACCCCAAGACAGGAAGATTCCTAATGCCTGACCCACACTACAAGATTTTTCAAATCTTAATAGATGTTGAAAATATGAGAGACCCCACATAACGATCATGATATATCATGATACATTTAACTGTTCCGATAGTGTGCGGAGAGAAACAATTTGCCAAAACAGCCCACCACACACTAACGGATTCTATTCACCTACAACCAGAGTCACAAGATTATCAGAGTCCCGACTCTGAAAACAGGAAATCTTGCACATTCAGACGTGACTTTAGAGTAAACAAACATGGCAGACGACTGGCTAAAACTAGCTATGATATGTTGTGCGCTATTTTTTACAGAAAAGAAAAAACAATGGATGAAGTCATGGAGACAGCATGGACTTGAATTGTACATGTTGCATTGCATTTGCCGCCATGGCTGCCGTTGTGTTTATGAATTATTCTGTTTACAATCAGCTTGGCTCTGAATTGGCTATCAGTCTTCATCACCCCACGTGACAATCCACAGACTGCGTCCTGGGGGTTCCCGCTGCACTGCAGGTTATTGGATTGTAAATATTGAACGGTTTATTTTTGTGATTTGCGACGGACGGACTTTCGAGCTAATTGGGGGGGAAGGAAAAAACACTGGTTACATACCTCACACCACAGGATAATCTTTAGAACCATCAATAAATCTGGGCTCACCATTGTCGAAATGGGGGAATTTTATTGTGAAACTTGCCTAATTCCCCTGGGTTTCAACAGTATGTTTTCTTAAATTTTCTGATATACTAGAAGCAATGACTATTTTTAACAAACAACTTTGGAATCTACAAGGGACCATCCCATAGAAGTGCCCATGCTGCCCTAACCCAAAGCAGGGTTCACCCAAGACTAACTCTAGACAAAGTAATCAGTTTGCTGCCAGACGGAAACTACCGATCATTGGATGCGTTGAGTGAATTCAGTGTAAAACATCTATTTCATGAAAAAAAAGAAAAGAAACTGTGATTGGGACCTTAGGTAGCAAAACCATTGGTTGAGAAGTTGAAATGGCTAAACTTCTTCAGAAAACCATATACAACGGTAACTAAGCGTGTGTTCTGTTGCTATCGAAACAATGTGAACATTGTGTGAGGGGGATATATCCCCCCTCCCGTTAACTTAAAAACTTGAAAATAAGTCTGAACTGAGCGATTTCTGAAGTGTCTGACTGTACTGATTGCAGCAAAAAAATGCACAGCCAACGTCTCGGATTTCAGCTTCATATGGCAACGATATGCATTTGCACTTCCGTTTGAATGCCAGCAGACCTTACGTTGACTTTGAGTCAACCTCGCACTCCTCTCCGTAAGCAACCTTCTCCGCCCCATAATTGCTTCCTGTGTTCTTTCTCAGGCTACAGCTGAGCTGCAATAATATCATGCATTCGCAGTCACGATAAAAGATACATGTAGAATAGAAAACACAATCACACCAAAAAAAAAAACACGCTCCTTCTTTCTCTCTCTCTCTCTCTCTCTCTCTCTCTCTTTTCACCCTCACCCTTGGGCTCTCGTTCCCGCTCTTTCGCTCACTCTCCATCTATCGCTTTTGCCTTTTCTTTCTTCTGTCGTGAGAGGAATACTGATCAGGGCCATAATTTGAGTTGCTATGAATAATAAACAGCGTTACATCACCCACTGGAAGGAGAGAGAAAAGAGAGAGGAGATTGGAGCAGTGGAGTGGGTGGGGGTTGAAGAAGGTGGAAATAAATGGAGTAGGTGGCACTGCACCTTAAAGAAATGAAAATAGAGCAAGAGAGCACCGCATACTACTAATGCGATTAATTCCTCTCCCAGTGCTACCACTGTTTCATCTTCTGCATCTACTGTATTGCTTTAACTATTACGACTACCACTGTCTTATCTTAAAAATAATAATTATAAATACCAATTATAGTTTTTAGTTTTCAGAATATCTCCTCAAGATACCTCTGAAGGAATTAATGATACTAAAGCACAAACAACTCTGTCATATGGTACAGAGTCCCAGTGCATGCAACACAGACACACTAATGATGACAAGTGTAAAATTATCTGTTGAAAGTATAAATTAAAAGTTTGAAATCCTCAGCGGGAACCCCCAGGACTCTTTGGATTTCATCTGAGTATTAAGGTGCTGTGCCGAAAACCTTCTATGGGTCAGTACTGGTCCGAGGTCATTTTAGAGTAAAGCAGTCCTCTGATCTGGTATTTTAATTATTAAATTAAAATTAAATTGTATTGTCAGATATCCAAGCATATACAACAAGGGTGTGCCTTGTTAATAAAACATATGCTTATGCCTTATGATTAGTTCCCTTGGATATATATGCACATAAAGGATGTTTCAAAAATGGCATATTCTGACATTAATTTGCTGCAAATCCATATCAGTTATCATGTATGAATAGAACTTAGGATGGACCTTAACGGGATACCTGTGCAGCTTTATTATCAGTCTTTTACCAGTCTACTACTACTACTTCTACTATTGCTACTACTATTACTTCCATTACTACTAGCACTGCCACTACTTCTTCTATCATGACTTACTTAGCACCACCTTGCAGTATTTATTGTTACACAAATGTTGTTGTTACACTAATCTCTGTTGCAATGTAGCTTGAATGTTATTCTCCCTTGTAAGTCGCTTTGGATAAAAGCGTCTGCTAAATGTAAATGTAATGTAAATGACTACTACTGAGACTTATATGACTGATACTACTTGTGATACTGCTAGTACTGCTCTCATTACTAGTTCAAGTACTACTACTTTTACTACCATTGCTACTACTAACACTACTAGTACTACTACTACTACTGCTACTAGTAGTACTGTGTGACTTACCAATTGCACCATAGAAAAGCAATAAAATATCCAGTTTTGCATTGATTTCCATTGTAATCCAGTTATGTCTGCCATTGTCCATCTTCTGAGAGCACTTACCTTTCCCAGCTTGCGATATACAGTACAGTCAATTACAACATTCCGTGAAATCTCAGCATTTCCTTCTGTGAGATTAAATCATTAAACAAAAAAAATATTCTCATCTGAGATGAAAGCCTTGAAGCCTTTGAAATCGAGGCCTAGGGCGGTTATATCAGATGGTCCATCTTCTGGAAGTTTCGGCCAAGTAGACACCTGAGTCTTGAAGTCAAACGTGGATGTGCTTTAAACTGCAGTTCATCTCATGGCCACTAGATGCTGCTTCGGAAAGTCTATGGAAAAAAGAATATACTTCTCACTCGACATACAAAGTGACAAGTGTTTTCTTTCACAGGACTTCATATCTTTAGCTTTTTCTAATGGGTGTTATGTTTGTATTATATTTGTATTCCATTAAAAGTATTTTAAGCCTTAAAGACAGGTCTATTTGGTGGCAGGGTTGCCACAATTGACAGCTCTCTTGTTCACTTTGACTTTTCACTTTCTTCCTTCTTCTGACGGTCTGGTGCTTTCACTCCCCACCTATGCACAGCAGGATACCGCCTCCTTGCCCAAATTTTAATGTAAAGCTTCCAACACGGTTTCCTGCCAAGAAGCATAAACCCAAACTCGAAGCATCAAATTTTCTCTTCTAGAGCCTAACCACATCACTGGTGATCACTGGTGCTGCCGCCGACATTCCAAACCTTGGATCGAGGCGGAACTCTCCCGCTGGAGTCGCTGATACAATCAATTAGCACGGTGTCCTCCGAGGGGGTTCTGCACGGAATTGGCTTGTCTCATTCTGTCCCTGCCGGTGTGTCATGCTGTACACCGCCTCCCATTTGAAGCTGAGCGCGTGATGGACAGATACATGCTCACGCACACAAAAAACACACAGGCACGTGAAGGGACTACAAATTTGAACCGAGGCTACACATGAAGACATGCATAGATGTTATATCACACACACACATGGGTTTATGGGTGTGTGTGTGTGTGTGTGTGTGTGTGTGTGTGTGTAAATGGGTTTATACAATGGGGATGTAAGAAAACAGCCTTGTTGTCAGTTTCTCAGTGTGCCAGCTTCTCACATAGAAATCCATCACTTGCTCTCTCTCTCTCTCTCTCTCTCTCTCTCTCTCTCTCTCTTTGTCTGTCCTATTGGTTCCCTTCCGCATCCACCCTCTTGGAATAGTTACAAATTCATAGAACACAAGCAATTGCACGCGCACACACACACACACACACACACAAACACACACACACACACACGCACATTGACATCCACAGCCCACACAACGATGACAAAAATCAAGCACACATACAGACACGCTCACACACATTCTGACACTGGAGAGAACAGAGTGCATAGCAGAATAGGAGAGCAGTCACAGTTCTAAATCCATCTCAATCAAAGTGCTGACAAACCAGACAGCTCCCTTGCACAGCGACGCGACAGGAAACGGCAAAGCAGCCCTGCAAAGAAGCCAACATTTAATATTTTTTATTTACTACAGTTAAAGCTGAACTTTATCGGGGTGATGTTTAGTTTTTAAGAAATAAATTTTTTTATTTTTATTTTGCGCAAATTGACCATGATATAGCGGGTGGGGGGGGGGGGCGTCGGTCCACTGCTGGCTACTGAGATTTCAAGCTCTCAAGGCTGGCAGTTGTGAATCTCTGTTTAGGAGATATATGACCCTCAACCCCAGACCTGTCAATCTTCGCTCAAAGCGGGAGTTCCTTAAAGACCCTCATTCACGGCACTTTTAAGGTTGGTTTCATGGAGTGTTTTATTTGTTGAGCTGAAATTAAATCCCGTGACCAACAGCTCAGCTGATACTTTGGCTGTACACATAACTGAATGTGAGAGAGGTTTCTTGGTCATGAACAATATTGTCTCTCCTCTAAAAGGTTGAAAACATGTCTTCTCTAATGTTTATCAATTGGTCAGAAGGGCAACAGATCATTTAGCCTGTAGAGTAGTTGTGACTCCAGGTTATTACTTGCATTACTTAAATTATGTTATAAAGAATGTTTTTTAATAATTGTTATACAGAGCTGCCAAGTCTCACACTTTGACCGTGAGACTCACGCATATCAACCAGTTCACACACTCACACGTCACATCGTATTTCTCACGCTGAGAATCCAAAAATATGTCAATTTTTTTTTTTTTTAATTCAACATATATAATTCCTCAATCGCGCTTGCTTGGTGCACTGTTCACATGGTGAATGGGAGATCCTTTCCGCACACATGTACTGTAAATGGCAACACGCAACTTAATTGGAGTGGCATAAAGCATCCGTTCTCCGTTATCCAGCATTAAATTCACCATTTCTCCAAAGAAAGCAAATATAGAGTGTTTTTATTGGAGGTGTATTTGTTGAAATTGAATTAATCGAAAAAACCATCACGTGCAACATATCATATAGTCCTGGGTCATGTCATTAAGTTAAGATTAATGATACTGATACAGTACTACCATGGCACTTTAAAAGATTGTTACAGTATATGATATTTAAAATACATTGAAATGGAGGCTATATGTGCTCATATGACATCTACCAAACTTTTTGTTAGAACAGAATGTAGCCTGGTTTTGGTCCACTCTTCTCAACTTACCCCACATTCTTAAAGCACATTCTCCTTTAAAAATGAATTGGGTGAGGTTGGGATCTAGAACTAAAAAGCACAGAAATTGCGACCAGTGGTAGTTTAACGATGATAACAAAAAGGTGGTTGTTCTCCAACCTCACGTACATTGTTCCGCTGTCGTTCTCCCGGAATGCACCTTGGCGTGTCTTTGTGTGTGTGTGTGTGTGTGTGTGTGTGTGTGTGTGTGTGTGTGTGTGTGTGTGTGTGTGTGTGTGTGTGTGTTGTGTGTATGTGCATGTGCTGGCCGGCACAATACAATGACTCATCACTCCGATGTCCGGAAGTGAGCTTTGGAGATGCGAGTCAGGGCGAGGTAATGCCAATACATGTCACCAATACGTGTCATGGGCCCACCCACCCCCCCCCCCCCCCCGCCCCCCATTTGTTCCCGTTTGTTATTCTCTGGGTATACCCCGCCCTCCCCTGCCCGCCCGGCTTCGCACCCATCCAAACCCACCCACCCACCCAAGACGGCACAGGAAAAATACATGCTCTGTCAGGGCGCTGTCACTGCGCTATCATCGCTTCCTTTCAACCTGTGTGGATGGGGAGTGTCAACTGCCAATCCCTGGATGTCTCTAAGCATGTGTGGGCATGCGTGCGTGTGTGTGTGTGTGTGTGTGTGTGTGTGTGTGTGCGTGCGTGCGTGCGTGTGTGTGTTGTTGAAGGCCACCTTCATGGTTGTTGTTTTTATGCATTTTTCGGCTATTGAATGCATTTCAATGGCTCTTGCTGCTGCACTACATCTAGTCTCAACTTATGAACTGTGGTGTGGGGGTGGTGTGGTTTGGGGTAATTGGGCCCAGGATCAGCGTGACTGTAGTGTTGCTCACTCGGGTGGCGTGTGGCAGGCGGAACTGCAACATGAACTTACGTAAATAGCAACGTCTTTTTATTCAAGTTGACACACTGAATCAATGTGAAATACAACCATTTCTTCATCTACAGCCTTTGCCAGCTAATCTATTACATCAGCTACTGTATCTGTAAAGAAAAAGCCTACTCAAAAGTTTTTCTTTAAGAATTTGCTTAGTTCACTTTTGATCTGCATTTCCATGCTAGCTTGTGGTGTTGGTGTTGCTGCTTTGTTAATCAGTTGTTGCCATGGTGGGAGAGTGCGTGTGTACACAGTATAATGGTAAATGGTAAATGGACTGCAATTTATATTGCAATTTTTCTCATCTTGTGACAACTCAAAGTGCTCACAATACATGCCTCACGTACACCCATTCACACACACGTTCTTACGTCTATGTAAGAATGCAACCATGCAAGGTGCGGGACAGGAACGCCGTTGACAAGGGAGAAAGGCAAACTTAGAGCGATAAACGTAATCAGCGGATACTCCAAAATATGGAGGGAGCGGTACTAACTAGGGTTAGATAAGCTGGCGATGAGTGGATGGAAAGCCGTGGAATAAGTACTGCAGGCTTGATGGAATGATGGGCCTCAGGTGTATGGGACAGTGCAGGAGGAAGGGGTGGCAGAGGGATAAGGAAGGAGAGACAGACAGACATAGATGGACATAGACTGCTCCTAGTGAGGCGAGGAGGCTGTGGGCGTGGCATACAGTATCCAGGTTGTATATTAAGAGAGAGAGAGTGACATAATCAGAGGTTAATTACATGCAGATCCGGCTCATTGACTCGCCACAATACCCCTGATCTCTTGATCACAATTCCCATCCCAACCTGTCATGGGGACAAAGACATTGTCCCTGAACCAGGAATAGAGGCAGGACTGTGTTAGTTTGTGATGGAAAAATTCTTGTTATGACCAGAAGGGTGCCCAGGAAGTTCAACAAAAAATTGTGAAGGTGCTCTTTGGTAGGGAACAAAAATGTATCAAAAAGATATCAAATGTTGATGATGGGAAAGGAAATAGAATTGTTGTTGTTAGGGTTGGATTCAGAGATGCATGCAAGTCCGACCTGCCAATTAAAAAAATGGAATCGGCCAAAAGGCCGATTCCATTTTTTTCTAAGAACTATAATTCACAGCATACACAAAGATTTTTGTAACTTTTCTTTAATGAAAGATTCAATTGAGTACTCACAATAAAACACTGACTACTTTTACATTTTTACCAAAACTGCACCAGGTTACAGGAACTTCTCTCACTCTCACTCAAATAAGTCTCAAAATAAAAAACTGCTCCAGGTTAGTGGACAGATCTTTTTTGTACAAATATAATCCAGCTTCGCAGCGGAGCGGCTCTGCCGCGATCGGAGCTGAGAAAGCTTCTGAAAATTTTCTTGCCCGGATTCTCGCGGCCCAGTGGCCTGGTAGTTGGAAACCTCTGAAAATAGCGACCATATGTAAAAAAATTGATGTCGCTTTGTCAGATTTTCATAACAAGCAGCCATATTTTTTAAAACAAGATCAAAGACCTTTTCAAGCGACTTAAAGCGGTATATTATAAGTCGAGGTCTCTCACTCTGTCCCTCTGTGTGCGGGCGGGGTTGTACAGAGAGTATGAGAGAGGAGAGAGGCAAACACTAGCACAGCTTTAAGGAAGAAACGGGTTATTTATTTTAATGCAACATCAAACTATATCGATATAAATGGTATTGTCTCATCCTATATCTCGTTTGAAAATACATCAATATACCGTAAAAGTTGTTATAGGGCTTATACCACTTTTAAATTTGACTAGCACAGAATCTGATTTATTTTCCACTGATCGGCCGGTCACCGGTCATGGCCGATCAAGTTGAAGACCGTCCGTTTCTGGTCCCCGGCCAATCGATCTGTGCTATAGTTGGAAGCAAATGTAGGTGATGTCTGCAATCAGGGAGAGAAGTGATGCAGGTGAAGGCGAGATTGAAATGTCATTAAATTCTACTGAAATTGTAGTCTCTTTGCTTGTGGATATGTGTAGTACTTCATGATTGTCATACCTCAGATCAATCGTTTTTCTGCTCTTGTCCAAACCACCACACATAGAAACATATTTTTGGCTTATACAAAGAACTTTTCAGGCCAAAGGCTTTCTGAATAACTCAATTTGTTCTCTGTTGGAAAACAGCTTTGGCATTGCTTTGGAATTTCAGAAAGACTTGCAATCCTTTGCTGAAACCCCTGCATTGTGTATATTATTGCCCTTCGATTGGCAAATTTACAATATTGAACAGTCAGCTATTACATACACACCTCCAGATCATGGAGTGTTTTCCTATTTATCCACCAGCCAATAAGACAGATAATGACAAACCTTTGAATAAAAGGAGCACATGAAGAACCGATAAAAAAAAGTGGTTATTTTGTTATCGACGATTCTTTGTGGAACAGCTTACCCTTTTGAAGAACCAGTGAAGTTAACCAGATTGTCATTATGTATGTGACCTGCTTTCTGCCTCATGTCTCTTTTAACATGTTCATATGTAACATGTTTTTATTGTTTTGCAGCTTTGTAATTAGTGTGCATGTTCTTGGCCAGGTCTCTTTCGGGAAAAAGAGATCTTTAATCTCATAGGGGTCCTACAGGGTTTGGTTAAATAAAGGTAAGATAAAAAGTATATGAATTATAACATATAAATGCATTGAATGCAGCAATGTTATTGTGAAATTGTAATGTATTGTAATGATTACATGGATGAAGGATTTATTGAATTATTTATCATCATTCATTTTGAGTAATTTGGCCCTGCATACTTACCAGGTAAGATATATCACTGAATTGTTGTGGTGGTGTTTTTTGTATTATTTAGTCGGACACAAATCACAGCCCATGCTATTTTTGTAACATTTATTCAGGGAATGGGTGGGGGGGGGGGGGGGGTAAGCTGAAATTGTATAGAAAAGATCAATGTGTGTGTGTGCGTGTGTGTGTGTGTGTGTGTTTGTGTGTGTGTGAGCGAGAGAACATAACGGCTCAAACAGAACTCTCATTAAGTTGTAATTAAAGTCGTCTCATTGTGACGTGCTGACAGCCTGGCGAGCGCGTGTGTCTATACGCATTGCCAGGTGTTTGATTATCATGTTTGTATGATAATTGTGACCTTTGCATGATGTACGATCAAAAAATAAAGGGAGGAAAAAAACCCAAATGTATGATAATTTCAATATTGCAATATTATTTAATATAAGATATCGCCTTGCAATTAAGAGGAGCACCGAGTTCAGTACGTGATGATTTTCCAGATTTTCCCACCATCTGACAACATATTTTTTGAGTGAGAGAGAGAGGTAGGCATACGTATACATGTATATGTGCTACTGCGATGTAATTTTTATTGAAGACATTGTAGGGAGACAGTCTCTGAAGTGTATTTTAACCCCTAAAGCAACAATCACCAATCCATAAAGTTATGTCTATTTCTGATGTTTGGCAGTTATTTCCATCTTTCATGCAAATATACATTCTTTTTCGTGACCATGCCGCCGACGATAGGATTTGTTTCTACCATTTGCTGAGTAGTTGAGTGGGAACCAGTTTTGTGCATCCAATTTTTTGGGGACTTTTTGGTTTTGCTGGAATTACCATGCCTTTGTGTCATATTCAGAGTGTGAATTATACAATGACTATCGCGTGTGGGGGGGTTGTCTTATCCCCCCGTTACACAATGTTATGGTTCTTTTTTTTGTTTCATTTGATTAGAAAACGGAGAAAATGTAATAAATCTCCAATAAAAACACACTGTTTTTAATTGCTTTGTTTGGACAAAAGATGGCTCTGATCTGAGCTGTGGATCACACCCTCCACTGCGGAGCTGTATGGTATGGTCCACTTTAGAGGTTTCTGAAATCTTATTCCAAGCTTCCTCTAAGCATGAATACGGGAAATATATTATAATGTTTAGGATTAGAGGTAAGAAGTATATACAGTGGTACCTCGACTTACGACTGCATCTACTTACGACTAATCCAAGATACCAGTAGCGATAGTCGCGAAAATTTGTATCGACTTGTGACCGACTGCTCCAAGATACGACCGTGGAAATTTGCAGTTGGCGCGTTGGCGGCCAGTCAGCAGTCAGTCAGCAGTCAGTCAGCAGTCAGTCAGCAGTCAGTCAGCAGTCAGTCAGCAACCAGTCAGCAGTCAGTCAGCAGCCAGTCAGCAGTCAGTCAGCAGTCAGTCAGCGGGCGACCTACATGGTGTGTGCACGTAGTTTGTGGCGTATCGATATTTTTTTTAAAATTTTGTGTGTGTTGTTGTTCATCCTTCATGATGACTCCTAAGAAGAAGGATGATGGGAAAAAGAAAAAGGCAATGATTCCCATTGAAACTAAGAAGGAAATCATAAAAAAAAATGAGCGTGGTGTATATGGGAAAAATTGCTTCGACATACGACTGTTTTAAACTTACGACCGTTCTTATAGAATGAATTTCAGTCGTAAGTCGAGGTACCACTGTATTAATGTTTCGACCCCCCCGACCTGTTGTTTTTACCTCTTTTGGGTTAGGGTCCAAGTCTAAATTAGGGGAGTCAATCCTCCCTGTTATTTGAACCATGGTCATTTTACTACCTTTGCGTGAATATGAAAGGTTTTTCCGTGGTTGGTGGGGCTGATGTGTACTTCTGCATCCCGCGTAGAAGGGTAGCCCCACACAGTTGTTTATGGACAATGACGAATAAAGA